>NC_055696.1:18902769-19265269 GCF_017639745.1 Melanotaenia boesemani | reverse complement strand
TTAGGAGGAACCCAGGGTCAACCGCACCACTATATGGTCTCACAAGGGGTCTGAATATCTCATCTTGGTACCTAAACCTGTCAGGCTACCTCTAATGAGCACATGGAAGGCTGTACGGCCCCCCAAAGAAATGCCACTGCATACCATTACTGACCCACTGCCAAACTGGTCATGCTGGAGGATGTTGCAGGCAGAAGAACGTTCTCCACGGCGTCTCCTGACTCTGTCACGTATGTCACATGTGCTCAGTGGGACCTGCTTTCATCTGTGAAGAGCACAGGGCGCCAGTGGCAAAGTTGCCAATCTTGGTGTTTCTGGCAAATGCCAAACGTCCTGCACGGTGTTGGGCTGTAAGCACAACCCCCACCTGTGGACGTCATACCACCCTCATGGAGTCTGTTTCTGACCGTTTGAGCAGACACATGCACATTTGTGGCCTGCTGGAGGTCATGCAGGGCTCTGGGAGTGCTCCTCCTGTTCTTCCTTGCACAAAAGCGGAGGTAGCGGTCCTGCTGCTGGGTTTTTGCCTTCCTACAGCCTCCTCCACGTCTCTTGATGTACTGGCCTGTCTCCTGGTAGTGCCTTCATGCTCTGGACACTACGCTGACAGACACAGCAAACCTTCTTGCCACATCTCGGACTGATGTGCCAACCTGGAATAGCTGCACTACTTGAGCTACTTATGTGGGTTGTAGACTCCGTCTCATGCTACCACTAGAGTGAAAGCACCACCAGCATTCAAAAGTGACCAAAACATCAGCCAGAAAGCATAGGAACTGAGAAGTAGTCTGTGGTCACCACCTGCAGAACCATTCTTTTATTGGGGGTATATTGCTAGTTGCCTGTAATTTCCACCTGTTGTCTATTCCATTTGCAAACAGCATGTGAAAGTGATTGTCAATCAGTGTTGCTTCCTAAGTGGACACTTTGATTTCACAGAAGTGTGATTGACTTGGAGTTACGTTGTGTTGTTACCTTTATCTTTTTAAGGAATACACTGCTCAAAAAAGCACTATAAATACAAATTCAAGACAGGTGTAATTATTTTGTTATACTTTGGCTTCCAAGAGTGTTATATTTAAAAAAGTATAAGGTCCACATTGCTTGGAGCCTCTTTTTCCTTCAGAGCTGTCTTAGTTCTTGGTGTCATAGATTCAAGAAGGTGTTGGAAACATTCTTCAGAGATTTTGCAGAGATACTGTGATGTCGTTGACATTTTGACATGACAGCATCCCACAGTTGCTGCAGATTTGTTGGCTGCACATCCATGATGAGAATCTCCTGTTCCACCACATCCAAAAGCTGCTTTACTGCTTTTTTAGATCTGGTGACTATGGAGGCCAGGGGAGTACAGTCATATTCAAGGAAGCAATTGGAGATGATTTGAGCTGTGTGACAGGGTGCATTGTCCTGCTGGAAGTAGCCATCAGAAGATGCTGCACTGTGGTCATAAAGGGATGGACATGGTCAGCAACAACACACAGGTAGGCTGTGGTGGTTATGCCAAAAGGGACCAAAAGTGTGCCAAGAAAATATCTCCTACGCCATTACACCACTGCCAACAGCCTGAACCACTGATACAAGGCAGGATGGATCCATGCTTTCGTGTTGTTTTCACCTAATTCTGATCCTGCCATCTGAATGTAACAGCTGAAATGGAGATTTATGAGACCAGATGTTTTATTCATCGGCCAGATTTGGTGAGTCTGTGTGAACTGTACCATCAGTTTCCTGTTCTTAGCTGACAGAAGGAGTGACACCTGGTGTGATCTTCTGCTGCTGTAGCCCATCTACTTCAAGGTTGGACATGTGTTTAGAGATGCTAATCTGCATACCTTGGCTGGAACCAGTGAGTTACTGTTGCCTTTCTATAGTTTCCAACCTGCCCATTCTCCTCTGACCACTGACATCAAACAAGGCATTTTCATCCAGACAACAACTGAATATTTTCTTTTTTCAGACTATTCTCTGAACCCTAGCGTTGTCTGAATGTGAGAAATCCCAGTAGATCAGTAGTTTCTGAAATAGACTATTCTATCTGTTGCCTACAACCATGCCACACTTAAAGCCACTTATATCTCTTTTTCCCTCATTCTAATGCTCAGTTTGAACTCCAGCAAGTTATCTTGACCATGTCTACTTGACTAAATTTTGACTTGCTTCCATGCAATTGGTTCATTAGATAGTTGTGTTAAAAAGCAGCTGAATATCATATAATTAGTTTTCTGTTCTATCTATGGCCCTTTTTCCAGGGCACTGATCGCCTGTTTGGGAACTTTGGAACAAACATGATTAACTGTACATAACTATTTCTACCTGAACAATAACAGTAAAAGTGGAGTGTATATCTTCACAATCTAGAAATGTAAGAATATTAAATGGATGGATTTCTATTTCCTTCATTGTTTTATACAGCTGAATTGGTGTTTTGACTTGTGTAAAGTTAAGGTCTTGTTTGACATGCTCCTCAACTTCAATATGTATAGATCTTATGCTCTATTTTTTTTTTATTTAATATACTAGTGAATGTTTCCTTGTAATTCATCCCAAAAAATGCTAAAAATCAGCAAACACTCAGTTGGGCCTCTGACTCTCAATGAATGTACACCAATCAGCCATATCATGATCATCTGCTTAATACTGAGTAAGTTCTCCTTATGATGCCAAAACAACTATGACCATTCAGGGTGTGGAGGAAGAACATCTAAAGGTCCTAGAATGGAGCCTTTGTGAATGGGTATCTGGAGAGGATAGTGTCACTTTTTGATGACAGGGGGCCATCATTCATCTTGGAGACAGCCATGTTTGCTGTGACCATTTTGACAGCGATGACTACTGATGGTCATTTCAAAGAAGTAAATTTATACCAAAATAGTTTTGTGGGCAATGGACAATGGTGACTCCGTATGCTGGTCTGAAAGGTACAGAAACGTTAATAGGGACATTGTGTAAGAATTACTTTGATCTAATGTTGGAATCGTGTATCGTGAATCATGTTCTAATGTATAATACATTCTAACGCCTCACTTTCTCAAAGACGTCTTGCAACAGCAGCCATCGTGTCTCCAAAAACCTGGACAACACCAATGACAGCATGTCATCTGACAGTTAATAGTGTTCTCTGAGGGGAAGAGTTTCATGATTTCATAAACATTGCAAACTGGATTCCATCAAGCTGTCAAATATGGTTCCTCTGTGTTTAGAAGACAGAATCTGACAGGGGGAACCGATCTCGATGGGGAAACTGGCCTCGATACAGCACCAGTTTTTCTCACAGTAGTAAGTCTCTCTTTTATCTTCTCCTCCCCTCGTCTCAATAGGTGTGTTTCCATTACACCTAGAATTGCGCAAAACCTAAATATTGTAATAAAAACTTGTAATGCAAACACCCAAATCTAAAAAAAACTCAAATATTGCTAAAAAGTTTTTATGCTCTCATGAGGTGGTTTTTCAGACGTGCTGATATAGAAATATTTCGCAAAAGTGTAATGGAAACACTTTTTTTTCGCAGTTACACATCCCCAGATGTGACGTAGGGTCACGTAAATAGTTCATTTCAAGTAAAGATGGCACGGTATGAGTAGATGCAGGAGGAGATGAAAATCTTTTTACAAATAATAAAAGAAAAAATATATGACTGCCATCATTGCAAGCACAGTGAAATGCAAACTTTCACAAAGCATTAGGAATCTTCATCTCCCTCAAAGTGGAATCTTGGGAGACAAGATTTTACAAGAATAACGGGTAATGCGCTAAACTCCATTCAGTGGAAACACCTTCAAATCATAATTGCACTTTGTCGAAATTTTATAAATATCGCTTTTATTATATGCTGACTCAAGCGCTTCCGTGTTGATGCTATTTGTCCCTTGCCGGCGGCTATAGTTTTAAGATGGCAGACTGTCATGGATTGTCCCTACCAGCCACCTGTAATATGTATAAAAAATCTAAAATTCATTGCTTATGAAAATGTGTCAGATCATTAACGGAGATCATAAGACACCAATGATATTAAATGTAGACTTCAGTTTTGGCCAGCAAACAACAGAAAATGTATGACAATGTCCCTTAAAGTAAGAGGAAATGTTGACAAATACACAACACAAGCATGACACCTTAAATCCAGCTGTATCTGTCTCTGTTTGGTTACTTCACTGTTCATTTCCTGGAGTTGTGAAATGTTATGGATTATGTCATTTCAAATTATCATCAGGTAATAACATTAATTTATACTCACATATCAATAGGTACATGTGCATAAACTTTGGTAGAAAACATCTGCAACAAAGATCTAGAAAGGTAATGATGCTAAGTTGCTAATGGCTTTTCTTTGTATGTAATATTTAAAGTGTTCGGGAGTTGGTAAATGCAAACTATGGCTGCTTGTGTAAATTTTTGTTTCTGAGTGGACATACCAGTGACTTGCGGTGAAGTTTATGGTTGGTGAGGCACTGATTTACAATTGTAAGAACTGAAAAGAGCATCTTATTTCAATATTCATTCAACAGCATGCAACTGCTGGTAATGCTTCATATGCTATCAGCATTCCTCTTTCAATTACACTCACACACCCACTGTTACTAACTCTTCAGTGAGAAAAATAGCTACTGGCTGTCCTAAAAGTCGCTAGAATCGCTAAATGACATCATCTAATGTGCATAATAGCCTGGTACATGGAGGCTGCTGTGAAAAGGAATGTCATGGGAAAGGCAAAAATGGACAAAAAGACAAGCTAAAACTGTTTAAAAGGCAAAACTAATAAAAATAATAAGAATAAACTACTTTCATATACGTCAGTCTACAAAAGTCTCCAATACTGAGAAAGTCGCTAGATTTGTCGCTAGTTGCTTTAAAAAAACAAACAAACAAAAAAAAGGTCGCTAAGTTGGCAACACTCACACACCTTGTTGGTGTGTGAGTGTGCCCCCTTGAGGTGAGGCAGAGTACTGTTTGCCTCACCTGCTGACTTTTCTCTGCACTTTATTGTGCGATAAACGGGAATATTTCTTTCACAAATACATTACACAGACTGTAGAGAGTCATGGTGTATAACAAATATTTCTGTAAAGTTCATATTGGCGACATGCTGAGGAACAGAAAATGGTCATGCAACCCAGTTTGTACTGGGTGGCACAGTCAGAGCTGAGGCACAGCTCGCCCGTGCCTCCACCGAGGTTTCTGTACAGGATTTGATCGGGAAATACTCAAATTTGGCAATTTTTACTTAATAAACTATCAAAAACTTGTTAGAGTCATACTGAAAATGCATTTTTAACACAGATCAGTGGAAAATATTAATATTTATTGTATGTTTTTTTCTTTATCTTTACTGCCTCACCTGCCTCTCCTGACCGCACGTCACTGGGACATACAATCAAGAAATAGATGCTTTTGGTTGTCTACTGAAGAAAATGTTTTAACACCAGTAGTCTTAGACACATTAGCTGCAATTTCACTCAGTCTACCCATGATGTTTACACTTAAATCTGTTCATACATCCACAACACAGATATCTGAAAAAAAGTTCACTTTAATTTCAGACTAATGGATTTTTTTAATGTTGGAACAGCCTCAACTTTTAGCTTCAGTCTCCCAGAGTCAGCATTGTATTAGGCCGCATTAAAAAAAAAAAAAAAGTTGGTCATGATGTGCTGCAAACAAATCATAACAGTGTTGCTGGCCAGGAAAAACTATCTGGTCTAAGATCAAGTCTATATGAAGACTGTCCTTACATCAAAAACCACACACACACACACACACACACATATATATATATATATAAATAAACAATATACCATATGAAGTCATACAGACCTGTGAATTGTGTAGCTTATAAAGACCCAATTCATTATTTTGGATCTTAGCATCACAAGATTGATTTCAAATAATTGAGGCAAATAAACGTTTATGTCCCCGGTAAATGGTTTTTTGCTGCATTCATAAATCTTACTCATTCCTTATAACCAGACCTTACGTAAGATTATCACCTGGTGTATTAGAGCTTGATCACAATTGGCGGTTGTAATGAAAGTGTTTTTAAAAAAAGCTTGTCCTTGCAGGATTAAAAGCTTTGAGTGAGTGAACCTGATATGTTGATCGTAAGTTCAACTTTACATTAAAACTCTGGTAGATTTATTTAAAAAAGTGAGCTAAACTGCAGAACTGTTTAAATAAACCTCAAAGAACAAAGAATAATAACAATAACCAGCTATTTCCAGGTTCGGTCCACCATGCAGGCGGCAGTGAGCCTGCATTGCTATCAGACAGAGCCCAGGTCCTGGTCCTCTCCTGGGGCGATAAGCTGGCAGGGAAACCGTGGAGTCAAATGGGGGTCAGTTTCCCAGCCATCTAGGGAGGCCGGGACCTGAGACCTCCTCTGAGGGCGCCCATCTGATGTCTAATCCCCAGGAAATACAGACAGGTTTCACCCCCTCCTCCAACCCCTCCCATTTTTTTTTTTCTTCCTCCATCTCACCATCCATCCCTCCATCCCTCCATGCTTCTACTAGCAAGCAGAAAAGCCTTGCAAATTCAAAGCATCTGTACGGGCAAGGGCCAATCCGAAGGCCACCTTTCCCAGAGCCTGCGCAGATGAAATTTTATTCTTTGCACGAAAAAATTACAGGGGGAGGGGTAGAGAAAAAACAGAAAATAAAGTAAAGCAAACAATGTGGAAAGATCAAGGAGGAGAAGAGATGAGGGGTAAGGAGCTGGTCATCATAGATCTGCCCCGCTTTTCATTGTGTTCATAAGAAGAAGGCAATATTATGTTCCTTATGGCTGTGAGTCCTGACTGGAGCCTAATAACAACAGTCTGCTTCCAACTGCTACTGGTTTCAGACAAGTCAAGTGAAAGCGTGGGTGTTAAGCTTGTGGGTCATAGAAAAGCTAAACTGTCTTACTTTTATTACTTTAGAAAACAGGTACCAAAAAATAAAATTAGCTAAATTTGTATTCCAAGAATAAACAACACACACTTTAATACAATGTATTATATGATGTTTCCACTGCCTGTATCTTTCATTATGGTTATTGAGCAGATGCTTTTATCCAAGGCGCCTTACAGTGGTTAGGCAGTAGCGTTAAGGGTGTTGTCTAAAGGACCAACTGGATAGCTGTTAATATTTGTCCCCTGGGGAACTGAACTTTTGTCTACCACATAGGAAATGGATGCTCTGCCAATTGAGCTATCCAGCTAGCCAGGCCTAGCTGCAAAATCTTACAGATTTTGATTAGTTAATACTTAATCAACCAGTTTGAAACCAGCAGAGGATCATAAAAAGAGTGCATTGATCAAACAAAATATGCTACAGACAGCAAGAATGGGCCAAGAAAACATGTAAAACATCGGCTTATTAAAAAAAAAAAGTCACAAATACTTGGAATAAAACAAACAACAAACAAACAAACAAACAAAAAACAAAGCGCTCATTTTAAGAAACAGCCTAATCAAGAGCAATAATTTCTGATCCTTTTAGATTTTTTTTTTTTTGTGTGTGTGTCACTTTTCTTCCTGATGCTCTCACCACTGTCTGCAGTTTTAATAATTTCCAGCTGGGAGTCATTGCTCTGTTTTATTTGCAGAACAACAGAATACAACAATGCAGTTGCACTGTACCCTGTTAGTTCCCACTATTATCACATTCTTGAGGTAAACATGTTTTCTTGAACATGGACAAGCCTAACATCTGCACTATGATTCCTAAACTTTCAGTAACTTGTGTACCAGACTCCTTCCTGTTTGAACAAGTTTATAAAAACCTCCTACACTGCCTGTCGTGAAACTGGACTTAAAGTCGAGCAGGAAATAAAGCCTCTGTGAAGTATGACTGTGAGCACTGTTGCCATTTTTGTCCTCTTAGCGACAGCAGAAGCCTTTGGATGTTTTTTGGTCACGGCCTAGTTTCATGTGGTTAGAGGGAAAAGGCACAATATGAAATTTGATAATTTGCAAGAACTCAGGATGAATTTACACATGAGAAAAGAAAAGAAAGTATTCGATGTGACCTCATGTGACACATGTTGGTTATTCTGACAAACTGTGGAATCTGGGCTCAGAGTAGACCTGACTCATCAAAAATGAATCACATGCAAACCTTGCTGTCATGAAAAAGTTTTATTTTAACCTTTTTTCTTTCACTGCTGCCTGCCATGATGGGTAAATCTTGAGCAGCGCTACTGTAAATCTACAGCACTTTTCTTTAAGTTTCCAGTAGTTGCCAAGCTGAGAGAGTTTGCTGGCTAACCCTCTGAAATTTGAACAAAGTTACAGTTTTTGGAAGCTGTCTTTGGTTATTTTGCAGGATTGAATGTTTGTATTGGCTGATCCTGCAAATCAAAGATCACTTTCAGATATGTGTTTTTAAATTCTGCTGCCAGTTTCTTTACAGGTTCAGTTCAGCTTTTTAATTTAGATATATTTCCACACGCATAAATAATTCTCTGCCAAAGTTCAGTTTTAACTATTTAACATGAAAAATCTTTTTGGTAGTTTTTTAACTTTGCTTCGGTAAGCTGAAGTGGATAAGGTTTTGTTAAAAACATGCAGATGTTAGTGATGGATGTATTTGAAGCTAATGGAAGTTGTTGCAGGTCCTGCCAGGAAAATGCCTCTGTCAGTCAAACTGTGATCAAATCACAGCCACAAATTCCCAGTGAAGCTGTTCAGGCCTGATCATACCTCTCTATCCAAACATCCTGACAATCTTTCAACATTTAAGAGGCCTCATAAAACTAACCTTTTTCAAGGCCACATTTTATTATACATCTTCATCTTCTGTTTCCTCAGCAGCTGCAGTATGTGGCAACCCAAGAGAAATTCTTATTCAGCACACTAACTCATTTTTACATATTTCAGTCATTTATGATCATCTCCAACCACCACTGGTTCATAATGGGGCTCATTGGGTGGCGTTTAGCTCAACTGGTTGAGCAGCCATCCCATGTACAGACGCTACAGCTCCTCAGAGCAGCCAGCTGAGGGCCTTGCATGTCATTTCCAGCTCTCTCCGATCCCCTTTCCAGTCAAGCCACTAGGACCCAAAAATCCTTGGAAAACGAAAAGAGAGAAAAAAAAGAAAGAAAAGAAAGAAAAGAATGGGGATCATACAGCATTTATTTGGATAACCTTTGAACCACAATTTTTAAAAGTGGAACTGATTCATTCTTTGGATCAAGTTGTCTTCAAAGCATCTCTGTTTAATAAACGTTTGATCAAACGGAAAAAGAAATGTTTTAATGTTTAAATTTTTAAAACTGGCCACTTATTTTTTCCCTAAATTCACAAATGCATCAATTATCTATTCAATAGATTTGTCAAAGCCAATCAGTAGATCAGTAGTGAAACTATCAAACAGCAGATCTCAGCAACCATTTAACACACTGAAAGCAACTCTGCATCATTTGACAACTAGAAAAAACTGCAATAAGTAAAAAAAAAAAAAAAATTCTCACCTGTGCTTACAGGCACATCTTTTAATACAAGATGAAATGGTTTCTCAACTTAAAACTTTGTGCTTCTGACTCGTTTTGATGGTATACTACCATTCAATACTAACATCCTTGGAGCCCTGCAGCATCCCGAGGCTGAGAAACAGCACTTTACCACTTTTTTTTTTTTTTTTTCCGGCCTGGGGCAGCATGTGACAGCTGTGTTTTGCTTTATGGTATCCTGTCTCATGCCGATGTAGCCCAGGTGTTAAATAACACAAGCTGATGAAAGAGAGTTTTTTTCTTTATTTAATTTAATTTATTTTACTGCGCTGGCAAAATTTTATTTTCCTACTGCACTTAAAGGCATCACCCAGTTCATTGAATCCCACATGAGGTGTCACAACCGCAACAGCCAATCAGGGGCCACTTCACCCCCTGCTCAGCCGTCAGCTCTAGCAATGAGGCCCTGACAGTCTTCTCCTTCCGGTCTTTTCAACTTCAACCGCGAGAGCGAGACACAGCTATCTACTGCGAGAGCGCTGGAGAGGAGAAAATTTCCGTGTACAAATAAGAAAAAGGAAAAAAAACACCGAATCGCCTTATCAGCCGTGAGTCTGGAGCAGAGCGACGAGGCGAATCACGTCGGTAAGAAAGGCCTGTGAAAAGAAGGAACGCTCGTTAATACTTACCCTGCTCAACCGTGCTAATGTTAGCTCGGTCCTTCACAGGTTAGCTTGTTACTGCATCTTGTGAGCTGCGGAAAGCGCCAAAATCAACACGCTCAGCTTTGAAACCGGAGCAACGGTGAGCAATGTGTCCCTTTAGCTACCCCAGTATTATTGTTCCGTGTGCTAAATATGCCAAGGAAACTACAGTGGCATAAGAGACTGGGAGTGAACTAAGGTGAAATTGTGGTGCAGTGTTTATAATGCGTGACTCAAAAGTGTTATTTAATTTCGTGCCAGTGCATGTTTAAGGAGAAGAAAGAAAGAAAGAAATGTTGTTTTGCTATTGCCAGCTGAGAAAATGAAACCTTTTAATGCATTGTATGATGACATGGTAACAATGAATGTTATTTTACAAGTCTAAATTACATGAAGTAATTCAGAGTAAATTTTGGTGCAGCTTCTCTACAGCATTAGTAGGCCTATAGTGCTGGAGGGGTAATTAAGCACATTTCTTTAAACCCTCTGAAGTTATTGAATGTATGTCTTGCTGTTATTATGATTTCACTCTGTTACATCAGTTATGATAAGCCATCATAATATAGCTAACAAATATTTAGCACTTACCTGAATCGGAATTATTGCAATACTGTCCACATGAAAAGTGACATGTGAGTTCTTGTGAGTTTATTCCATTTATTCAAACTTGAGTATATTTTTGATTGTTGAACAACTAAAAGTAATATTTGACTACATGTAGGATCTTTGAAATGAGATGTTAATTGCATTTTGATTATAGAGCTCTAAAGTGATGTATAAGGATGGAGAGTAATAGATGAACGTGACCTTGTCTATAGGTCAGGTTTTTGGAGTGGACTACAAATCCTGTGGACTGGACGAGATCCCGATGGCGAGCCAAAGGACCTTGGAAGAGAGATAAACATTAGAACACTCCCACATACATTCACGTCGAACTATCAGACTTAAATCAGGTGCACCTGCAACAATTCATAAGGGCCCCAACGAACAATCCTCAGACAATTCTTTCCTGTGTGCACACATTTTTTTATTTTTTCCTTTTCTCCGGGGGGGTTATTAAATTGTATGTTTTACTTGTTGGCCTGTAGGCCTAGTTCTGTAAACAATACATGAGTCACTACTCAACAGTTAACCCTGCATCAGCCATTATTGTTGCTCAAATCCTTGGCTCCAACCGAATCTAAACCTTCTGGTGCTTGTCGTTGTCCTGTTATCACACTGCTACAGTGTGATCAACATCCACCCCTGTGAACTGGGTTTCATTTGTGGCGAGCCAGCCAGGAGCCATCTGATTTGAGCATCAGTTCTGAAACAATATGGATTGCGTTCAAAAGTCTGGTGTCAAAATTCCAAATGCAGTCATTGTTAGTGGGATGACTTGTGTAGATGAACAGGATGAACAAGTAATTGACTTCCTTAAAAAATATGGAAAAATTGAGAGATTCTTTATTGTTGATGATTCACAGTCGGAGTTCTTCCAAAACCTGATCGTTGAATATTCTAGCAGTTCAGCCTTGGAAGGTTTAGAACTTATCTTACCGTACATGTACACGGCAACAGGTGAGCCTACCGTTGCCTATGAAGTTAAGACACTTAGTAGTGTTTACACTACCAAAGTTGGGTGTGATGTTACTAAGACCTATTTAGCTGAACTCAAAAAACTAGCTAAACTGAGTGGTAAAGACTATGGTGAAGTTCTGAAAGAGGTGATGTCTCAAATTGGAGAGGACGTTGAAACCTTGCAACCCGTAACAGAAGAGCCCTCATCTGTTCAGGTTGAGACCACCATCTCGTCACCACCTGCTCCGAAGGAGCAACAGTCCCATAGCTCACCCTCAGACATCACCTTAAGCAACGATGCTGCTGACCATAATGGCAGAAGAACACCATGCCTTTCACTGAATGATATCAACCCACCTGATGTTCAGAAGGTTGTAGTAGAGCACATTGTGCGGAGGCAGGACATTGTCCCACAACTGCAGTCCAGTGTGAGGCTCCGCTCCTTTTCTGGGAAACCCTCCGGGCTTCATAATGAAACTGATTATGATACGTGGCGTACACACATTGAATTACTTCAGACCGACCCTAGCTTGTCTCCACTGCAAATATCAAGGAAAATCTTGGAGAGCTTGCTCTCCCCTGCAGCAGATGTAGTTAAGGGCTTACGTCCAGAATCGCCTCCTGAAGCTTACCTGCGGCTTCTAGACTCAGCCTTCGGTACTGTGGAAGATGGAGAGGAACTGTTTGCCCAATTCCTGAACATCCTCCAAAATCCAGGTGAGAAACCATCCACTTACCTGCATAGGCTCCAGCTAGCACTGAACAGAGCTGCAAAAAGGGGAGGAGTTAAAGGTGAAGAAGTAGACAAACACCTCCTTAAGCAGTTCTGCAGGGGGTGCTGGGATAACAGCCTGCTCAGCGCTCTGCAGCTTGAACAAAAGAAGAGCAACCCCCCCCCAGTTCTCAGACCTCTTGTTAATGATTCGCTCTGAAGAAGATCGACAGCAAACAAAAAGCTGTCGTATGAAAAAACATATTGGCACCATGAAGCAAAGAGCTCAGTTGCAGTTCCATAGTGCATATGCATGTGAACCAGAAGAGAAAAGTGAGAGCAATATTAGTGCTATTGAGGATCTGAGGAAGCAGGTAGCTAGTCTGCAGAGCCAACTAACCAAACTTAGTTCCCAGAAAAAACCACAAGGGGTCTGCATTAAAGGATCAGCTGGAAAGCCTCAGAGCAAAGTGGCAAAACCTGCTAGTGCAGATGCACACGTTCAAGGACAGCCTAAAAGGAAGCAGACATACAAACCTAAACCCTGGTACTGTTTTAATTGTGGCGAAGATGGACATATTGCCGCACGCTGCACCGATCCTGCAAACCCTGTCCTGGTGGCAGAAAAGAAAAAACAGTTGGAGGAAAAGCAGTACAGATGGGAAGTACAGAATGGCTCAAACTTACCTTTAAACGGCTAACAGTTCCTGTTGTGGGACAAACAGGGGCTGAGGAAAATGAAGTATGTCCCCTAGACGTAAATAAGGAACACAAAACCTCTGCTGAGGTCAATAAGGTCCATGTACCTACAGGGAAAAATAAAGTTAAGACAGATTCCAGCTCACAACGCAAGCAGAACCAATCTTTCCGACTTCCCAGCCGGTTGGTTGGCATAAAGACTACAGCTCAGGTAACTGTGGGAGATGAGGAAGTAAACTGTCTTCTTGACTCAGGCTCACAAGTTACAACCGTACCTGAATCATTTTACAAGCAGCACCTGTCAGAGCACACAATTAAGCCTCTACATGATCTTCTGCAAGTGGAAGGTGCAAATGGACAGTTGGTGCCTTACTTAGGCTACATAGAAATGACCGTTAATTTTCCTAAGGACTTCACAGGTGTCCCTGTAGATGTAAACACACTTGCCCTGGTTGTTCCTGACACTTCACAGTCCCTCCTTCTCATAGGAACAAATACCCTCGAGGTATTGTTTGACATTCATTCAGAAACTGACAGAACTGATCCCAAACCCTTCCCACATGGCTACAAAGTAGTCTTTAAGGCCATTGAGCTGAGACGGAAGCAGGCAGCTAACAACCATCAAGGGATTGTGAAAATGCAGGGCAAGAGACCCCAAGTCATTCCTGCCGGTGAAACGGTGGTTGTAGAGGGGGTTGCCCTGGCCAGTGGCCTACGGAATGAAAAGTCAGTAGTCATTGACTATCCATCATCATCTCCCCTACCAGGTGGTCTGCTAATAAAAGCTGGTCTAGTTGTTTTCCCTCAGCTACGACCCCATAAGCTGCCAGTTGTCATAAGCAATGAATCTGACCACGACATTGTCATCCCTGCAAAATGCACTATTGCAGAAATTAGTGCTTATCAGGCCATCCTATTAAAAGAACACAGTATAGCCAACCAATCAGAACCCATCCAGAAACCCTCTGCAACGCAGCCACCCCAAGAGCACACCTTGAGCTTCAACTTTGGCGACTCCCCACTCCCTTTTGAATGGAAAGAACGCATCACTCAGCAGCTCAACAACATGCCGGAAGTGTTTGCACACCACAACCTTGATTTTGGTCGAACAGATAAGGTCAGGCACCACATAAATCTCTCGGATGAAACTCCTTTTAAGCTACGTGGCCGACCTATACACCCTCAGGACATCGAAGCTGTCCGCAAGCACATCCAAGAGCTCCTTGACACAGGAGTCATCAAGGAGTCGGAGTCACCGTTTGCATCACCAATAGTGGTGGTCCGGAAAAAGAATGGCGAAGTCCGGTTGTGCATCGATTACCGGCGCCTAAACCTCCAGACCATAAAGGATGCATACAACCTACCAAAGCTGGAGGACACATTCTCAGCCCTGAATGGATCACAGTGGTTCTCTGTTCTTGACTTAAAATCTGGTTATTATCAGATCGAAGTTGAAGAAGCAGATAAACCAAAGACAGCTTTCGTCTGCCCACTCGGGTTCTGGGAATTTAATCGAATGCCTCAAGGAGTGACCAACGCTCCCAGCACATTCCAAAGATTAATGGAAAGATGTATGGGGGATATGCATCTAAAAGATGCGTTGGTCTTCCTTGATGACGTGATAGTATTTTCCAGAACCCTTGAGGAACATGAAGAAAGGCTCATGAAGGTACTCACCCGCCTCAAGGAGTTTGGGTTGAAACTATCCCCGGAGAAATGCGTCTTCTTTCAAACATCCGTTCGCTATCTTGGCCATGTAGTTTCCAGGCAGGGTGTTGGGACTGACCCTGAGAAGATCGCAGCTCTTAAGACGTGGCCTACCCCCCAGACTCTCCGTGAGTTAAGATCCTTCCTCGGGTTTGCTGGATACTACAGGAGGTTTGTGAAAGGTTTCTCTAACATCGTAAAGCCTCTCCACAACCTAACCTCTGGTTACCAAGAAATCCAAAGTGAAACCAGCAAACCTAAGAAAGAAACCAAACCAACACCATGACCCAAAGGAGCCCTTTGGGAGTCGCTGGACACCAGCTTGTCAGCAAGCCTTTGAAGCAGTCATTCAGAGTCTCACTACTGCTCCTGTATTAGCCTTTGCTGACCCCCAGAAACCCTATATACTGCACACCGACGCCAGCACCACCGGGCTAGGTGCAGTATTATATCAAGAGCAAGAGGGCCAGCTAAGAGTCATTGCCTATGCAAGTAGAGGACTGTCACGAAGCGAGAGCCGCTATCCTGCGCACAAATTAGAATTTTTGGCGCTCAAATGGTCGGTGACAGAAAAGTTTAGTGACTTCCTTTACGGCAATCAGTTCACTGTTGCAACTGACAGCAATCCTCTGACTTACATACTGACGACGGCAAAACTTGACGCGACTAGCTATAGGTGGCTAGCAGCTCTGTCCACGTTCTCATTTAAACTCCTCTATCGCCCAGGAAGACAGAATGGGGATGCGGATGGACTTTCCCGCAGACCACATGGGGCATTAGCAGATGATTTGAAGTCACAAAGAGAGAGAGAACGTATACAGCAGTTCACACAAGACCACCTCTCTGACCCAAAGAACATTGATGCAGTGGATCAGTCTGTTGTGAAGGCAATCTGTCAAAGGCAGCTCACCTACAGTGCAAGTTCTGATGGGAAAGAGGACTCCGTTGCCTTAGTAGAGACACTTGCCATGTCCCCTAGTGCTGTGCCTGATAGCTATGAGCAGGAAGAGCAGTCTGGAGGGCTGCCAGCCATTCCCCATCTAACGGAGACAGAACTAGCAGATAAACAACGAGCTGACCAATGCATAAAGCATGTCATCTTCCAGATTGAGTGTGGGGACACACCGCCCCCTACTTTACGTTCTCAACTCCCCGATCTCCCACTCCTCCTTCGGGAGCTAAGCCGCCTTGAACTCATCAACAGCGTGCTGTACAGGCGACGCCAAGTGGAGTCACAAACAACTTACCAGCTTGTGCTTCCAGCTGAGCTCCGGGCTACAGTCCTCACCAGCTTGCATGACCATATGGGCCACATGGGGATTGACCGCACACTGGACCTGGTGAGGACCAGATTCTACTGGCCGAGAATGGTTATGGACGTGGAGAAGAAAGTAAAGACCTGTGGCAGGTGCATTCGGAGAAAAGCGAGGTCTGAGAGAGCTGCCCCCCTAGTCAATATAAACACTACTCGTCCTCTGGAACTCCTCTGTATTGACTTCTTGTCCCTGGAAGCTGATAAACGTGGAACCAAGGACATACTTGTGATCACAGACCACTTTACCAAGTTTGCGGCTGCCATTCCCACACCTAACCAAAAGGCCTGCACTGTCGCAAAGTGCCTCTGGGAAAACTTTATGGTGCACTATGGTATCCCGGAAAAACTACATAGTGACCAGGGACCTGATTTCGAGTCCAGAACCATCAGGGAACTGTGTCGAGTGGCCGGTATCCATAAAGTCAGAACAACCCCATACCATCCTAGGGGCAACCCAGTGGAGCGATTTAATCGCACCCTGCTCGACATGCTAGGCACCCTCAACAACCAAGACAAGCTGGGGTGGCGTGACCATGTAAGACCTCTGGTCCACGCCTATAATTGCACCAGAAATGAGGTGACCGGATTCACCCCATACGAGCTGATGTTTGGGCGTCAGCCCCGTCTGCCAGTGGACCTTGCCTTTAAGTTGCCAGTACAAGAAAGCCAACACTCATCTCATTCTGAGTACGTGCAAAATCTGAAGTCACGTCTCAAAGAAAGCTATAAGATAGCAATGGAAAAGGCTGCTAAGAGGGCTCAGAGAAACAAAACAAGGTATGACAGACATGTAACTGCCTCTGACCTGGAAGACGGCGACCGAGTGTTGATCAGAAATGTCCGCCTTCGGGGCAAGCATAAGATCTCAGACAAGTGGGAGCCCACGGTCCATGTGGTGGTGAGACGAGCAGGGAACCTCCCAGTTTATACAGTGAAACCCGAAAACAGGGATGGTCCCCTCAGAACCCTACATAGAGACCTGTTACTTCCATGTGGGCACCTACCTGTGGAGGAAAGCGCTGACCACGTACAGAAACCTGTATCACGCAGACCTGGAACCCGTGCCAATCCTGCCTTGGAGGGAGAGAGTTCCTCAGATGATGGAGACGATTTGCTCATTCCAGTCTATTTTAGCTCCCCAGATCCCATGGTCATTGAGGATCATGTACAGCCTGAGTTACCAATGACCGATGTCCAAGATACTCACCATTCTGACAACTCACCCGATTTTGACAACTCACCCGATCTTGACAACTCACCCGAAATGTCCACCAGTACTTCAGATAGTCCCATGATGCTCATCTCCCATCCTAGCGACACTGAGTACTTACCAACCAAGGGAAGCACACTGGCTGAACAAGGAAGTGACCCTGCTCCGAGCCAACCTAGCTTGCCTGTAGATGAATGTCCAAATATCCAGGATGAGCAGCTTCCAGTTTCCCCAGATATATTAGACTCAAATGAGATGAAGGATGTCACCGGAGGTGCAGATCCAGTGGAAAGAAAGGAAGCACCCAAAGAGGTTGAAGAAGAGGGTGAAAAGGCCCCAGTGGATACAGAAACAAAAATGGACTCTGATGAATCTGTCAGGAGGTCTAAGAGAACCCACCAGCCAACACGACGACTTGAGTACCCCGAGCTGGGCAATCCTCTGATCACAGCAGTAAAATCTTTTTTTCAAGGGCTGTCAACACCTTGGAGTGATTTCATCACCGATTCTGCAGAGTCAGAGCATATCTCTGTATTTTCGTTTGAGTAATTACCCATTAACTGCGCCATGCACAGGGACGTGCATGAGTTCAGGAGGGGAGGATGTAGCCCAGGTGTTAAATAACACAAGCTGATGAAAGAGAGTTTTTTTCTTTATTTAATTTAATTTATTTTACTGCGCTGGCAAAATTTTATTTTCCTACTGCACTTAAAGGCATCACCCAGTTCATTGAATCCCACATGAGGTGTCACAACCGCAACAGCCAATCAGGGGCCACTTCACCCCCTGCTCAGCCGTCAGCTCTAGCAATGAGGCCCTGACAGTCTTCTCCTTCCGGTCTTTTCAACTTCAACCGCGAGAGCGAGACACAGCTATCTACTGCGAGAGCGCTGGAGAGGAGAAAATTTCCGTGTACAAATAAGAAAAAGGAAAAAAAACACCGAATCGCCTTATCAGCCGTGAGTCTGGAGCAGAGCGACGAGGCGAATCACGTCGGTAAGAAAGGCCTGTGAAAAGAAGGAACGCTCGTTAATACTTACCCTGCTCAACCGTGCTAATGTTAGCTCGGTCCTTCACAGGTTAGCTTGTTACTGCATCTTGTGAGCTGCGGAAAGCGCCAAAATCAACACGCTCAGCTTTGAAACCGGAGCAACGGTGAGCAATGTGTCCCTTTAGCTACCCCAGTATTATTGTTCCGTGTGCTAAATATGCCAAGGAAACTACAGTGGCATAAGAGACTGGGAGTGAACTAAGGTGAAATTGTGGTGCAGTGTTTATAATGCGTGACTCAAAAGTGTTATTTAATTTCGTGCCAGTGCATGTTTAAGGAGAAGAAAGAAAGAAAGAAATGTTGTTTTGCTATTGCCAGCTGAGAAAATGAAACCTTTTAATGCATTGTATGATGACATGGTAACAATGAATGTTATTTTACAAGTCTAAATTACATGAAGTAATTCAGAGTAAATTTTGGTGCAGCTTCTCTACAGCATTAGTAGGCCTATAGTGCTGGAGGGGTAATTAAGCACATTTCTTTAAACCCTCTGAAGTTATTGAATGTATGTCTTGCTGTTATTATGATTTCACTCTGTTACATCAGTTATGATAAGCCATCATAATATAGCTAACAAATATTTAGCACTTACCTGAATCGGAATTATTGCAATACTGTCCACATGAAAAGTGACATGTGAGTTCTTGTGAGTTTATTCCATTTATTCAAACTTGAGTATATTTTTGATTGTTGAACAACTAAAAGTAATATTTGACTACATGTAGGATCTTTGAAATGAGATGTTAATTGCATTTTGATTATAGAGCTCTAAAGTGATGTATAAGGATGGAGAGTAATAGATGAACGTGACCTTGTCTATAGGTCAGGTTTTTGGAGTGGACTACAAATCCTGTGGACTGGACGAGATCCCGATGGCGAGCCAAAGGACCTTGGAAGAGAGATAAACATTAGAACACTCCCACATACATTCACGTCGAACTATCAGACTTAAATCAGGTGCACCTGCAACAATTCATAAGGGCCCCAACGAACAATCCTCAGACAATTCTTTCCTGTGTGCACACATTTTTTTATTTTTTCCTTGTATGTTTTACTTGTTGGCCTGTAGGCCTAGTTCTGTAAACAATACATGAGTCACTACTCAACAGTTAACCCTGCATCAGCCATTATTGTTGCTCAAATCCTTGGCTCCAACCGAATCTAAACCTTCTGGTGCTTGTCGTTGTCCTGTTATCACACTGCTACAGTGTGATCAACATCCACCCCTGTGAACTGGGTTTCACCAGCAACTGTATATCAACACACTGTCCGTTTTACATGTGCATCATGACTGATTCTGAAAAAAAAGAAAGAAAAAAAAACATTATTAGAGAAAGAGAGGAAAGAAAGAAAGACAGGAGCGGAGCAAAAGATAAGACAAGAATCAACATCAGACTGACTTTCACTGACTGGGGAGAGTTTAGAGAAGAAACAAGATGCAGGATAAATGTTAAATTAGTCATCACTGGGGGCACCACAACATGGCTTTTTTCTTTATAAAATTAATTTTATTTATTTTCTTTATTGTCATAGCATGAGTAAAAAGAAAGGGTATGGGACACTATACAAACATATGTGAGAAGAAGAAAAGAAGAGAAAAAGAAAAAGAGTCAACTAACAATCAGACAGACAAAAACAAAAACATTTAAAAAGATTACATTATTATATACAGTTTTTACACTGAGCAGAGAAGAGATGAAGAAGGAAGGAAAAGATAAATAAATTAAATTAATAACAGTAATTACAAAATAAAGAAATTCTGAAAACCTGAAACTGAACACACAAACAAATAAATAAATAAAATGTAAAAAAAAAAAAAAAAAATCTGTAGTGGAGCTTCATCATGGAAGTTGTGGGAAGTTACCACGGCAACTGTGGCTTGCTGAGTTGCCAGCTCCTTTGTTAGTGATGCAGCTGTTTTGTTGTTGTTGTTTTTTAGCTCTACATCTTTCTTTTATGCCACAAAACAATTAGCTGCAAAATGTGACATGATTTGATATTAATTCAGTACATGAGGCAATTATCTAGCTCTTGTAAACAGCTATATCATTTTTAGGTGCTTTAAACTATTGATTTTCCCAGCATTAAAAGACTGCAACCACAGGATGGTTCTGATTGACTGAAGATTGACAATTCTCACAAAGAAAAACAAACTTTTGGCAAATAAAGCACAAGATTGTGACCGCTGGGAAGTATTCTGGTTCTGGTTTGAACTAAATGCCTGTATAAATCACATATCTCTCAGAGGACACATTACACAGCTTCTATCAAAATGCTCATCCACACTATTTCAGTTTACTATGTCGGAGGATTTTCAAAGGCTACATGCAGGTATGGTGGTTATAGCCGGCCTGCGTGGAGTTTCCTGTTCTCCTCATACATGTTTGTTTTAATTAATTGGTGTCTCTCTAAATTCTCCTTATGAGGGAGTGTAAATGTTTTGTTTCTGGGTTGGCCTGCAGGGTAGCTATTAATACAGTGAGGAACTACTGCAGACTTGATCTACACCATCCTGTGCTTGTAGTTTGAGCACATTCTTGTGGCAAACATACAAAATAAACAGTTTGACACATAAAATATCAAACCTTGTTTTCGCTCCCATTTTTTATGGGAAGAACTCAAAGATTCAAGACTTTTTCTCTGGACACAAAAAGCCCATTTCTCTCAAATTTTGTTCACAAATCTGGTCGTAAAACCAGTCAGTATCTGGTGTGACCACCATCTGCCTCATGCAGTGCAACACGTCTCTTTTGCATGGAGGTGATCAGGTGGAATGTTGGTCCACACCTCTTCAATGGCTGTTTGAAGTTTCTGTTTATTGGCAGGAACTGGGACATGCTGATGAATATGCCGATCCAGGACATCCCAAACATGCTCAGTGGGTGACATGTCTGTTGAGTATGCTGGGCATACAAGAACTGAGATATTTTCAGCTTCCAGGAATTGTGTAGAGATCCTTGCAGCATGAGGCTGGGCATTATCATGCTGCAACATGAGGGCACAACAATGGGTCTCAGGACCTCGTCACAGTATTTCTGTGCATTCAAAATGCCATCAATAAAATGCACCTGTGTGTTCGCTGGCCATATATACACCTTCCCACACCATGGCCACCATGGGCCGCTTAACTCACTTTGACATCAGTAAATCGCTCACCGACATGACACCATACACGCTGTGAGCCACCTGCCCTGTACAGAGAAAACTGGGATTCATCTGTGAAGAGATCACCTCTCCAAAATGTTAGACACCATCAAATGTGAGCATTTGCCCACTCAAATCAGTCAGGACAATGAACTGCAGTCAGGTCGAGATGCCGATAAGGATAACTAGCATGCAGATGAGCTTCTGAGACGTTTCTGACAGTTTCTGCAGAAATTCTTTGGTTATGCAAACCGATTGTTGCAGCAGCTGTCTGGGTAGCTGGCCTCAGATGATCTTGGAGGTGAAGATGCTGGATGTGGAGGCCCTGGGCTGGTGTGGTTAGATGTGATCTGCGGTAGTGAGGCTGGTTGGATGTACTGCCAAATTCTCTGAAGTGCCTTTGAAGACAGCTTATGGTAGAGAAATTAACATTTAATTCACAGGCAACAGCTCAGGTTGACATTCCTGCAGTCAGCAGGCCAATTGCACCAAACTTGTGACATCTGTGGCATTCTGCTGTGTTATAACACAGCACATTTTAGACTGGCTTTTTTATTGCAGGCAGCCTAAGGCATGTTTGTGCAGTAATCATACTGTCTAACCAGCCCCACCAGTGCAGTGGATGGATTATCTCAGCAAAAGAGAAGTGCTCACGAACACAGACAGATTTGAAAACAATATTTGAGAGAAATTAGCCCTTTGAGTTCTTAGAAAGAGTCTTGGATCTTTGAACTCAGCCCATGAAAAATGGGAGAAAAAACAAAAGTGTTGCGTTTATATTTTTGTCCAGTGGCACAGGACAAATCCTGATGTGCAGAATTTTTTTATATTACTATACAATTCTTAGATATTATTAGGGATATAAATCACAAGTTTGATGATGATACAATATTGATATTTTTATTTTGGATCAATGTTATTGGTTCACTGATCACTTAATCTATGTAGATCAGAGGTGGCAAAAGTACTCACATTCTCTACTTAATTACTTGTGTGCAAAAATACTCTCATAAAAGTAAAAAATGATTTTTTTTCTCCAACAATGAAGCAATACTTCTTTTGTTAACATGGTGAAATCACAAACATTTTAAACATAGAAAACAAAATAGTTTTCCTGTATTAACAACATTCATAGTTCTGGCACAAAGAAAGAAACGTTAGATAGAGTACCTGTAACATTTTTTCACTGAACATGCGTTTCTTTGAATTGTAACTTTATACTGAAAAGCAAACAGAGTTTTGACACCCTGGCTTCACTCCAACAGGCATATGAGTTTCCATGTCAGCAACACAACATTATAATCAGCATAAAAACCTTGAGGCAAAGGGACTGCTGATAAAAAATAGCTTCTCAGCTAATGTGGGGATGGTTGTTTTTTTTTTTTTGCTAATGAATGTACACTGTCCTCCTTTGGAAAACATTTATTCGGATCTAAACCTATTCAAGATTGGCTTTCTGGCAGATAAGCAATGAAGAGTGGTGTTAGCAACTTCACAACAGTGGCATAGTGGCAGCAATGAACTGAAGTCTATTAAAAACAACAACAAAAAAACAAAAAACCAAAACCAAACAAAAACAGAACCTATAGGTTGCTGCATGCAATGTAATCCCAAGATCCATAACGGTTAAATTGGGCTAAAGTTAGGATGTCCAACATCTACCAAACACGAGGAGTGAGTGTCACCACTTCCACTATGTCACCACTGGGACATAAATACTTATTAGACTGAAATGTCACTCTGAATGCACGCTCTATGTCCAGGGAAAAATTAGTCTTGGGACGAAAAGGCTGCAAACTTCGATGCTTGTTTGCCACCTCAAAAGGGTTAAGTTGGATCCCAGGCTATAGCCGCATCCCACTATTGGGCCATTTAGTGCAGGAAACCTGATAGTTTGGTTCCTTTTGATGGCCTGATTCCCAGGCTTAAGAGAATAAATTAAATGCAATCCCTGCCTAGGCCTCAGCTGCAGTGGCAGGGCATACTGATTTAGGATTTTCATCTGGGGAGCTTTCCCTCCCTTCCTGCTCTCCCTGTCCTCCACCCCCTCCATCAAGCTCTGTCTCACTGTGAAAAATGGTAAATATGGTTTAAAATATGGCTTGTGCAAGGCAATAATAGAGGCTCAACACAGCTGTCAGTCACTGCATGGAGTCAGGGAAAGAGAACAAGGCTATAAGTACTGCTGGTTGAAAAGAAGGTATGAGTGGGAATGTGTCACCAGGTGGCTCAAACGTCTGAGATTCAAAATATTCTCTCTTGATCCCAAATGTCCCATAGCAGTGTGAGGAGCTTTAGCAGAGCTACAAGTTTTAAAGCCGAGGAAGGAGGACAAGCCTGTAATATGTGCTTAG
The DNA here is from genome assembly GCF_017639745.1 of Melanotaenia boesemani. Lineage (NCBI taxonomy): Eukaryota > Metazoa > Chordata > Actinopteri > Atheriniformes > Melanotaeniidae > Melanotaenia > Melanotaenia boesemani. The sequence goes on along the minus strand of NC_055696.1, from coordinate 19,241,381 downwards.
ATTACTGATCTGCGAGTCACTGCCACCTGTGCTTTTCACTGAAAATGATGTATCTGAGATTTATAATACACTGAAAGAAAAGTGGATTTTGTTGTTTGTACAACAGAAAATACATTTTTTTTGTTTTTAGAATCACTAACAAGTTTATATATTACTTTCCTAAATGACAAAGCTGCTCAAAGTAAATCAAATCTGCTTTAAAATTATTCAAAACCACTACAAAGACTTACAATGATAACAATTAGCTGCAAAGCTGAAAATGATTTTAGACACCTTAAAACTAAAAATATAACTAAAACATAGTACAAAGAGTAAGGAAATTTTGTTATTGATTGATTATTTCTACACCTTACTATTACCAAGAGGTGTTTCATTAAACATTGCTGGAAATCTTTATGATGAGGTATAATTTCTAAGAATTGTGCTGCTGTAGAATGACCAACACAGCTAAACATGTGGATATTTTCTAAATAAATATGTGGCAAAATCCACTTCAATTTTCTCGTGTTGATATTCACTCATTTTGGGATTTAAGTGAAGCCATGTGTGTGTGTCAGTCCCAGATGTATCACTGGCACATGACTGACAGACATAAGAAAATTATTCTGGACCCAGTGGTGATCCCATATCTCCAGAATCCAGGGCCTAACTCCATCCTCCAAGATAAAGCATTTCCCTACAAAGCCAGTAGGAGTAGCTCTAGAATCTGGACTGGAATGGAGAGGAGAGGATGAAATGACCTGCTACAAGTCCAGACCTCAACCCACATGAACACATGATCAACTTGGTCATGATGTACGTGTCAGAATGACCAAACAAAACATCACTGGTTGACCTTCAGCAGCTCCTGGTTGAGGATTGTGATGCCATGCCACAGTAAATTGTGATCAGGCAGCATGAGGAGGAGGTGCAAATCTTTCATTCAGAGGTCCCTGACAGTGTAAAACGACTATAATGTAAAAATGACCAATATTTGTGTTTTTTCTCCTTATCAACCAGTTCAATCAACCACCTCACCAAAAACCTCAAAAACAAGAGTTTGTACAAACACAACACCACAAATGGATGAAGAGAGACATCAAATGTGTGAATTTATTATCTGTTTTTCAAAGACTAATAAAAAGCTGAATGAGTTTTCTTAAAAAAAAGGAAAGAAAACAGGAAAAATAATCTAAGGAAGAGGCTGAACATCGTGAGACATCGTTAAATCATAGTGATCATTCTATGTAAGATCAGGGTAGAGTGGCAAAACTTCACAATCAGTTGGTGATTCTTTACTCCAAAAGTCTGTGCTTGGTGGTATAGGTCAGTCACCCATCTGACTTTTAGACTGCAACCATATCTTATTTTTACAGTGGATTTTTACCGCAGCTTTTTCATGTAGTTTTTTTTATTTTTTGGCTCAGTCTGAAAAGAATAGCGTTTCAGAAACTCTGGCTCCCAGGAGGGGAGTTTAGTTCGAGCCACACTTGTTCAACCATTCATTTACATGAGTCATCAAATGTCAGTTTAATATCAGTGTGATGAGGAAGACACAGGCATTTCTTGTTTTCTCTCTGCCTTGCTTCCATCTGTCAGCAGAAGGCAAACACAGAGGGTGAGCTGTTGCTGTGTGATGCATGTGCAGCGGTGGGTGGCGGCCGTGATGTCTTCATCCACAGTCTGCTGAGCAGTCAAACCGTAACAGAGCTTCATTACGAAGGAATAAAGCAAAACCAGAGGTGTTCTCTGAGGACATGGAGCTTTTGGTTTTCAGCGCAAAACAAATGGCTTTATCTGGAGGTGTCCTATTACTCCCTGCTGAAATCATGGTGGTTAATCGTGGCGAATGAGTTTAGCATGTATACATGACACAACTTGCAAAGTGTTGTTAGTGTTCCAACTAAAGTTCTAATTTGACCTGGTGATGGCACTATTGGAACGGCTTTTAAGTCATTGAAAACATAATAATCATGACATATTTTGATTATTAGAAAGTTGGTCTTTTGTTTAAAAAGTGTCTCTAGCTGAGCAACATTAAAAGTGTCCATGATAAACTTGAAATTACCTTCAATTTCAAGTGCATAACTACAATTGAAAACTTAATAAAAACTGCAACAGAGCATCGGAGACTTTGGGCACAAAAAATAATTTACATGAATTCTGTGATGTGGTAATACAATTTTATTTATTGTTTAACCTGTTGGTACCAGATGTTGCAAATATATATGTATTTTACTCAGTCTACCCTTGTACCTACACATGTTATACACCACTGAAAACTAAGATTCTTAAGATGTGAATAATGTATACCATTCCACTTACAATAATAACCGTAGATTCAGTAAAAACTTATTTCTGACCAGTCGTCAATGCATTAATGTTTTAAGCCATACTGTACTCCAGTGCGAATGATACTGCAACAGAAACGGTCTTCTTACATCAGCAAGGGTCCAGTAGAAGTAGTCCAGTAAAATAGTTGGTCCACAACAAGTTTTTTTTTATCCATAAAAAACAGTTTTAGGTAAACAAAATTAAGGAATTTAAGGGGTCAACTTGCTTTGCTGTTTTTCCTTTATGTCACGTCCCTGCAAAAAAAAAAAAAAAAAAAAAAAAAAAAGCTACATGTGGCAACACATCCTGAGGGTTTCTGACCTGATGTGGCATTTTCCGTTTTTAAATGTGTCGTCTGAATGCAAGAAGCCATGAAACAGCAAAGTTGTGAATGTAATCAAAAAATTGTTAACATAAAGAAGAACAAAACAAGAGAAGTGCTCATGAGATATTGCTTCCCTTTGCTGGGTCAAAACCATGAACTAATTTTTTCCTTCATTTTTTTTTATTATTATTATAAATATTTGACCCATTAATAAAATACAGTGTTGTTGTGTATAACTACTTAACTCAACATGCTCTACTCTGAACTATTACATCAGGTTAAATTAAGGCAGCCATGTTTATTTTACTTTTTTTTGCTTGTGTTTGGTTGTGGTCTTAGTTAGAGTCTGTGTGTCACGAGTAGCCTCAATGCAATCAGTAATATGGAGCCCTCTTCCAGGCTGGATTTTAATTCAGTGTAACTGTATTCTAGCTTTCAGTGGTGGCATATAATTTTCATTTTTAGTGGAGTTGTTCACAAGAAAATGTTAGATTCATCAGATCATAGGACACTCATATCCACAACAGTCTATGAAACTTAGAAATAAGGATGTAATGTCTGTACCAAAAAGGTACAGTTCTCAGAAAAATACTCAGTAAGGTACAGAAATAATATACTGATACTTTGTTTAATGGTAAATGTACTGGACAAAATCATCAGTGATAACTGAAGGTAAAGACATGCAAATCAACAGATTAAACTCGGAAAGTTCCCCTTTCAGACATTGGCTGGAGTTTTTGTTTTAAAGTGCTTCTGTGGATTTTCTCCAGGTTCCTCTTACTCTTTGAACATTTATATTAGGTTGACTGTCAACAGACAGATGCGATGGCCAGTGGAAACATTTCCATATACCAGAAAACACATTTTTGTCACTATAATGGTGCAAAAATGAATTTCCAGATATAATGTTTGTATCCTACCAGGAGACAGCTGGTTGGACCATCATGTTGAACCAGCTGTTTCAGTATCAATATATTCATTTTCTAACTTTTTACTTATCATTTTCAATTAAATATGAAGTTTTATAGAATTTGGAATTCACTGCACCCTGTTTTATTTTTTTATTTAATTTATTTTTTACATTTTATCCAAACTAGTTATATTACCAGCAATATCTTTCTGGGCAAAAATAAATGAGGACCTGACAATGATATCTCTAAACCCTGCTACGAATAAACTAAAGTATGTTACAGATAAAGTGTTGACCTGATGGGCAACAGACAAACATGGCAGTGAGATCCTCCTGGGAACGGGACAACAGGGTCAGGTAATGCATCACTGGTCAGCTGTAAACTGCTTTTATTGGTCTTGCCAGGATTTTAAGGTTACACTGAGGTTATTCAACACTTCAGCATCTCCACACACATATTTGCACACACTAGGTATATGCTCACAAGATCTTCTACACATGCACACACACACACACACACACACACACACACACACACACACACACACACACACACAAACACACACACACACACACACACACACACACACACACACACACACACACACACACACACACACAGGGAAGTTCCCTCTCTTTGTCTGCAGGGTTAATCTGTGGACCAGATCAAAGGGTCAGGTCCAGCAGATAAACTCCGGCCCTGGAGGTTCCAGCCCTCTTCGCTCTATATCTGCAAATCATTAAGCTCAAGGTGATTCACTGCAGCTCACTGAGTAGCCCCAGAGGATTGTGGTTCAGATAGAAGAGGATTTATCTGAGACATCGCTGTCAACCCTGCTGCCACTCATGCAGATATTACACTGTCAGTCATCTTTGTGCCTTTGCAGGCTCTGAACCAAACAAGAGAGCCACTCAGGACACCCCCAGAGATAAAAGACCCTGCCCCTCTGACAGGATGGGATGTCTCTGAAAACACACCATGCAAATTATATACTCTCAAGGCTTTGAATGAGGGATCTTCAAGAAGGAATCCTTTTGAAAAAGCCAAATATTTAGGCGGTTGAATGTCTGGAGGCTTTATTGGGCAGAAAATTTTCAATGGCTAGCAAAGGGCTGTGCTTGTTCCTGCTTGATTTGGAATACACTTCTAACAAAGTAGATGAGGGCGGATGAATAGGTGCATGTGTCATCGCTGTTGACATGCTAAATGAAGTGTATCAAAGCATAGAGCATGAAGGGAGGGTCAGAATGAAGAGAAGAAATGGGCAGAAGAAGAAGAAGAAGAAGAAGAAGAAGCGTAGGGAAAAAAAAAGAAGCGATTTAGGAGAATGAACCAGAATAGAAAAGTACACAAACATTTCAGCAGCCTTTCAACAATCTGGCCACAAGTATATAAAGTGTATATTGTCATTATATAAGAGGATTGGAGCTGTAGCCCCTCAATGCATCAGAGTGTGTGTGACGGGAAGAGGTTTGCCTCCGGCTCATTGGGATCGCAACCTTTTTCAGAGAGGCAAGAGGACTCCCACCACAATGCTTTGACATCCTCAGAGACAGACGGGTGACGCCAGGGTGCCCCCACCCAAAGAGAGAGAGGATGTAAGAGGGGGAGATTAGGGTTAACCTAACCTGGTGACACGACTCAGGTACATCTCTGTGTTTGTGTGGGGCTTAATGTGTGTGTGTACAATTACATTTGTCTCTTTATTCATGCATTTACATGTGGGAGCATGCACACTTTCAGTGCAGGGAGGTGAGCGTGTGCTCTGTGTGTGTCCAGTTGTGTTGCTGGTTCCTGGTAACCAGCAGGGTGTGAACACTGCAGGAAACACTGACAACAATTACTAATTATTAAAAGATTTCCATGAGATTCCAGTCAAACCAGTTATATCTTGTATTTTTTGTTTATCTCTTTGTAAAATATAAACTGTGGCCATTAGATTTAAACTGCTATGCATAATGTAGCATTTACTGGTTAAATAAGGCTCAACCCCAAAAACGTGGCTGGATCTGAATCTGTTCACGACAACATAAGTGTTTTCACATTAAATTTAATTTTCATAGAGGGGTTTTATGAATTTATTCACTTGTGTTGCCGTGCCTCAACATAATTCCTAAGACAAAAGATGGACAGAGTAGAATGTTAACCTCTCTTTAAAACAGAATGTCATCAGAAAGTTGGAGACCATTTGCGGATAACTTTTAGCAGCATTTGGTTGGTGTGAGGCTGGTGGTAATTTCAAACACTGGGTGTGACCTTAAATCCCTTCAGACCCCTTTGAGCCTCTCAGCCCCTGTGACGCCACGGTCCTCAGCCAGCTGATTTCCTGAATATCCTGAGGCCAAGAGAAAGATGGTGACAGATGGAGATAAATATAATTGATAGTGTAGGAGTGTTGCAGTTTGATCACTGGCAACCAAGCAGCATCATGCAGTAAAAAAAAAAGCTTTAATTGTTACAAGACGCTAAAATGATGTATTTATATCACAATCTCACAGTATTTCATTAAACTGCCATTGAACACAATTCCTTTGTGTCATTGGCATTACTTATCCCAAACAGAGCTCTAACACCTAACATCACACTGAGAGTTTTTTGTCCATTCAGAGACACTGTAGTAAAAATGGTGGCACAAAAATGGTTGCTGCCATATATGTGGTCCCACAGTAAGTAGATATAAATGGCTACTTTTAAGAATAAAACATAGTTGTTATTTTAGTAATGTGATTAGATACCAAAAGAAACAGTTTTAGATGTTATATGAACATTTTCTGACACTGACCTTTGATTTTGTTTCATGCTGCACCTTTAATGTGGCTTTGATCAATAGTTCTCCAGGATTTCTGAGGGTCTTTCAAAGTTATTTTAGGGCATTAGCTGTTCTTTTATTTTTTATTTATTTATTTTTACTATTTTAGCTATTTCCATTTCAGTCCCTTGTTTAAGCCATTTTATGCAGATTTACAAACACAGTAAAGGCAACTAACTCAAAAGATGAACCCAAGTTGTGTCTCCACACAACAGACAACTTAACAAACCAAGTTTGAATTGTATCTTCAGGCACGTTGTTACCAACAGCCTGTTGCAAGACTGCATAAGACCTGATGCAGGACTTTCAGCAGTTCGTCAAGAAGGGAAAGAAAGAGAAAAGCCTGAGGCCTGGAACATTTCTCTAGATAGTGCCTCTAACTGTCTCCCAAAAAAATTTCACCTGCTTTATCTTTCCACTATGTGGGGCCATAAGAAACAGCTTAAAATGCAGGTACCTATTGGTTTTGGTTTTTTTCTTGTTAGATTTTTCTATGAGATGGGAAAGATTTAATTTACTTTTGTGCTATAAAGTACACATAATAAAACCGAACACTTAAAAGTATGGATCACAGTGAGGGAACATTGTTAGATGTGATGCTTTTTTTGCCTGTAAGGGTGACATTTCTGGTCCTTTAACTTGTTTGTAATGACCAGAGTTGGGTCTCTCTTGAGTTCTACATTGATATCTTTTGTGTTAAAAAAAATTACACTGAATTGTTCCTTCAGTCTGTGGCTCTCAGGGCTAGACATACGGATATGTACATGGAAGTAAAAACTGCATTTAAGTATGCCAAATGTTTATTTATTTAAGTACAATGACATAATACATAGACAACATATAATAACGGCTCACAGCAAGAAGGTCGCTGGTTCGAGCCTCGGCTGCAGGGAGGTTGGAACATTGGCCTTTTTGAATGGAGTTTGCATGTTCTCCCTGTGTATGCGTGGGTTCTCTCCAGGTTCTCTGGCTTCTTCCCACCATCCAAAGACATGCATGTTAGGTTAATTGGGCACTGTAACATCTCCCTAGGAGTGAGTGTGAGCATGAATGGTTGTTTGTCTCTATGTTTGCTCTGCGATGGACTGGCGGCCTGTCCAGGGTGTACCCTGCCTCTTGCCTGTTAATTGCTGGGAAATATTTGAAAAATGCATATTTTTCTTTGTTTGCACCTTTCTTCTACATGTAAGTGCAGTTTTGGGGCACTGAAAATGAACATATATCAAAACACCTTCCAAGGTGAAGATTCTCCGGTAATAAAACTGTGCTATTTAGTCTCGAGCAACAAATAATCTGCATTTTTGGCTCACAGTGACAGAGTGCTGTATGCTACCATCTGTATGGCTCTGCTTACATGGCAATGGCAGAACTAGCCAAGACTGTGCTGGCAGTAATATAACCATGTTTGCATATGAATATACTGTTAGTTGCGGACTTAAGAAGGAAAACACTGTAATGCAATATTGAAGACACTGCTAAATCCTTCAATAGAGAACCAGCTGTATTTACCAGTAGCAGAGGCCTAGGTGGCCGTCCCCCCGACACCGGATTTCAGCAAAACAGCAAAAGTATTTTAGCAAACCACCCTTTCATCCCCACGAAGCCAGGGATTAGCCTCCATGAAACCAACCATGTCTGAAGCCAAAGTGGATAGGTTTGAGTCCTCCACCGTCTGCGGTACTGTGCGGGACAGCGAAGCCGCACAACTCGAGGATATGACGTCAATGTGATGAACACCAATTCCCAATCCACACTTCTTCGAGTTTTTTATACTTTGTAGTCGAGCATTTTTTGAAGAAGAAGCTCAAATTCTTTATTAGCCCAAAGAAATGTTTCTCTTTTGCTTCACAGTGAATCCTCAGCAATCTTCTCTTCTCTGCTTCTGATGTGAACTTCCTGCAACACGCAGTGAGCCTTTATCTGAGCAGGTTTTGTTTTGCTCTAGCTTTGGAGTGTTACTCTTCAGCACTGCCCACAGCCTTGTAGTATGTACTACAGCGGTGTCGTGGGGATGTTGAAGCCTTTCTCCTAGTTTTCGCCACTGTTTTCACACCTGAACCGGCTTCTGTGCCATGTGGACATAGCCTGAATCAGCTGTTGGTCTGAGCAACGCTGAACTGTGGGTAGAGCTCATTAGCATCTTCCTTACTGAATGAGGGATGAGTAGAGAAGTCATACATTATGCAATAGACGGGAAGCTTTTTTTCTTTTTTTCCATGGCAGACTTAAATTTAACAATTTTAAGTCTCACAGATGAGTTGTTTGGGTATATAAGAAACTGGACTTTCACAGCTCAATTAGATAATAAACTATTGTGAATTAAGACAATGTAGTTATTAGAACATTTCTAAGATCTGACAAAGTCATGTATGTCTCATTTGATTGAAGTCATCTTGTGGTAAGCTTATTTCCCAGTTAGAATTTTGACTTTGACAGATAATATCTGCTTTTAATAGTTTTTAAAATTACACTGCATGTTTATAATAGTGCGGCAGCAGTGTTTTTTGCCTGTTATAAAAGCAAATTTCTTCTTGTTCTAACTTGTAGTGGAATATTAGTCATTTCTCATAAAGGAAGATTGGCAGACTCTTCTTTGTTGGGAGATTATATTGTGGTCTGAAGACATCAACATTAATTATTACTCATGATAAAGCATTAGAACTGTGTTTTAATTGATATTTTCTTACTGTTTCCTTCAGCATATAATTAGATGTGTTGTGGTTTGTCTGGCACCTAAAGTAAAAACTGTCAGGGGAAGTCTATTTCAAACAGAAAGCATAAGAAATTCACATCATTATAGGTGTGACTAACATCTAATAACAGCTTTAAAACACTGAGCTGCAAACAGAGAACACTTCACGCTTGCTCCACGTTTATGACCTTATGACATACTGTAATAAAAATGTATATATTACCAGTCAACTGGTAATCCAATGATCAAGACAGAACAGTTAGCTAGTAGTTAGTTAGTTAGTAGCTAGCTAGTTTGTCAGGCCAACAGCTTAATGGCATGGTTGGCAAATTCTTGACTAATGCATTAGAACAGGTCATCAAATAACATTACAGTCGTTAACATTACATTACATTATTATTGTTTTTCTTTAACTTGTCCTGTCCAGCATCGTAGAAAGCAAAATGGTGGTTTGGTCATTACACACAAATCTACAACATCTCACTAGGAGACTATAGCCCAATACAAACACTGATCAAATGCATTGGTCAAATTATAGATAGAATGTGCCAGAACTTCCTTCAGTTAAATAGAGACAAAACTGAAATAATAATGAAAGCCATCACTCTGCTGTAGACAATGATGTTAAAAACTAACAACTAAGCCAGAAAGCTGGAAGTAGTCATGGACTCAGACCTGAATTTCAGCACTCACATTATAACAGTTGTAACGTCACACTATCATCACCCTAACCCTATCAGCAGGAATTAATGCATTTATCTTCAGTAGACTAGTCTACAGAAACACTGTCCTTTAGGTCTCCCTGAGAATCAGACAGTTGCAGTTAGTCCAGAACGCTGCTGCTCGAGTCCTCACTAAGACCAAGTAGATAATATAACTCCAGTCTTTAGATCTTTACACTTGCCTCCTGTCTGTCAAAGAACTGACTTCAAAATCCTGCTGTTAGTTTGCAAAGCACTAAATGGTTTAGTACCAAAATACATTCAGGATCTTCTGGTTCATTATGAACCAGCCAGATCCCTCAGGTCATCAGGGTCAAGTCTACTTTTTCTTCCCAGAGTCAGGATGAAACATGGAGAGGCAGCGCTCAGCTTTTGTGCTCCTCACATGTGGAACAAACTGCTGAAATACCACAGTTTTAAATCAAGTTTAAAAACTTCTCTATTTGCCCCCTTTTACTAAAATAACTGTTAATTATTTCTTGCATTTGATCTTATTTTATTCCAGCTTCTTCTGCTTTATTTAAATTATTTCATTTCTTCTTAAAGTTTGTTGTACTTCTTAATGCATCTTCTACACTATGGTGTAATCCTTTAATGTTTTATGTAAAGCATTTTGAATGGTCTTGTACATGAAATGTGCTTTACAAATAAACTTGTCTTACATTACAGTCAGTATGGTTTCACACACAGATAATTTAAGATACAGTTATAGATCAACCTGGCCATTTTGTTTTACCAACATCCTTGTTCCCATACATACACAATCAAGGTATTTGATCGTATTTCCGATACCGCAATGCTCGTCGGACACACTAAAGCCTCAAAGCCCCACTTCTGAACTCTTCATGACCACGCTAAAGTAGCACAACTGAACTTTGTCACATTTTTTCACTGAAGTGCCCCCTAACAATGGTTCATTCATCATCCATTTTGCATCCTGACTCATCTCTGAGCTCTCTTCAGGAAGTCAAAGTCAGTGTGATGTTGACTCTTGTCTTATCTCTGTCCTTTTCTCTCTTACTTGTCTTTGCTTTCTCCAGTAATGTCCTCTTGGGTTGCTTTGCTGAATCACTAATGGTGCATATTCAGAAAGGCGAATGTGTTGATTTCCAGTTGCTAGCTTGTGATGCATCAAAAAAATGTTATGAAGTGCAGTTCCTTAGCCTGCAGGACAACCACAGCTCAGGCATGTACAGAAAAATGTCAGTTTGCCATCAAAACAAGTCAGAAGCACAGAGTTCTAAGGTTGAAAACTTATTCTACATTATTTGAGAGTCCAGTTTTGAGAGCCCTGATTTCATATGATTTTAATCAGACTAAATTGTTTGCATGCTTTTTAGAAGTCCAGATTAGTCTTTCCTTAAATACTCACCTAAGCTCTATCATGGAGTTCTGATTTCAGATGACTGAAAAACGCTGAGCAGAAAAATAATAAAAAGCTGTTTAACAGTCAGACTCCACAATCCACTACAATATACTTAGTAGCAGTTTTACATGTTTGAAGCAGCTATTGCTTAACACAGATAAACACATTTTAAGACAAATCTCTGAATTTGCTTTACTTCCACTTTAGGTACACATTAGGGGTGGAAATCGAAACTCGGTTCCACTCAGGAACCGGTTTTAAAATTTCCAAAGAACTAAAATCATGTGCCACAGGGCTAATCAATGCTTTCTATTTGTGCCGACAGGTGCTGGACAACTTACTGGCTACAAATAAACATACAAGCTTGTGTGTTTGTTGTCAGAAGTGGCAAAAATCCCTTTGGGCTGTATGTGTTTCAGTGCATGTCTTGATGATGTGGACGTCTATTCCTACACGGTCCAGTAAAATGTAAAATACAGCATCGATCCATTTCTGCATACCACCCTTTACAGAATACTTCCACATGATCTGATCCAGAACGATGGGCATCTAAAAACTAAAAAGTGTAAAATCCTGTTTGGTCAAAGTGACCACCTGTATCTGCAAAAGGTAGAAATGATCATATTTTCTCTGTTCAAACTAAATATAAAAAAAAGTTTTATTATTTATCAATACTTTCAGGAAAAGTCAGGGACCAGCAAGCCTTTATGATTTTATTTGACAAAGTTATTGCAAATTAAAATAGTCAAAATGACCATCAAATATACATTATCTCTACAGATTTGAACAGTAAATAAAGTTAATTGTGACCATTTCTATGAGGTGCAATCAAAGCACTGGTTGAGTGTCTGATTTGAAGGACAACAGGTCATAAGGGGATTAAATGAATAAATGTGGAAGAGAGAGGAGGGAGAGGATGAAAATTCTAGAAAATCTTCTCACAATAATGTTAATTTTATTGCATTTTTGGTTGACTTCATGTTTGTTGTGAGTTTATTAAGTGATGCATTATTTACCCTTTTCAGCCCAGATCTGTAGCTTTGGCATCCAGATCAGTTAGAAGATATTATTGATCAGATTAATTTTCTTTACATTGTTTATGTGGAGTTGACAAAGAATCTAAACTCGAAGTTTACTTTTTAGATATTAAATAGACAATTTTTTGGCACTGTAAACCTGTGTTGTAGATACTTGTGTCCACTTAAAATGATTGGGTCAGGAATTTGATAAAGGAATTGATAAAGAACCAAATCGATAGCCAGAACTGATAATAGCATTGAGGTGACCAGCAACCTACAAAACAAGTAAATGCCTTCTTGTGTATCTTTACATCTTTTGTATTCTGAACAATAACATGTTTTCTTCAGTAAAAGGTACCCTGAGTTACCTGATCAGACTGTGCTATATAAAAGCAACAAACAGGAACCAGGGCAAATTTCTCCACAAATCGCACTTTTTCCAGATCTACGCTACCAGTGTGTAAAAATAAATTCAACCATGTGGGTAAAGAGGACTTTTACAATGCAGAGCATCTTAGCCTGGCTTAGCTCTGATGCCACATAAGTCATGAGCTGTCAGTTCACTGATCCTCAGATATCCTGCTGAAGCAGGCCTCACACAAACCATCACAATGACACACATAGACAGTTAAGATATGAGTAACACCTCTGCTTTGATGTTGTTTTCATATGTGAATAAATACGAAAGCATTCACTGAGAAATAAAAAAAGGATGTTTTTAGATCATTACCTGTTAAATAAAATATTATATGACTGCAGGCAACAACAAATGCACATAGTGTGAATCTGTAAAAAGAACATTATCATGACATTAAGTCTTTTATAAGCTTTTTCCATGAGTGCTGAGGATCTGTCACACATTAAATAAATTAATGTTGTAGTATATAAAAAAAACAAAGAAACAAAGAAAAACCCAGAACATCTTGTACACCAGAGCTTTCCACTTTAAATATGAAATCTATTCAAAACTGCCTTTAAAGCAACATTATGTTTCAGAAAATCTTTCCACGAAGAAAAACAGGTGAACACAACCTGGTGCACTTCATCTAGGATGAAAGCTGCATGAGGCAAGGTTAAAAAAATGAAAAAGAAACCCAGTAACTGTGTTTCTAGAAACTTATGAGCTTATTTACACACAAGATCCTCGAGCCTGCATGTGTGTGCCACGTTTTCATGTTCAATCAGGCCACACATGTATGCCTTTGTGTGTTTTTGGTGTCAGGGTCTTGACACCTTAAGCTTCTTCCTTTTGTAACATCAGGACCTGAGGCTTTACCCCATCCTACACACACACACATACATACACACACTGCTCAAACAGCAGCCCTGGGTGTCATCTATTACCCCTCAGAGTTCAAAGTCCAGCAGAACAATGAGAGACAATTAGGAGCTTACAGAAAGGATCTGGGCCTTTCTCTGCCGGGTTGACAGACACAGACAGAGAAGCAGACGCAAAATCCTTTAGTGTATTTATCTAATTTCACTAAATGTTTTTTCTTCTCACTGTTCTTTCTCAAAGAAAGAATGTTTCTAAAAGGGATATAATTATAATGGAAGAGACTTCCTATGAGTTTTAATTGTGTGGAGTGGTATGGATCAGGAGTCCCCAGAAAATTCCATTATCATGATTACTTTTAGGTAATCTTGCCAGTCCAAGAGGAAATGAGCTCATTTGGTTATTGAGAATGTAATTATTGGAAGATGTGTTCAAACAAGAATCCTATTTAGACATTAATTAAATTGTTGAAAGAGCTAGTATATATATATATTTTTTTTTTAATTATTAGATATAACTTCTATAAAAGTTTTGGTTTACATGACTAATAAAAAGAAGTTATAGAGGCAATAGAGTATAATGCAAAATACAGTTGCAGTTAATTTATGTAACATTATTAAAAAAAAATGTAATGTTCATGGCTCTGACATTTATTTGGATTTTATTTATTAACACAGCTGTAGATTAATCATCTCCTGCTCATGTTGATGACATTTTCTGATGGAAGTATAATATAATAATATACAAAAGTATGAATAAAGTGTAAAAGTTTAAATGTTGAGGAATAGTACAAGTGGACAGGTGGATGTGCAAAACAAAGAAATGTAAAAACAATCTGCATAATGCAAAATAAAATAGAAGAAAACACATGAAATGGCAATGAATACAAATATCAGTTGAAAACAAATAGGTATGGTAATAAATGTACTATTAATAATGCATTTTATACATAGGTGCCCAAAAAGACACTCAGCTACATATTACAGAAACAATCACAACACTGAAAAAAACCAAACAAAAAAAACCAAACAAAACAAACAAACAAGCCATGTACAGTAAGGAATTAAATCACATATATAGGAGTTATCCTCCCCCAGAAATAGCATCATATGAAATAAACCATTTTGAAATGTGTGTTTGACGTGAGAAGGGATTTGAGAACAGGGACAGAGACAATGTTCAGGGTGTCTTGTGGGAGGGAGGAGCAGAGGTCAGGGCACAGGCCATGGAAACAATGGATGAAGCATCCATTGTCAAACATTTTCTCCAAGCGTGATCATTTCTGGCTTCAGACTGAATGCTGACGTTCAGGCTTTAAAACCGCAGTTCACAATCCAGTGCTGTTTGATGGATCCCTTTACTTCATCTTTCTGTTTACTAGCTGGTTAGTCCACATGAGATGACTATTAGAAATGCTAACTGACAGATAATAACACTTTAACCCCACCCAGCAATTTATTTTGTTTACTCTTCATCAACAAATCAACTAATGACTTAATTGCTCTTGTAATTAATGACCCACTAATGTGAATGATTTTAATGTAATTTATGGCTCAGGTAACATACCATATAAGAAATACTGCAGACTGCATATGCATGGAAACACACATACACACACTTATACAGACAACCAACCTCACAAGTTCCCATCCCCTCCACCCATTAAGCATATTGTCCATGGTGTCCCCCTCTGTCTGCATCCCAGTCATTGTGTGTGTCCACTGTAACTGGAGACCAGTCTAGACTGGCTGGCTACTCGCTCTAATCCTCAGAAGCATGCAGCTGAATCAATCAGAAACCAGAGAGTCACTCCTGTTGGCAGCCCAACAACACAAACACTCATTATTCAGACAAACATACAAATAACAGACATTTACCAAAAGGCAGGAGCTGCACTGAGACAAGCCCAAAGTCTTACTGGTTTTAGTGGTGGTACCACAAAACCGTACAGTACAAAACTGCACAGAGCAGGAAGATGGTACTACAGCAGCAACATGTGACAACTGATCATGCTTTACCTGCTTTACCTCAAAGCAGCATGGAAAGCATTGGAAAACAAAAAAAGCCAGTGGAGACTGAAGATGTTGATGAGCAGAGACACATGGTGAGGATGCCACAGGTGACCAGAGAGAATTTCTGCCATGTCTAGACCTAATGGAGCATTTTTTCCCCCCGTAAGCCTTAAAGTCTTCAGATCATCATAACGTTCTTCCTTTGATTCCATCCACATGATACTGAGGGATGATGGAGGGAGAGGAGGGGCCGGAATAGAGGGGATGATATGACAGTCAGACATGATGAAATGATTCTCATTCACAGCCATGAAACATGTCATCTGTCTTCAGGTTTTTTCTCCTCCAGAATGTGTTGCTGGATTTCTCTGTAAAGATGAGTCAGTAACTGAGGACGTTAAAAAGAACCTCTGATTCAAATACTGCAGGACACAAAATGTGAATATAATAGTTCTTTCTAAGATAAAGTTGAACAAACCAAACCAGTTACATGTTGATTCTTATGAAAGGACCTCTGCAGATTTTGACCACTGGAGTTGCTACAGCCCAGTTCTACATACAGGTTTTGTTTGTGTTTTGTTCCCAATAAAGTGCAAACTCATTCATCCATTAGACAAGGTGTCTGAAATGACTAATGGTTTTTTTTGTCCAACTTGATCTAAATTTGCTCAGACTTTTTACATAGTTAACAATAATGTTGCAAGATTAAAAAGGCTTCAGGTTTCTTTTAAAACCTTTGTCTCAAAAAAGAAAACAAACAAACACACACACACAAAAAAAAAAGAAAAACAAGCGGTGCTGACCAGACTCCCATTTTTATCTTCCATTACCACCTCCTGCTGTGGACTTTATGTCTCTGTTAATGGTCTTCATTTCGTAAGGAGCAAAACAAATTACAGAAGTAAAAGAAAAGAAGAGAGAAAACACTGTAATCAAAACTGTACTTCTCTTCCTTTGCTCAAGTCAAAATAAATCCCAAAGCCGAAAGACAAATGCTGAGTGGTTAATGCACCCCCATTATACAGTACAGTTATAAGATTTTGGGCCAAGAGAATCAACGTTTGTTGTCAAAATAAATGAAAAAATCTTATTTTAACTTCAAGTTGTATGTTTTTTTTTATTATAAATTGCTTTTGTGTCCTTATGGAACAGAAAGCTGAAGTTGTGAAAGTTGTGATTGTTGGATGAACTAATTGATCTTTGGGGCTGTGCAGTGACTGATCAAGCATTACATTCCTACTTCCAGCTCATCGCATACCAACATTTGGCGAGACTGTTGTCCACCCAAAAACATCCCCATGTGGAGTAGGCTACATGCATGTAAGGAAACACAAACTTTGAAGAAACACTTGATGCACCTTCTAGTGGTCATGTGATCAATTGCACGTTGGGGAAAAAACAGTGTCCATTTTGGCACGCACGCACGCACCCACACACACACACACACACACACACACACATGCACGCATGTACCATCTCACTGAGTGCAGGAAGGTGACTTACCATGTTAAACTTAACTGTTTCTCATTCCTAAAGTATGTACAAGTTGTTGAAAAAAATTAAACCTTGGCAAAAAAAAAAGCTGAAATGCTTTTGACTGACAAGAATATTTGTTTCAATTCCATAAATTTCCAATATTTCTAGGTCACAACAACATACTCTGCATTCTTTATGTTTCATGTTCTAACAATAAAACATCACGTTTCACATTTTTACACAAAATTTAAATTTCTCATGTATATTCCAACACTGCCCCATGTGGCAGATGAAGGCAATAACAAGTACATAGGGAGTGGTAGCCTAGTAGTAACAGAAGTGGGCTGGGGTCTGGAGAGCCTGGGTACAAGTCCCCAAACTGGAAAAGGTGAACCACTGTGGGCCCTGAGCAAGACCCTCAACCCCACTAACTGTACCCCGGGCGCTCAAGAATGGCAACCCACTGATCCTAGTGTAACTAGTGATGGGTTAAAAGCAGCGGACAAATTTCGGTGTGTTTCGTTAGATATGTGCTGACAAATAAAGTTAACTTTAGGTACCAACTTAAGGTACCACCACGGAACTATATCAGGGTTTACGTAGATTAGAAACCTCTATTTTAGTCCTGCCAGAAAATTTACTTTGTTTCTCGCACTTTGGTTGTTGTCGTGATACATGTTTATTTATTTATTTATTTATTGTTTTGGTTACTTCTGATCACAATTCTCCTTTTTCTGTCTCCTCAGGTCAGGTCCAGCAAGATTATGAAAAGTTCACAATTCAAAATAAATAAATAAAATAAATAAGATAAAATAATAATAATAATAATAATAATAAATGAAAAAAAATAGATTATCAAGAAGAGCCTTATACCCATAAAGCTCCACTTGGCAAAGCAAATTTGTTTGGGACAACACAGCAGTCAGACCATCATTCTCCTGCTACAGTAATAAAAAATTAATAAAAGAATTTACTTTGCACCTTTAAAAAAACTGAAGGATATGTAGTGCATCAACGTCTGAACCCAAGAGTCCTGAGAAAGCTGCGGTATTTGACATGTTGGGAATGACACTAAGCTCTAATTTCCTGTTGTGTTTTCCCACAGCTCAGCAATGAAAAGGTAGTTTTATTGTTTTTCTCCATCTGAGAAATGATGACCCATGCACCTAGAAGCAGAAATAAGTGCTACCTCCAGTTTGACTTCGCCCTCTCTGAGAGACCAGATTGTGGCCTCAGATGATTAAGATGTGTTTACATTAATGACACCGCCCCATTTCTACCCTCTCGAGTCATCCGGCCATCGCTACATGTTTTAGCTGAGGACAGCTTGTTTTTCACTGTATATGCTCCTCCAGCAGTGCTGCTTTATCTCTTTTTGTAGATGAAAGATGAAAGCTTTGGGGTCAGACGTGTATATTTGACACAAGGGGCAACCACTCAGAGCTGGTCAAGATAAACCAACACTGCCTGTATCGCCGATCTGCCCTCCTTCCGCCATCCATTAATCCTTTCCTCGTCCTGTGCTCCACCCCTGCCTGTCTCAAATAAGGTCGTTTCAGTTCGACCTCATGTCTCTGATGGATGTTGACTTTTAATGTCTTACCTTAAACTCATTTCTTATTGGCACAAAATATGTTGGACACGTACAACTCCAGTATCAAAAGAGAGCATTAATGGAATGGATGGCACTTAAATGATTTTATATCTGCAGGTTACACAGTAAACAGCAGACGAGAGGACACCATCAGCACAGAGAGAATTTATAATCTCTCAGTGCTGCAATGAGAAATTCACTAATGTCAGTTCTAAAGTCTCTCTCTCTCATAACGGTAAGAACTCATAAATTTCCCTACAAGAGGAAGTGAGTGCACACACACACACACACACACACACACCCACACACACACACACACACACACACACACACACACACACACACACACACACACACACACACACACACACAAACACACACACACAGACAGACACAGACAGACATGTTTCCTCTGTCCATTGTAGTCTAAATGTTCTAAACACACAAAATTCTATGCACACAATAAACTAAATCAGTAGGAAAACACACTCTTTTTTACTGAATATTATGAGAGCACACCCACATATACACTGTAAAGCAGAGGTCTGGGTCAAGTGCTATATTTGAAACAAACACTTCAGCTCAGAAGAACAGGCTGATAAGAGCTAAATGAAGCTCGATTAGGCTACATTTGAGTTTCTGTGCGTGGGTGGGTGAGAGTGTGTGCACTTGTTGGGAAATCTGACGGCAATCCAAGTTATGGGGACCTCCTGGAAACACGAAGGCAGCAGTTTTGGGGTTAGATGTGCAATGGAGATGAAAAAAAATAAACAGATGCTGCATGTTTATACTTGCAGGTCAGTGAATGTATTATTGAGCATGTAGCTGATGTATCTGTGTCAGACTAATTCTACAACATAAAACAAACCCCAGTTTGTTCCATAAATGTTGAATAGAACATTTAATGATGTTCCTGATGAATCACCTTCTCTTTTCACAACATAGTTTTGAATGGAAAACATTTTATACATATAAACACACCAATAAATTAATTAATAAATGTATTAATTATAACAGTATTTTAAATCAGTATAATACTGTATATAATATGTATATGTTGTACATTTGCTTAGAGTATGCTTTTGTTTTTTCTTCTATATTTAAAGAGCTCAATGACTTTTATTTGTTTGCATATCCTGAGATATTTTCACAGCTTATACTTGCAGGAGGATAACAGACAGCAACCTGAACAAACTAAAAAGCCTCTGCAAAGAAAACTCCTGGCCATCTTCACACCACAGCTTATCTCTATTGGACAAATGTATCATGATTCATGGTGGCAGGACCCACAAACAGGAGTCATATGAGGACACAGGTGGATGTAGGATTTAACATATTTAATAAAACAAAAGGCGGTTTGTGGAGACCCACAGGGGACACAAGAAGATTTTTATATTTTTTGTTCCCTCATAAAAAAATTAGTCATCTGACAGAAAATGGCTGTTTGACTATGGGATCGTGCACAGTCTCTTAAAGCGGTTTTGTTCATTTTGTTTTGGTATTTGTTGTCTGTGTCTGTTCCTCTCAGCATCAAATCAACATAACACACATACATGACATTATGTCTGTTAACAGAGGAAGTATGTTGTTGTGAAATGTAGTGCTCTAAAGGATTAATAACAAGTGCAGATGAAGAATTTTGCTATAATCAGAAACAGTATCAGGCATGAATCTGCTTTACTATTTTGGCCGCATGTGTTGTGTTTAATATATAAAGTACAATTGATATGATTTATTGGTTATTTATTTAAAAAAAAACTCTAATTTCTGTTTATTTTAACTGCTCAGTACAGTTTATTATTAAGAATTACATCATTATTAATTGTTTCAAAGACACAGCATAAAGATTTTACATAAGATAATGTAAAAAAAAAAAAAAAATAAATAAATAAAATAAAATAAAATAAAATAAAATAAAATAAAATAAAATAAAATAAATCTTTGTATCACCAGGTCTCTGTTTGGAGCAAAAACAGAGAATTACAGAAACTAAACAAAATTAATTATTTTCTAACCTTGCATTAGTAATTGTTGTTGTCACGTATTAGAAACCGTGACCAACTGTCAGTTTTTTTGGTTTAAAATAAAATAAAATAAAATAAAATAAAATAAAATAAAATAAAATAAAATAAAATAAAATAAATAACAAGATGTGTGGAGGAAGAAAGACCTCAGAATCCAGACTGGGGTCTCCCTGATCATACAGCAGACCTTTTAAATTGGGAAATGTTTGTAATTAATGGTCAATTAAACTTGACATAGTCACCCTAAATCCTCTGTAAGGTAGCAGATTAGTCTGCACAGCTGGTCCACATTGGAAGTGCAGAGGCCGACTCTAGAGTTACCTCTTTCAGGCGCATTCCCTTCCTCAATGATGGTATTTATGAGATTTGTTTGATTCCTCTCTGTCCCCGAAAGATCTATAGAGAGAGAGAAGAGCGGGGAACTTGACTACACCAAACTAATCACTGACACTCTTAGCACGTACACAAACACACACACACGGGATGGAAGAATGCAGCACATCCATCTGTGCATGTATTCATCTAAATGGCAATTTTCTTCCTATTAACAACACATGTTGTTTGAAGAAAGAAACTGAAAGCTCATTTTCCAAAACAGGTAATGAATCGCAGCGACACTGTTTTTTGTGTGTCTCTGTACACAGATTCATTTGACAAGGACCTTCATGATGTCTGAAGGGTCTTGGGTAATTTGGCCTGGTCTAGATATTTACAGTGGACTCTACAGAAGACAATGATCTGTGTTTCTTTAGTAGTGAAGTTTTTGCCAGATTAATTGCAAAAAAGACAAAAATTTGCGTTTAATTTTTATTTAAAAAATGTGTAACGAAAGTTAAAGAAAAAATCAGAAAAAAATAACAAATACATCAATGAGATTTTTTTTTTTTTTTTTTTTCTTTCAAGCAGAGTTCACAAGATAATGATATTACAGCTGTTCAATTTATGTCATGAGTGTGATGCCGGCAGTAAGTTGGATATACTACCGGTAAAGGTTGGACTAATTCTGTTTAGAGGTCATGTGGACAGAATTTCATGGTGAAGGGGTCCGGTTTGGTAGACTCTGGATTTTGCACATGATGTGGCCCTGTTTACTTTATCAGGCCATTCAACTCTCACTGGAATGGTTTGCAGCTGAGTGGGGTAAGGATCAGCACCTTTGTTTGGTCATCTGCGAGGGATTCAGGGTGGAACTGCTTCTCTTCCACACAGCGAGGAACCAGATGAGATGGCTTGGGCATCTGGTTAGGGTCCCTTCTGGACACCTTCCTGGTGAGGTGTTTCATGCATGGAGGGACTATGTTTCTTGGATCGCCTAGAATGCCTTGTTATTTCCCTGGATGAGCTGGAAGAAGTGACTGGGGAAAGGGAAGTCTGGGTATCTCTGCTCAGACAAGAAAGATGGATGGATGGATGGATGGATGGATGGATGGATGGATGGATGGATGGATGGATGGATGGATGGATGGATGGATGGATGGATGGATTAGGTGGTGTCAGGTTGTTTGAAAACATTTTCCACTCCCTTTATAAAAAAGGTATAATAATGGTAAACAGACCCTTTACAGAATTTGTAATTAGAACCAGAAGTCTGTCTAATCCTACAGTTGTAGCTAATCTAAAATTGTAAGTGTTTTATGAAATTTACCTAATCTTATTAATTCCTGATCTCTTCCTGATCATATACTAGTCATCCACCTGCTCACTGCCACATTCCAGCTCATGGTTTTATATGCATACTTACATGTGATATATTTGTCAAAGGGTCTCAGGTGTTGTTGACTTTTAGTGAATGGTTGACTCCTGTCGATGTGTTGCGACAAGATCTGCAATGGTTTGATTCTGAGGCTGCGTGCTTATCAGACAGAAGGCCATCATGACAAACACCTCAGCTGTCAGTTGGGGGGTGGGTCATTAGTGACCACTTGTTCACTTACTGATTCAAGGGGTAACATGTGCTGGTTATTGATCAGTTTAATGACCTACATGTCAAGGAGAGAGGCTTTTAATCATTAATGACTCATGACAAACAGCCTCTATATTTGGAGAGTCATTGCATGAAGGTCTTTGTTGATATCTGGTGAATGTGATTATGTGTGTGTTTGCAGCTGAAGTTGTGCCCTTACTGCGCAGCGTGGAACCTGCCCTCATGTTTCCACAACTATGAGTGGGTTTTTACTCAGATTAATCTCACATGCTTGATTTTGCTGTTGTAACGCCTCATGGTTTATGAAGAAATATGCATTAGTGTAATAAATCACTGTTTCAAGAGCAGAAATATTAGCAATAAAATATGATGCAAACTAAAGTAGGGTTTTATTTAACACACACCAGACTGCTGTGACTTTAAGAGGGAGAGAGGATATATTTACATATTTACCAATTTAACCTTTAATCAAATCCATTACTTCTCTCTAACCATTACCAGAGGACAGTGTCTTAGCCACAGTTCTACTCTCTTGTTTCTGACTCTTTCTCTCTTCCAGCTTTGTTTGAGGACACCTTCAGTTTCATTTCTTTGAGCATATGTCCCATGACAGACTTTAGAGAAAGTCTCCTTATGCCTGGAATACAATCAGTACATAAATCTTTGCAAGATGCTTGTGACTGAAATCCAGCTGATGTTGCTGAACTGGTGAGCTATCGCTGAAAATCATTCATAATGATGGTAGTATAGTCATTTCTTAATGGCGGATGATACTGTGCATTCATTCATGCATTAATTCTTTGAGTCATGCATTAGTTAACCAATCCCTCAGGATAAGAAATGTTTTCAGTAATAATATATATATATATATATATATATATATATATATATATATATATATATTTCCTCTAAAAAGTAATTAATCATATTATATCCAATAGCTAAAAAATCCAGTCATTCTCAACTTGCATTTAGTTTTACTCCAGATCATGTAACAGCAATATTTGCCCCACAGTGCAAAATCTACCATCACAATTCAATCGAACTCTTTAGAGGAGTTGAATAAAGTGAGACTAGAAACTTCACACTTAAATAGAAGTGTTTCCAGCACCATCAAAGAAAATAATAAAGGCATTACAAGATTAGTTTGCACTGGAAGCAACGCAAGGTGCAATGTCACAAGTGAAAGAGTAAAAAGTGAGCAGTCATCTGGATTTATTTCAGATATATTTAGGTTTATTGTATAATAGTCCAATTAATATCAGACACCTTCTTAGCTGTGTATGTTTAAATTGCTAAACAGGATTTTTGCATTAATTTTACATAATGAAACCTTGGCAAGTCACATTTTTTAAAAGCAAATGTAAGTTTGTGACAATGTAATGCAGCAGTTTCCCTCTGAGATTAATGAAGGATTTCTGATTCTGATTCTCATTTCAGTAACTTGAAACTGCAGTAATTTTGCCATTTGTGAGGATTCCCTATGAAACGATTAATTGTGCTCTGTGAAGCCAATATAGCTTTTAGACATTATATAACAATACTGAGCTACTGAATTACAGTAGAAATTTACCTTATGGAAACTAAATACATATATACTAAATGATACACGATTCAAAACACAATTAAAGAAAGAAATAGAACAGTTTCTTCAAGAAAATAACAACAGAGAAGTAGCCTCAGAAATAGTATGGAATAAACCAGTTTTAATAAGGAAAATAATCTCATACTGCGCAAAAAAAGAAAAAAGAAAAGAAAAAAAAAGAGAGAGACAAGAGAAACTAGCAAAACTAACTAAAGAACTGGGAGAGCCCAAGATAAAACATAAACTGGACAAAACTCAGAGTATGTTACAATTAAAGGACATTAGGAATCATATAAATACCTGGTATACTGAAGAAATGCAAAAAAAGATGATCTACACAAAATAAAAGTATTATAGGCTCAAACTTCTCCAAACTGTTGGCAAGAAAACTACAAAAACAAAAAGCAGATAGAATAGAATAGAATAAAATAGAATAGAATAGAATAGAATAGAATAGAATAGAAACAAACACCATGCACAAAAACAGGGACCCAATTACAAAGAAACTACACTCTAATCCTGGTTTAGTTGGAACAATGGAAGATATATTTTATCTGAAAATTCCCTTTAACTTCCAAACATTCATCTTAGGTAAATCAGATTTTATTACTGGAAGTCTCTGTTTATGAAGTTTATCAATTTATTTGTAATCATGATAACGGCAGCTAAGGAAAATATCACTAGACACTGGTTACACCACGAAACCCCCACGTTGAGAGTGTGAATGAATACGATAGAAGATATATTCCTAATGGAAAGAATAACACACTTACTAAACCTGCGAATGGAACAATTTAATAAATAAAATTAAAGTGGATCTCATTTACAGGGAGAACCACGTCAGAGGAAAAGGGAAACAACAGAACGAAAATACAACTAATAGTGCAAAATTGTGGGTAGATGCCCTTATCCACCAACTAGTAAAATCTGGTATGATTGCTAGTATAAACTCCCACTAATGTGTCCCTTTTCTCTTCCTTTACCACCCCCTTTTTATTATTACTCTACATATATGTTCTTATTGTACATCCCAGTTCTATTGTTTACTGAAAGATTAAAAAAAAAAGAAAGAGGTGTCAAGGTTACCATTGTTTGAAAATTTATTAATGCTGCCAAGACTGTACAGTTGTATTTTCTTTTTTTTCTGGATTGCTTGTAAACATTGACAATGTTCTGACTGCGATGAGAGCTCCGAAAATAATAATAAATAAATAAATAAAAAATTTTTTTAAAAAAATTCATCTTCCAAAGAACCTTTTGTCATCTAAAACCAACAAATGTTTGTCAGTTTAGTTTAGTTTTAGACAAATCAATCTATAACACCAATACAAGTTACAGGATTCATGACTCAGCCATCAGCTCTCAGTGTACTTTTAAAGAACGTGGGTTTTCCACGTCTACAGATATCATATCATGTCAGGGAAATGTTCACATTGTCTCAATATTTTGCCCATGTCTCACAGCTTCTACAGGAAGGTTAAAAGTCAGTGTCAGGTCAGTGGAGCCCATCTGTCAGCTGTACTGCTGCTTTTCCGCCCATATCTTTCCAAGGTGTTAAAAAGAAACTGACAAAATGGTGTGTGACATGTGACATGAGTGGCGTCAGGAGGAGACGGCGTCCGGTGGCTGAAAACTTAGAGGCAACAGCTCAAGTTATGAGTCATTGTTAAGAGTGACAGGGGGGATGTCGAAAAGTGTGTGTGAGAAAGCGTTGGTGGGGTAATAATGTCACAAATGTTGCTAAATTGTGATCATTAAAAATTCTGATTCATGATTGCTAATGACCCAGAGGGACCAAAGAAAAACAAAAAACCTCACCATCACTTAAAAACTCCATCTGATCTCAATTTGAATGTCACCTTTGTTTTCACCTTTAAAGCTTCCCAACGTTGTGGGCAATTAATCACCTTAATTTTTGACGAAAAATGACCAAAATACAATAAATTTTGAACAAAAATCCACACAGTGTGTGTCCGGAGGAATTTTCCAATTAGTTTTAAAATTAGCGCCAATAATTAAAACCTTATTTACTTAACATCTATGAACTCAACACACCAAAAAGAATCTGAGTTATAATTTTTCATAATAACGGAATCATCTTCCATTCAGGATGACACACCAGTGAGCTGAAGATGAGCTGGCAGATATTGTTTCCCAGTGCTGTCACCATCTGAGGGGATGGATTTGTGAGTTTTTCACTGCCTTAGCAAGGGTGGGAATGTTGTTCTTATCTGATCTTTATGTTAACATGGAGGAAGAGCTCCACTGTCAGCAGCTGCTTGTGTAAACCGGGCTCAGAGCTCAGAATGAGAAGAAGTGTCAACTCATGTGCAGAGCAAGTGTTTGGAATTTACACTAAAAGGTTTCTGCAGAGTTCATCTTTGTTTGCTCCTGAGATGGCATAATGTCTTCTGATTTGGGAAATCTTCATGTCACACCATATTTGCATCTATGAGTACTTATATTTCCCTGCAAAGGGATTAATAAAGTATTTTTCATTCATTCATTCATTCATATAGATAAAACTGAAGCAATTACTTAAGGAGCTAATGAGCAAATAGAGCAGCAAGACTTTGGGTAACTGAAGAACAATTAAATGAGAAAATTATTTCTGGATCTGGCTTTTCAGTTTTTGGTCTTTTATAAGAATAAATTCACAATTTTTTAGTTTGACACTGTCAGTATGTGCAATCCTGATGTTTTTCTATAGTTTTTCTTAGGTAATCATAAATCAGTATTACAAACATTCATTATTTCTGGCCTTTTACTGGGGGGGCATTTGTAGTCACCCAGTAGTTACAGACATGTTATAGCCAGTGGAAAGAATTATGGGTACTTTTTTGTTATGCGCACCTTTCAACTCCGTCTAAATTTGTTTGTTTTACCTAATTTCAAGTGATGATTTCATAGCAGGTTAGGCTCAGTGTTTGTGGAAACACCTCAAATTACAGTTTAGGTTAAATGTGAGTCTTTATCTTAAGTAAATGTTTAAAAAAGTCAAATGATGCTCAGTTTGAAGGAAACAAGGGATCAGAGTTTAACTCTTAGGTGGCACGGATCAAAACTCCCAGTTTTAAAGGTCTTTATGGTGGCATATGCTCCACAAATAGTTAAATGTACTCTCTGATCCAGTGTAAATGCAGTCTAAAGCCGCACATTAAGCACCTGCAGGTTTGTGCATGAGTCCAGAGCTGTGTGAGAAAGTCCTCCTTGGGTTTATTGTTTAGAGATTTTCCTCTACCAATCAGAAGTCATCTGAAATTTACAGAAGCAAGGGAAATGTGACACATTTTCTTAAAGCTCTGTAGAATGCTGTGAGCTACAAATTAAACAATATCCCCAAGTGCAAAAAACAGGCTTGTTTTCATGTAATAACTTAATAATTTTGATAAGTTATAAGGAGGGTAATAAAATCTAAAACATTAGCAGGCAAATACTGACTCAACAATTCTCACTTCTCAACTCATCTATTTTATCTATATTTCCACACATTTCTGCATCTGTATGCTACTGTAAAAACTTCCCCTTAAAGCTTGTTGTCTGCATCTCATCAAATCTGAGGCTGTATTGTAGAGAATAAGGAAAGAGAAACAAGGCGACCCTAAATGCAGCAGGCATTAGAGAAATGGTAATTTGTTACATCTAGAAAGGGTGGATGTGGGGGTGTGAAGGCTGCCCTCCAACCTCCTCCTCCCTCGTTAGTTAGGAATTTGTTTACCCTCTGCATCAAGCCATGACCTGTAATAGACCACGAAGCCCTCTGGTCAACACAGGATTACCCAAGAGCCTGTCCTCAAGGCGAAGAACACACATAAGGTTCACACTGGGCGATAGGCCGCCTAGGCTCCTCTGATAACAACCATTACTAATGGCAATTAGTCCATTAGATCCTTGTTAATACCCAATGACTTGGAGATAATTTGAGTAAATGAATCTGAGAGGTTCTGGTCTACATGGCCTATCTCTGTTGACTTCTTTGCTCTGTGGAAGAGATATGGATCACTATTCAAACAGGAGAGCAAGACGGTTTCCTTGTAGGTTACAAGTGGTTTTAGGAAGTTGTCAAAAGAGACATGAAGAACAAGTGCTGACTCTGTGCTGTACTTTCAAATCAAATCAGAACAGGAGTTCCTTAACCAGCTGAGAAATAGGGTGGAGAATCTAATTCAGTATTACTGTTTCTTTCAGCTGTTTGAAAGCAGGGTTTATTTCTTCTAAATGGCTCAGACAAGTAATCACAGACCAAACCCAGTTTGCTGAGCACCGCAGTTTGTTTGCAAAATTAAACATATCAGCCAAAGCCACAAACAATTTGTCAAAAATCTTATAGTTCCATGTCAATGATGTTTCAGTCTTTTACAGACTACCATGCAAAATTCAAAACATATTAGTAAAACCCTTTTTAGGAATTAGAATAGTGGATTCTGCTCAGAAATATTGTTTGAGAGCATTGTTGTGAGAAATTAGATTACAAACATATTTACAAACCCAATTTATTTTTCATGATTACTTTGAAGGTAAATACTATAAACTTACTTTTCACTGCACAACACTAATGCTGCAGACTGAAAAAATGTATTTCTTATCATATATCATATATATTTTATCACCACTTCAGGTCCTTCTCTACCTCTTCCTCTACCTCCTTCTCCTCTCAGAGCTCCTCCTCTCATTCTCACTCTTCCTCTAATTCCTTTCATTGTTTTTTTGAAGACAGGTGAACTCACCTGCTGGCTTTTAAAGCAGCTATACCTACCTAATTACTGAGTTTTCAATAAAACGCACATGTCTCCACACCTGGTGGATGTGGTTTTCTGGTTTGTATATTAGTATGATCATTGGTAAGCCAGAGCTCTGTAATGAGAAGGAAGTAGCCTCACAATCCTTATCTGTGTCTAAGGTGTGAAAATGTGTTTAGCTTTGCAAGAAGTTGAAGCCTGTGATTGTTGTTGTGCAACTCTAGAGAGGTGTTTTGTGTCTTGGATATAAATATTTGTTAATTGTGTGAAAATGTTCTTTTTAGTGTGCAAACTATAAACTGATCCATTATGAATTAGCAGCTTTTGAGCTATGCAGCCACTCAGGTCTGAAAATAATTCAAATTAATGAAATATTAGCCAAGAAGAATTTCCAGCAGCTCCAAATCAAATTACAGGCCGTGGCCTCTTGCCAACTGATGCAAATATCCATTAACAAAGAATTAACAATGACCAATTAGCCATCAGAATACACAAACACTGGCCGCACTGCTAAACACCAGGAGCCAGACTATCTGAGTATCTAACCTAATACCAGAGCTTAAAAGGTGATCTTTAAATTTTGCTGCTGTGTGCAGGGTCTCTCCACCTCGGGCTCCATTAGAGGACTTTATGTTAATCCTGCATCAACCCAGCTGCCCCAGGCCTCTGTGTGGGAGATAGGACAGATTGGTATGAGAGCTTGGAGGGAAGCCCAAACGCTGCTAAAATAACACACTGGACTTTTTTTTTTCCCCCTTTGCATCTCTCCTGTGAGCAAACACAACACACACATACCTGTTTGATGAATGGGAGTTTCTGCCCAGATTACTCTGCAGTGAAAACGCCTTGGAGTGACTCATTCTGCATACAACCAGAAAAAAAAAAGAGAAGAAAAAAACCAAGACAAAAACAACCACCTGGATGCAGAAATGGGAAGGGTTTCTGTTTCCTGTCAGAAATACATCAGAAATGTTTGCTGTGTGTTTAGTACATGCCAGTCTTTAAAGGCCAGGTTGCGATCATTCAAAGGCCTGCGCTGATACGGATGTTAATGTCTTTGTGTTTGTCTTTTTCTCAGAAAGTGGCTGAGCTCCTCCTTGGTCATAACAGTCACAGCTGAAGGAACACCTCTTACTGTTTCATGGTTTCTGTTGGACTTCTTGTCCTGTGCAACATCCAAATAGTTCAAGACAAAATTGTGAACCGGAGCTTAAACTTTTAATGAATGAAATACATAATAATGAAACTGCAGTCACAACAAAACACAAACAAACTTCAACAGGGGATCCAACAACAGCTGATAAAACGTCATAATATGTGAAAAAAGTATTTTCTCTTTTGCTTGAAGTATTTGTGTCACTTGCGGTGTTATTAAATTTTCAAATATAATGTTTTCTGAAATTGTTTTTGAGCTGTCAGAAGAGTTGGTTTATGAGATGTTGCAGTTAAATCTGCTTTGTTGTCTTTATAAAGGCTCTCTTTTTAATTGTGTTTCTAAATTTCGTTGCTGTTAGTATGTTTCTGTCCTTGTTTTACATGTCACGTGAGTACATTTTATAAATTTTATATTAAAAAATGTTTTTTTTTTATGTTTAAAGCTTCTGAAATGTGGTTCTCAAGGGTGATTACTTTACTTTGATTTATTAAACCAAACCATCATCATTCTTTCTGTAAAAACATATCAAGCTTACTCAATCAAGTAGTTTTTGACTAATTTAAAGGGACATTTCCCAAATTCTATCCCTACCAGAAAAATATAGTAAGAGAAAACTGCCTGGTTAACAAGTAAGATGACACATAAGGTTTAGTTTTTTCTGTGGGCAAAGTTAACATATCTTTATAAAAACGAAGCTACTTGAGTTTGCAATTCAGTCTCTGTAGAAGTTTTATTTTGGGACCTTGTTGTTTTTGACTTATCGGAAAAATATTTGAAGAAAAGAAAAGGGTATTTTTCCTCAGAATTGTGTCTTTCAGAGATCTTCATTGTTATAGTTGATATTTATAAACCTCAGGTTAGTTGGATAGATATGTTTTTCACTAAAAGGAAAATACAGCACAGATAAATGCAGGCACTCCTCTGTGGAGGTAAACCAGTCTTGCTTCAGCGTGAGGAGTTGATGTGTGTGGAGCAACTGTATGTATCATGAAGAGGAGGAGGTGAGGAGTTGGTGGGTGAAGCCCCTCAGAATGGGAGCAGGTCTGTGACAGGGAGCCGCTGATGAATTATGGGACTTTGGCATCAAGACGGGTGGTACAGTTGCACAAAGTCAACTTGTAGGAAGGGAGTTTCCCTTCAAAATGCTGTTCACTGGAAAAACATGCCAGATCTAAAACAAAGAGTAAACACATGTGGATGAATAGACGACCTACAAGTCGGTTTGGCAGCGTGAAGGAGTGGCAAGTGAAAAGTGAAGAGAAATATGTGGTCTGACGTTTTCTACTGTGGGCAAAGTTTACAGTCTTTTCAGGCCAAGTGCTAGCGATGTAATGCATAGAAATAGTCACGCTTTAGTCCCACAACAGGTTCAAAGATGTTTTCAGTGAAGTGAAACAATGTTTTACACAGAAGACGAAGAAAAATAGGGTTGAATGACAAATACAAGAAGTTAAAGACTGTAAAAATAAAACTGGTCAGAGTAGATTACAACACAGTTTATCTGCAAGGGAATCTACCAGCAGTAGTTCTTAAAGCAAACTGAAATTCAACCATTTTTAAAAATTTTTTTACTTTAAACCAATCCTGAAAAGTCCAAAAATGATTTTTGAACAAAGCCAGCTGCATTTGCAAGAAGCTGTGGGTGTTGCTTGGTTTATTAAAGACAGATTATATAACGTCCTGACCTTAAAACTCAGCGTTCTGGACTTTGATGGCATAGTGACGTCTATTATGTGCATTTCTGGAGCCGTTGCTGCTCAGCAACGTCCTGAACCTGAGAAACCCCACTGTACAACTTTTTTATCCAGGACGTCGTGCGACGTTGCTGCCGGGTTTCACTTTATGCACTGCATCACACACCAGCCATTTTTAACACACGCACCATGGCTGAAACAGCAAAGGAACACAAGAAGACATTATCAGAAGAGGACAGGAAAAGAATGAAAAAAGAGACAGCGCAAGCAATAAGAAAAAAGTAAAAAAAAACATCTTTTACTGGCTAGAGAGAGCTCACAGTACAGTTAGGATGTGAGATTATGTAGAAATAGCTGTCGTTATTGGGTGCATCACTGGGGAAATTACAAAAGTTCTGTAATGCATCTCTGAAGGCATCTGCTGTTGTTAAAAAGACAGATAGTTGCTCTTTGTCAACATGATTCTGCATGTTGACCCTCATTATTTATTTGGTGGCTACCATGACTACAGTTGGACAGCCCCCATGTTTAAGGCTTCTCAGACTCTGACAGACAGCATCATTCTCTCCAATGACACATCCAGCATTTCACAAGGACCGTGCAGTATGAGAATCCAGGCATGAAACACACTACAGCAACAAGGGCAGAAAAGAGCTCTGCATAATGCTTTGAAGTGCTTTTCATCACGAGATTATCACCAGGAGGAGGAGGGAAAGGTGTGGAGTAATTTCTGACACACTGTATGCACAGAAAAAGCATACAGTAACACAAAATCAGTCTGACATGCTGTGTGCCTTCTCGCTGACAATAGAAGCTGCTTCTTAAACCTGGTAAGGAGTCTCACAAAAAAGTGATCAAGCATTTTTTACAGAGATATCAGCCATCAAAGTTCCCAAGAAAATATTCTGCTGCATGCACAACAGTAAAGCTCAGTTAAATTCCTCATTGCTAACATTTAATGCAGCTGGAATCACTCGTACTCTCATAACTTTGGTACAAGTCCATGTGACATTTGTGTGCAGGTTTTCAGGTCTCAGGTCAGACTTGATGTGCAGTGCTGTGGTGCTTCATCACCGCACCGTGTAGCAGAGATGTTCATTTGACTAGGAAAACTCCGGTCTCAAGCACAGGCTACGCTTTGATCTAAGCCTAATATGGCTTGTAAAAAAGGGGATCCTGCACTTTGAAGTGTTGGCTGATGCTGTCCAGATACAAATAAGTAAGTATGCATGTGTGTGTGTATGTGTGTGTGTGTGTGTAGTACGTGGAGTATTTGGACTGTAGTAGGTCTGTGTCTGCCATCCTGCAGTTATAAAAAGTGATGTAAACAATGAAATGAGAGAGAGAAAAAAAAGAAAAAACTTTTAAAAGTGCAGATTCTTATTTAACTGTTTCAAATGTTTATATTCCTTGTTCTGAATTAGGACCAAAGTTTCCACAGAAATTTAAGACATATTCAAAGAGGGGGAAAGGACTAGATAGAGTATGAGGGAAATCCAGTTATTTTACCATCCAATACTCAGATATAAAAAGGTGTGATTAATGAATATTAGGCTGGTGTAACATTAATCCACTACAAAGTAAAGAACCCTTTATTTAATGTTTTTTTTCTTTCTCATTATTATTTACACAAACTTACTATAAGCACAAAAACAGGTGAATGGATATTAATTTATTGAAAACTCAGTATTTTCTACATATTTGTCAACAGAATAGCTGTTTCGGATACAAGTAATACAGTAAAATGATTGATTACTGTAATATATGAAACAACAAATTTTTACACCCTAGAAATAATAATAATAATGTATATTAATACATAAAAAACTTGTTCTGTGTAAACTAAGTCCTGGAAAAAATAATAAAATAAAAACAGAACTTATTTAATTTTTGCCCAAAATTACAAAGTTTTACTGAGTAATAAATTGCTTTTTCTTCAAATAATATACTTTTTATTCATTTGAAGATTACAATTTCACCACAGCCAGCAGATGACTGACTTTAGAACCATGTGCTTAGACAGAAGTTGTAATAACTTGTCCAGTTATTGGTTTAATATTAACACATATATCAACACAGTCTCATGCCAGGTGTTGAAAACATATTTTTCTGGTCTTTGGTATGAAGTCCACTTAAAGAGGAAAGATGAGTGGGTATCGTCCAGAAACTATTTTGGACTGATTTTGGTTGAGGCATCAAAATTAGGATTTGGAAAAACAGTCATGGCTCGCTTGGAACATATACACTCTCACAATGTCATTTAACTTTACATTTCAATCCTCCACTGATGCACAGCGTAATGAGTTCAACCACATTTGCAAACAACACAACAACAACTCCCGCTGGTATTCATTCAAGTGCTAAATACATGCTTATCTGCAAATAGAAAATATGTTCCTACTCAACTTAAAACATTTTTTATTTAACCAATGACAGTCTATTAAATTGACATTTCTTAAATTGGAGACAGGTGCTTATGGGTAAAAGGGAAGTTGCTTATTTCTCTTTAATTCCATATTTTAATAAATAATAGCAAAGTGTGTCTCAATTTAAAGAAAAAAAAGAAAGAAATGTTTTTCTTATAGTGCAAGATCCTATCTTGCATGTTTGCAGCTTTTGATTAAAAAAATCTATAAAACTTTAGCTCAGCAGATTATGAATTGAGTAAAATAAATAAATAAATATGAAAGAGTATTTAATGCTTGAATCAAGGGCTTTTTTGTACTACAAAAATGAGCATGTGTTAAACATATCAGCAGATCCTTTCACTGTTTAATCAGTTCAACCAGAGATAAAGAGCAGTTACGACAGGCATGAAAATCCTTAGATGACACATTAAAAAGGGAGTTACTTGGCCTCTGCTTCCCAGCCATGGAAAAGCTCATATAGCTGTGGTTCATTGCAGTATATCAAGAGGTAACAAATATCCATAACAAATTAAACAGATTATTAAAGACTTTCAGCAGAGTTTTTAAAACTTCTTGTGAAGAAAAAAAGAAGTGCAGAGAAAGAAGCTGAATCTTTAGGCAGATTCCTGCAAGCAGGAGCTGGGAGCTGGTGTGTTTGGCAGGGTGAAGTGTGGGAGCTGGGAGCAGTGAGGAGGAGGTCAGGGCCAGTGCATCTAACTCTTATACTGATTGTTATGAAGGGCCGTGTGTCAGCATCCATCCGACCACTTTATAACTCTTGGCTGTTCCCTGAACCTCTCCTGCAAAAGGTCCTAATGCATTCTCTCTGACCTCGCCGGTGTAAATCAGATATCTGGCCTCAGATCTTGACGAGCTGCACTGTGCCGAGTTTGTGTAAGTGTGTGTGGGAGTGTGTGCACAAAAGAGAGACAAGGAGAGAGAAGTAGACCTGAGAGAATGAGGAGTGCAAAGACTAGAAAGGGAGGAGAATAAAAATCTTTTCACACAGAAGATAAAGGCTAATAGGAGTGGGGTCTTTTTGTTTTGTTTTTTTGTTTTTTCTTCATAGCCCAGCACTGTATGTTTTAATTAAACTGTTAGAAATCCCTCTTGTGAAACAGCAAAATTATGTTTTGAGATTAATGAAATACATAAGACATACAAACTTTGACTGGATTATTGTTTTAGTATTGTGTATGTATATGTATATGTATATGTATAATATACATATTATGTATATGCATATGTGTATGTATATGTATATGTATAATATACATTTTATGTATATGTATATGTATATGTATATATATATGTATATGTATATGTATAATATACATATTATGTATATGCATATGTGTATGTATATGTATATGTATATGTATAATATACATTTTATGTATATGTATATGTATAAGTATATGTATATGTATAATATACATATTATGTATATGCATATGTGTATGTATATGTATAATATACATATTATGTATATGTATATGTATAATATACATATTATGTATATGTATAATATACATATTATGCATATGCATATGTGTATGTATATGTATATGTATATTATATGTATAATATACATATTATGTATATGTATATGTATATGTATAATATACATATTATGCATATGCATATGTATATGTATATGTATATGTATAATATACATATTATGCATATGCATATGTATATGTATATGTATATGTATATGTATATTTTATGTATATGCATATATGTATGTATATGTATATGTATAATATACATTTTATGTATATGCATATATGTATGTATATGAATATGTATATGTATATGTATATGTATGTATATATATATATGTATATGTATATGATTTTTGACCCCAAGTTAGATTTCAACTTTATATTGGGAATTTTTTTTTTTTTTTTTTTTGCTATTATACAGTCCATTTTATGTCATCTGGTTACGTTGGCTCACTGATTTGGCTAGAATTGAGAAAACATGTTTTAAGCCAAAGTTTACCTTTTCACACAGTGAGAACTGCATATATTTTACCTGTGAATGTAAAATCATTCCAAAGCTCACATTGTGTAACTCACCATTTCAGTGTGATCTGGATTACTCATTGTTCATCAGTAATAAAGGGTGATAATGCCTGCCTACCATGATGTCCTAATATACAGAACAAGTCATAAGTTTGGACACTTCAACTAATTCATTTTTAGTGTAATGCCAAAGTGTGACACCAGACAAGGTTAGGGATGTGGTGAGATGGAGTGAGAATCTTCAGGCATGGCATAATCAGGTAATAAACAGAAAACTCTCTCAGAGTCTGGTGAACGGATGCTCTGGATCCTCCATGGGTGAAGGATGGGGACAAGAAAGTCTCAAATTGAGACCCACCACTTCATTTTGAATAAATCACTACAAGTTGGGTTAAAATATGTTGCTTGTTATGTTAAATACAATAACATAATACAAATCATCAGAACAAAGAACAGAACACTGATTACAGCTGTGAGGCTGAAACTGAACAGTAAGACTTTGGGACCTACAAACAACACGCTGAAAGACACTGAAAGGAACAGTGGAGATGTTCATTTAATGGTTATCATTCTATTCAAGCAGCTCAACCTTATTATATGTTGATAAACTGGCAAATTTGTCCACATATATATCATGAGAAGTGGTCACAAACTGTGAGATGTCAAAGTTGTGGTAAGCAGTTGTTTTGTGTTGGTTGTGCCATGTCATGTAACAGGAACAGTGACCAAAAAGCATTAATCTGTGTCTGTGGTGTATTTTACTGACCCTGAAGAAGTACTTTGACTCATAATCACAAGAATGGGAAATAATGGAAGTAGAAAGATGAAAAAATTATGAGAAAGATTTTGCTAGATTGAATTGGAACCATCAATCTCTTGCTTTGAAGGGCAGGGGTTTATACTCACACACCAACATCTCTTTCTGCATTATGAGGAACTTCTTTTACTCAAACATAGTGACTGTCAATATGATTACACTGTGGACGTCAGCAACATGGTGATACGGCTGGAGTGGAAACGTCACAGACCAGTAAACAAACAACTATTTTACAATCTGTCCTGAGATCAAATTGACCCAAGTGACACCTTTGACATGTGACTGAATAAATGATCCATTGTTAACATAAAAACCAACCCAGGTGTTTCATACTGGATCTCCATTCTCTGTATGTCTATTTTCCACTTTCAAACAGAACAGCACAATGACAGGTTGGAGTTGTGTCTGGTCGAATGAGAGGCAGCAGTTCATGTCAAGCTGGAAAATTAAAACATCTTCAGCACAGTTTGAGTGCAATTGTCCAATAAAACTTGGACAACTAACCCAGTTTCTGTCTCATCATCATTCACATCTGCATCTGTTACACTACATGATGGACTACATGCTTTATACGTCATTCCTTTACTTAAAGTATGACAGCCAAACTAATTTATAAGTACAATGTACATTAACTACATCGGTATATGCAACTCACAGCACTTGGCCAAGATTTCTTCGTAGTTTATCCAAGTAAAAATGAGAGAGAAAAAAGAGCTTCTTGTACAAGTATCAATGAAGATCACATATGGTTTTTATCCACAAAAAGGTCTGTTTTGGGAAACAAGCTCTACAAGGACTCCAATTTGCTGCTTTAATGCAATATTTAAAAAATACCACTTTGGCTCTAATGATTACAGAGTATCTAAATCTAGAGACTCAAGCTTTCTGGTGCACTATATGCTGTAGCCCAGGGTGTGTCTTTAATAACTCACTGTGGATTTATGCACTCCTGGACAAACATATCATGCACGCAAAATCCTCCTTCTGAAACATACATCACTTGCAGGATTTACTCCTAAAACAGGAAAGAAGAAGCAAATCCATCCCAACAATAACAACAACAGAGATAAAAATGTTAGACAAATAATAATACTAAAAGCAGCCTTTTCCTTTGTGGACATGTTTCACGTCCTTATGTCCATGATTGCCAGAAACTATGCTCTCAACATTCCCAGCATTCCCATGTAGCTCTTGACCCCTGACAGCCTTAAATTATTAACATTCCCAGATGGGCTAAAACCCCCTGATCGCTGCTCGCAGCTACATTTTTCATGTGTTTTTCATACTAACACAAGAATTGACACAGGAGATAAATATCTTATTTCTAATCTGGGCAAGTGTGTGTCTACTATTTTTGTGTGTCTGCCCTGAATGCATCACGGTCATGAGGTCAATTTTACCATTTTGTAATCACAAGGCATAAAACTCCTCACTGCAATGACCATGAGGTTTTCTATAAGCTCCCAGGGCCAACAGGGGGCAGTAGTTGGCCTATTTCTGATGTAAAAACCATATTTGGGCTCTGATGCTTTGCATGAAGCTGCACTGACAGCACACAGGGCCAACTGCACAATGGGTTATGAATGGGTTCCCATTTATCACAATTAATCAGTGAGCCAAACCCATTAACTGTCAGCCAGAGGACGAGTTTGTCTGCAGAAGAATGATGTACTGCCTGAGTGTTGAAACGCATGTAATGCTTCGGATACTCGAGGAAAAGTGGCCCTGTTTGTTTGTGGGATTGGAGTTTCCCTGAAAAGAAAACTTTCTTGTTGGTTTATTTAGTCATTATTCTAAGAAAATAAAGCTTTTTTTAAGCTGATTTGCAGAAAGCTAAAATACCACTTCAATCTTGTATTCAAACATTTCCATTACATCTTCTGAAGATTTGCTCCACAGTTATTAATCTGAGGTGTGTTTTAAGAATTAGCTCCAAATAAACTAGCAACACCAAAAATTATTCTGTTATAATCTAATTGATATAATATTCTGTTTCTATTCTGTTCTGTTAGCTTATTCTGTTTGTCCAGTCTGTGAAATGCGATTACATTTAAAATCCAGGAGAGTTTCTGAAAGCAAAGTTTTCGCAGTGTTTTTTCTATTTGACTCATTAACTACGTCCTTCTTTTTTTTATCTAATTCCACCCAAAAGATGTTCTAGTGTCCATCATGAGAATATTTACACTGGAAAAACGTGTTTGAGCAGTGTTCAAACTTGCTTTTGAACAGTATATCCATATGAGCTTTGCAGAAACCCAAACGTCCCATAGAAAGGTCTTGTGGAGGTATTTTTATGCTACTTTGTAGAATATGTGTGTCTCGTTATGTTAGAAACAAATAAAGATTAAATATATGATGCAGAGAGACATAATGGGCTGATCAAAGCAGCTGAGTTTCAAGTTTGAAAGAAAGTCTGTAACATGTCTGAGTGACCGGACTTCAAACCTTCAAAGTCCTCTTCAAACAAAAGTAAATCTTTCTATTTTCCTTCTCTTTTCTTTTCTCCTCACTTTTCCTGCTCCATAACAAACACCACATAATGATTTTGGGTATCTGGTAGATCAAGTGGGGTTTTGCCAGCAGCTGTGTGGTGCTTGTTGGGTTGCCAAACTAAACAGAGTGGGGCTCCTGAAGTCACCTCTGCCCAAACATACACCTAATCCTCCCAGCACTGGCCAGATCGCAACTCTCCACTGCACAAGACAGTTTAAAAATAGAGAGTTTGAGGGGAGGGGACAAAGGTCAAATCTACAGAGGGATTTAAGGCCTTATCATTATCACGGAACAACAGAGCCGAGCTGCAGCCCTGAGAAAGTGCCCTAGTGTCTGCCGGAGCTGGAGGCAGGACAGGAGGCCTATGCATGACTAACAGCAGGCAGACATTGGGTAAAACTACTCTTCTCCACATACCTACAGAATCAGGCTAAAGACGCACATTAAAGATCCAACCTGTAATTAAGCTGTATAACCACATGCATATTTACATTAACTTATTACTTATTTTGAAGTGTTTTTAATTTATTCATCTAATTTTAATCCATACACAAATATGCACCTATATTGCTGCAGCTTTAAATGCACTGACAACATCTATGACTAACTTACTAAAAACGCTGTCTATCTTACATAAATCTCATGCACAAGCAGCCTGCCATGCCAATGGTTCGACACCCCTTTGTCAAAATTCAGCCTAAAAATTTAAGTGAGAATATCTCTTTGTTTTCATCTTACTCAGTTTCCACATAGATGATTTTTTCCCCCGTGATAAGGTATGTTGTCACTGGTTTGTTGTGATGTTGAGAAACAGCACTTTAAACAACACTTCAAAAGATAAGGTGCAAATATAGGGGCATGCAGCACGGTCACTATACACACATCACTTTGGTAAGCTAGAAAATGCTTTTTAGTTTTAGGGATTTTCTTCCAGCCCTCCTGCAGAAGGCTTCTAGCTCTGCTAGACTGTATTTCAAGCCCTGCTTTTTGAGGTCGACCGATTTAATACAATTTTCAGGTCAGGGCCATGACAAAATATTCAGCTTAATCCTCTTCAGATGGTTCATTTTGAATTTTCAACACAGACTCAAAGCAAAATGTGTCAATCCATTTCCACAGACAAGATTTTTGTTATTTTTTCATGCAAATGAAAAGATAAATATCTTACTAAATGAGCACAATCTAACACATTTAGGAAAATACTCATGATATGACAGTTGCCTCACCTTAATAACAGTAAAACAGGCACTGTAAGAACACGGCACATCAAAACATCTTTTTTCTGGACTAATTGCTACTGAATCATGTCCTCTGAACTGAGCGTAACATGACGGACACAGGGTCCAGCCACCGAGTTTAAATATATGCCTTTGAAAGTCATAAACTCATGTTTACAAATAAAGCCTGATAGCCTCAGGTATAAAAGACCTCCTGTGGTTGTTAGTGAAGCTCCTCGGTGGTCTCAGTCTACGGCTGAAAGAGCTCTGACAAGACATTAGTGTGGCATGCAGGGGGTGAGAGACATTGTCCATGATACTGATATTATTATGATACTATTGTTATCCAGTTTATCGCCCAAGTGGACACCCAGGTACTTATAACTGTCCACAATGTCAACTTCTGTACCCTTGATGGTAACAGAGTTCAGATGGGTCCTCTGTTTTCCACAACCAACTTCTTTTGTCTTCGTGACATTGAACTGCAGGTGGTTCAGTCCACACCACTCCACAAACCTGTCCACCACACTCCTGTACTCCTACTGACCCCTGCTGATACAGCTCACGATGGCAGCGTCATTCCAGGTGGCAGAACTGTGAAGAGAACCAGAAATCTGAGGTGTAAAGGGTAAAGAGACTATCCCCTGTGGCGCCCCCATTCTGCTCACAGTGGTGTCCAATGTGATATTCTCCATCCTCGCATACTGTGGCCGGCCTGTGAGGTAGTTGTGGATCCAGGCCATGAGGGGAGCATCCACCTGCATGTCCAGTAGCTTCCTGTTGAACAGGCCAGGTCGAATGGTGTTAAAAGCACCAGAGAAGTTGAAGAACATGACTCTCACAGTGCTCCTCCAGGTGGGTGTAGGCTTTGTGCAGCAGGAAAATGATGGCGTCTTCCGCTCCTATCTGGGGCTGGTAGACAAACTGCAGGGGCTTCAACGGTGGTCTGATGGCATATTATCAGATATTTAACATTGTACTGACTGCATTTTCAATATGCTGGTATTTACTGGAG
This sequence comes from Melanotaenia boesemani, assembly GCF_017639745.1. Taxonomy (NCBI): domain Eukaryota; kingdom Metazoa; phylum Chordata; class Actinopteri; order Atheriniformes; family Melanotaeniidae; genus Melanotaenia; species Melanotaenia boesemani. Next base: position 19,199,764 of record NC_055696.1, on the reverse strand, counting down.
TCTTGTCTGTGTTTTACCAGTGAAGTGTTTTCTGTGCCAATGGCTGCAACACAAGCCCACAACATGATGCACCCACTGCTGTGTTTAATTACTGAAGAGATGTTCTGTTCATTAAAGTCTGCTGGTTTTCTTAACCTTTAAACTTCACTCAATGTAGGCTGAAAGCTCTATCTTAATTATACCAGTAAAGTTTTCCCAGTGTTTATTTGATACTTTCTTATGCTAAATTTTGCCTTGAGGCCACAGCTGGGATTTTCTTCTGGTGACTCTTCTGTGATTTTTATTCATGCTGATGTTGCACTGCCCTTTCTAAACATGTTGAATGTTTTGCAGTAAAGCAGCAGTTTGGAGTTGCCTTTTAGGCATAATTAATGTGATCTGGGAAAGTTTTCTTACTCCTCCAGACCTCAACTGTTAACTACTTACAGTATTTGTTATTTAACAAAAATCCCTTTTCTTCAGGAAATGCTTCATGTACAGTAGCCATGATGATCATGTACATGACATGCTGTATGATGACTTGATAAAAATGTAAATAATCTTAGAAACCAACAGTACTTTATTTCATTACACTCTGAGAAAACATGAAACATCTGTATCATTAACTTTCATTTTCAGAGTCCCAGGCAGATGTTAACAGGAGGCTTCTCCTTGCGCGTTTGAAAAATTTCTACGGATTCTTTATTAAGCTTGAAGATTTACTACCTGTGCTTTTGTACGGATTATTGTAAACAAGTTATATTAATTGTTTTTCCAAATGGTATCTCAGTGAGCCTTTCTTATTCTAAATTATATGTTCAAACTAAATTTGGAATCAAATAAAAAGTGTAACATACTTGAGTCGAAAAGTGATTATTCAAGTATAATATCATTAATATTTCCAGAAAATTTCATTTTCATGGTCACTCATCATGGCTGCTTGCTTTTAACCACTGAGGAAAACAATGTTAGACAAAAAGATTGAATTCAGTTGTATGTGTTTTGTTTATAGTTAAGTATCAAAACTGAGTTTGTTGCGCTAATATACCCCAGAAAATATAGAAGTACACATGTTGATGTTTTACTTTTAGATTTTAATATGGAAACAGGAAGACTCCACGAAGACCATAAAACTGAATTAAAATATCTTAGAATAATTAAGTAATTTTTAAGCTGTAATCCCTTCTTTAGCAATAAATGATCTCAAAATCAGTTAAATTGTAACAAGACTAAAAAAAAGGAAAACAATGTGTTAAACATCAGTTTGTTGCAGAGTGATGAATATCACAGATGGACATTTTGTGAAGAAGAGATGGTCAAAAGAAGTGAAACTCCACTCCATTAACTCCATGTTATGTTATCAGAGATGCTCAGGATGAAGGACCTGATAAAGAGCCCATGTCCAGGCTATTGAGGGCTAGAGATGAATACCATCAGCTCTATATAATACTCAGTTTGATTGGTTCACTAGCTCTGAGTTTAGAGGAACAACAAAAAGCTTCTGCTGTTGAGGTTTACAGGCTAAATAACTGGTTAGTAAAGATGAAGAGGTGTATATTGTATACTTTACCATATTTTAGATGGGATACTATTTCAAAGGTATTACATGAATGATTTGAAAGCATTGGGCTCAAGTAAAGCAGTATGAGGGAACACTGAAGACAAAAATAAATCCAGATGAGGTTATGCTGCTAGATTGAGAAAGAAACTAGAAAGAGTAACTTCTCTGCATCAATCAGAGCATTTTTCCCATCTTGATGACAGTAAAATCCCACAGTGCACCATTGTGGTGAAGCCGCTGCAAAACTTTACTTCACCATATGCAGGAATTTGATTAAAAGTGTGCGGTTTTGTTGGCTAAACAGACGACAGGATACTTAATCAAAACCTATTTGACAAGTTGTTAGATTTCTTCCTTTATGAAACGTGCTGCAGCGCAGTGATAATTCTGCACAGCTTAAGCTCACCATGCGCACTTAGCGGCGCTTTATTATCACCTTGTTGTAAGCTTAGTGTGTATACATGCCTGTACACAAAGTTATTACAGACGTGAAAGCGCTTAAGCTCTGTGAAGAAAAAAGTGTGCTCAGAACCTCGATAAAAAAAAAATGTAATAAAATTAAATAAAAATAAAAAGGGAGGGCGAAATCGGGGAGTTGGTTGCTTTCTTGTTTGCTTTTGGCCACAGTTCGAGAGTCAAATATGTTTTCAAAGTAAAACTCAAAAGCTGACCTTTACGCCTCAATCAAAACCAGCTCTTTCAGATGAATATGAAGGACCAAGGAAGGAGGGGAGGAGAGTTTACCTCCGTTTGGGAGGGAAAATAGGACTTGGCTTTGTTCGTGGAAAGAAAAGAGGATACGATGAGGTCTGAGTAAAAACTGCAGTAAAAAAACAAAGTCAAGAGAGCTGAAGGAGATTTAAACTATCATTAAGTCTAACTTTTGATGAATGACTGATTCTTACAAGCTGTAAAAAATAGTTTAATTTGCATCAAAACAGATCATTATTGGCTGGCAGCCTTCTTCACAAACTGTCAGAGCCCGTTATTTGGGAACTGCTGGAAGATTAAAATGATTGGTCTTAGTCCGTTTTAATACTTCAAAACGTGAAGTTTTCACCTTGGGGGGAAAACACACACACACACACACACACACAAACACACAACCCCTGATATGTAGCTTTAAAAAGTGACACCGAAAATCTAAAACGTAGGTCACTTGCTTGAAATACTTGCTATTAAAATAAGCTCTCAGACATTTACATGCCGCTCCTTAATAAAACGGAGCTAAAACAGCAGAGACACATAACCAGGAGAAAATCTGTGTACATTTACATTTAGTCCGAGGATAAAAAAGGATAAAAGTTGGACTATGAGCTTAAAAACTGGACCAAAAAAAAAAAAAAAAAGTTTTTTTAAAATTGACTCATTGAGATTCGCTCAGAAAAAAATGGTTATTTAAAACAGTACATTTCGAAAACTTAGTAGGTTATTTATTGTATTTATTTTGAATCTATTTGATCTGACTCAATCATTAGAAGGCAAAATTATTGTATATTTAGGATAAATGTGAATAGTTTTAAATGCCTGAAAGTTCAATCCGTCTGTGGAGGAAACATTGAATAAAATGTCTGAGATACATAAAGACATAAACACAAACAATCAAACAAAAGATGGTAAATATGGTAAATCGTAATTTCAAACTCGGAGATCGTCAGTGCAGCTTTTATCCTGTGGTTTCATAATGATGAATCTTTAGATTTGGATTTTTATTAAAAGATAAAACTCCAGATTCCATAAGGATGAATAGACCTTAAAAAAACGTTGTATTTTGTTTTGTTTTGGAGGAATGTGCTATGGATGTTTTTCTCATTAATATTCACGTCTGCAAATATATTTAGAAAATAAATATGAGTTAGTGAACATGAATATAGATATAATAAAATTATAATTTGTACAGTGAAGAAGAGTCCATCTTGTGTGTGATTTATTGAACGGTTTATTTTAATAATAATTACTGAATTTGAGACCGTGGCTTGTATTTGATGTGAAAATGCTGTCTCAGTTTTCAGACATCAGAACAGAAAAATCCTCAGTTACAAATAATAATATTTTTCCCCTCCTGGTAGACAGAAGCGAATTTAAGAAGAAGGAAAGATGGGAAATAAAATTCCTTTTTCATTTCACGAATCGTTACAATCTAAATATTTAAAGGCTATAGTAATGTGTACATTTTTCACAGAAGCAACTTCTTCAACTTTCACCAAGAAACGGCCAAAAAAATATCGACCAGCTTCACAGAAGATAAACAAGCACAGATCACTGCTTTTTATGAAAAAAAAGAAAAGAAAAGAAACTGCAAACTAAGATGCGCGCTTCAGAGATGATTTAACGGAACGGAGGGCGGCATGGAGGATCTGCAGCATTACAGGGTGAAACCGTTCGGTTGTTTTAAGAGAGAGATTACGGAGGGAAGCACGAGGCCAGCAGAGCTAAGAAGATGAAAAGAATGACAACTACGACGTGATCATCAAACAGAAGCCAGAGGAGGCAGATGATGTCATCTGATCTGATGGACACGGATCGATTTCCAGCTTTAGATCCCAGTCTCCAGCAGAAGAGATGTGAATCATCCCTTCTTATTAGTGTACGTGCACTTTGGATCAATTGTTCGTATTTGAACTGTACTACATTTTGCACCTTTAGCGTGACGAGTCAATATTCAATAAAACCAGACAGGCAACTTGCAGTTGATCCACTTTGTTGTCAACAACAGTTGGTTGTGGATCTGCCTTTAGTAAAAAATAAATAAATAAAAATAAAAATAAAAACACTTTGTTTGCTGATTTATTTAGATTTGTTTTGAATGAAAAGTAATTGAGTGTGAAATTAATAATTCACCCTGCAAAACTTTTAAAGTGATCAAAAGCTTTCCAAAACTTTTAATGTTCAATGTTTTTTTACTAGGAAACATGACTTTCTAAGAGGCGATACCTCATTTAAAAAGCTTCTTTAAAAAGGCAAGTTTTGAAAATGCTGTACACATTATTCATAACAGAAAACAACAATAAACAAATAAAAAAGAGGAGGAAATTATGTTATATAAGGTCTAAATTGATGCTAAAGCCATCTACAAGTGAGGGCGCGCCATTTCCTCCAAGCAGGCATGCGGATAGAGTGTTTTATCATGGAGTCTTTACTGTGTTATAAACCCTGGCAGGCTGTTTGCTGGGCCAGCAGAACCATAAGCCCGTCACACACTCTCACTCACTCTCTCACACACACACATACACAGAGAAAAAGCTCTCCTCAATTTTATAAGGAGGCTTGTGCAGCAGATGTGGGGTCAGCACTGCAGGGCCTTACACAAGGCCTGACTGAGCCTAGTTGATCTTTTACAGCAGTAAAGCCTCAGCCTGGATCCTTTTCTATTGTTTAATTAATAGTCTGTTAAAGCAGCAATTATCAGTTGAACATGATCATCTTAATGAGATTAATGAAAAAGCTAAAAGATTTGCTGAGGTTCTTTCGATGCAGCAGGTACTGTACATGTACAGTGAGCTGGGATGGATTGGAGTTTTTGTGTTTGTACACTTTGACTTGATTTCCTGATTTCCTTTAAAGACTTTAAAGATCAAATTGCTTCATACTTTCAAAATCCAGCACAATTAGGCTCTCTATAAATAAACTTATTGGTCAATTTGCCCAAATACACTGCTTAATGAAAAGACAAAGAAATTACATATTTAGTTGTTTATTTGGAAGTAGCTCTAATAATGTCATCTATGTCAAGCCTTTTTTTCTAATTTTTTTTTGTTCATGTAGAGGCACATCAAGAAAAAAAGCACAGATGTATAACTCCAAGCAACCACTCAACTATATAATTCACTAGTTTCCAAAACATGTTTTCAGTCCTATCTGCAGTATGTAGGTGGCAGGGGAAAGGCTTCATTGTGTCTGACTCAGGCAACGAGGCATTTAGTTTCGCAGCTGCTGCAGAGCCGAGGGAGACACAGCAAGCTAATGCAGCCAATTAGACTCTAATCCAGACAAGAAGCATTGTCTCAGGAAGATAACAGAGCTGCTAAGTGGCACTGCTAATGACAAGGGGGAGGTAAAGATTGCGGCTGGATAATGCTGACCCCATCTCACTGGAACAAATGCAAAATAAAATGAAAACGGTGTAAGTGAGGTCTGCAGAACACTATACTGTATATAATTCAACTACATTTAACCCAATGGGTACACAAAAATAACCAAGATAATAACCCAAAATGGGTAACACATTTCATAACCCAGCAGTTGGGTTTATGAAATAACCCAGCATTTTTCAGGGTGTAACAGATTATGGTTAGAAGACGTGTAAAATCTAACAAATTGAAAAGTTCCAAATAAGTGTAACCTTCAAAGCTTTAACCTGTTATCATCAATCAAATCTCAGGAAAAAATATTTAATCAGTGTTTTTGACCATGATGTATGTCTAAAGCATATAAGCGTCATAATGAGGGAACAGAAATGGGTCAAATTGGTATTTGCTTCTCTTTGTGTGATAGTCCATAGTGTGAGACCACCACCCACCCCTCCTACCACTAAGCATTAACAGTTGAGAACTATTGCATTGATGACATTATATTTAATGTGAAATGCACAGATGTAACTATTTGCAAAAAACAACAATTACATGTTATGTATGCTGGAGACTTGAAAATGTAGTCATTCTACTATATTTGTCACTTTACTGTAAACCAGTCACATTTCACACTGTGGACAATGAAACTTCGAACATCAGTGTGTGACTGTGTTATTTTTTCCCATAAAAACTAAATACTCAAGCTTTTTAACATTAATGAGTCCCAATTATGACTTAAGATAGCTAACTTGCCACCTCACTTATGAAACATAATTTTTTGTTAATTTTTCATTTTATTTATTTATTTATTTATATATATATATATATATTTTTTCAACTGACGTTGGATTGTGTTTGTCTCAGTAGAGATTTGGTCCTGGATGTGTCTTCAAAGTAAAGAGGAAAACAGCTCACATATAAATGAAAAACAAGGGGAATTTATTAATTGGTGTTGGAAATGAAACGCCATCAAAAGCAGATTTGCAGCATAAAGAAGCCTTTAGTTTAGTGGACAAATGAACTGAACGTATTGAACCCATTAGTACACTGCAAAGAGGCCGCAAACTCAGATACAATAATAAAACCAGTAGAGGAGTAATAAAATACACAGTTCCTGCATCACTATGCACTATTTTAAAAAATGAGACGCTGTGTTGAGAATATAAACATGTGCACATCAACCTTTTTCAGACTGCTTGAGGATTAAGTTAGCTACCTTTAGGGACAGAATCACAACAAAAATCTTTCTATTTTTAATTTTTTTTATTTATTTATTTTTTTTACTTTTTACGCAGTATAACGACCCGCTGAATAATATTACAGTTTTGTGCCTTTTGGGATATTAAATATAAGCTATAAAACGTAATCAATCACAAACACACTGAAAAAGTACTTCCCGGGTTTGTTTAGTTTAATTTGTGTTTACTTCCTCAGCTTCCAACCCTAAACCCTGCTTCCAGGTGTATCAGCAGCTAAACATGTGTCCTTACATGATAAAGACACACTTTAGTAATACGTTTTCTGTTGTATTGGATATTATACGTTTATTTCAGTAATAAAAGTGAATTTGCAAAAGCCTAAAATGGGTTAACTGGCTTAAAGCTCATCATATTTGGAAAATTTTGTATTTTAACCACAACAATGTCCATCTTACAGTCTACTTCAAGAGTCTCCAATTCCTAATTTTAGACAAATGTTGTTAAATTTTTGGGTTGTTGAATCGTACCTTTTGTTTCCAGCCTGAGGAGAATAATTCTGAAGCAAAAGTGTTTGGATATATACACATGTGCCCCCCTACAGCTGCCTTGTCTTCCTCCATCTGTGGATTCTTTGTTTTCAGACTTTAATATTTCAATCACAGTTCACAGCCTGCAGAACAAAATCCTCTAAAAACAGGGTGAAACCTCCCTTTAAACATGTAACACAAGCTCAGTAATCATCCATCAGAGTGCTTACAGGCACAGCACTGTACAATCATCTGAAATTTGTAGGAATGGAAAGCTCTGGCAAGACCCAGGCCCCTGAGATCATGTCAGTTTTATTGGGGGATAAATGTTGCCATTGACATTGTGGAGGGGGAAAATGGAGCATGGCCTGCCCAGCTCTAATTGGCAGTATTAGCATCATCACTGCAGAATACCTGCCCCTCCCACTTTGCCTCCATCTTCTGTAATTTGATTGGCTGAGTCAGCATTCCAGTGCAATTTATGAGCTACCTCAGGGAGATTTTTATTTCCTTCCTTCTCCCGTTTTCCATTTTTTTTTTTTTTTTTTTTTGGTTAGGGCCTAACAAGCATAACAAGCATTACAAGCATGTGTGTAAGTGTGTATGTGTGCGCCTTGCTTGCTCCATCAGATTGCCAAAATAAAGGAGTTGAGAGCAGTGGAAGATTGGATTGAAATAAAAAGATCTAAACCAAACAACTGATCAAACTAAAGTTAAATAACAGAATTTAATGATGAACACAGCTTGCTGTTTGACATGTGACAAGAGAGTGTACTGGTTTGTGGTGGTCTGTGCAGTGTTGGTGGGTGCCCTCTTTGAAGTGCTGGTCCTGAAGATGCTGCTTTTATCAAGAACTGTGCAGAAAAACTCAGGAGACCTGAGCTCCCTAATCATGGATGTAATAATTGTAGCCTCATCTGTTTTATAGTGTATAACACCAGCATCACTCTTTTCTTTTCTTTACAAAACAAACAAACAAAAAAATTCTGCCCTCCCGAACAAGCCAGAAGAATTAACTACTTCAGTGCAGTAATCTGACATTTTTAAACCCATTATGCAGTAAGATCGCCTTCTGGCAAAGTGATGTATGCACAGCACACACCTCTGTAAGGTGAGCAGACAGACAGGAAGAGAGGATTTATAGCAGTGCATCCCATCAGCAGACAGAACGGCGCAGACACACCTATATCTATCCCTCCCCCACAAGATAAACAAATACTCTGTCACACGTACTGTCACACACACACACACACACACACAAAAGTGAGAAGCTTTGTGGGTCGTCGTTTTTTTTTTTTTTTTTTTTGCCCAGCCATCTTTAATCCCCACTCAGCTCTGGAAGGGCAAGTGACCCCAGAGTGAGGGCCTCCCTGGGGTAGTCTTGTTCCAGGAGCAAGTGCCTAATTGTGGCCCTGAAGCAACCCAGTTCCTCAATGAGAACTTTTTAAATAGATTCTTGTGTAATTGGTGAGGTTTTAGTTAGTTTCTAATTTATGACAAATAGCGATAATCACTGGTCCATATGAAAATGGCTAAATCTGTAGAATACAGAGAAGTAAAGCATTCAAACACCATTTACTTGGCTCCCAATAATGATGCACTTTTTACTGTTTGGTTTTGTTTTTAACATGCAAGGTAAACATTTTAAAAGAAAAATTTACACTAGCAGCGAATATAGAGATATCTGGTAATAAAGCTTCAAATTGCAACCAACTGAATGCCAAATGCTTCCGCCTCCATGTGAAAACATTAAAAATAATTGCGGCAAAACGTGAAATACCTAAATGCAGTTTTACAATAAAGTCTGAAAAATTGTGTAATTATAGTTTTCCTTAGTTTGTTTCTGTTATTTAGAAGTTGAGGGTGGCATGTAGAGGGGGTTGCAGTAATAACATTTCTTTGTGGATTACCATACAAAAGATTGCTGGCCAGAAATTTCTAACTTTTCTATTGAACTGTCACCTGTGAATGGTAAAAGTTAACCTGCTATTGTACATTTTATGATGCCAGGAAAAGTGTTTGAAGTATTTTTATGTATTAAAATAGACCAAATAAACGTTATCTAAAGGATATTTTGTTCAGATTTTTGGGGTGCGTTGCCTGGAAACAACACTGTGTCATATACATAAAGGTGCATAAAATAAAGAGATTTGTGGTGCTGCTACTCAATGTGAATGAAACACCACGAAGCAGTTGTTTCTTCAGGGTCGGGGATAGAAATAACATGTACATTACTGCACCAACATCATATTTATCTTTGTTGAATTATAAAGATCAGAACAAAATGATCATGATGAATGATCTGCTTTTGAACACTAAATATACTTAAACACACAATACCAATATTTCATGCAGCCATGTTAATTCCACAGTGGCTCAATGTTGCCTTAAGACAGGGGTATCCAAAGTCAGTCTTCAAGGGGTTCTGTCCTGGAGGTTTTGGCTATTTCCTGGTGCAGCACACCTGAATTCGAAAAGTTTGGGCAGAAATTGACAACAAGCTGTTGAGGACAGCCATTTAATTTAAAGCAGGTGTGTTGGAGCAAGGAAACATCCAAAACCTGCAGGTCCGTGGCCCTGCAGGTTTTGGATCAAGGACCTGAGCTGGACACCCCTGCCTTAAGGCACCATGTGCAATTTTCCATAATGGTATGTTGTTGCTTCAAGGCAACAGTTGCATTTTAACAAATTTCTATTATTTAATTAGCAAATAACTTAGATTAAACTATCAAAAATAAAAGTTTACTCCCCTTGTGGTTTGAATATTTTTCTTTTTCTGACAGAAAAGGCCAGAAAATTGTGTTTTTAGACCCTTTTTGAGGAGCAAAATGGTTTCAATATGAAGGGTTTCAATATGACTTCCTGAGAGTCATGTGACAAATTAAAGCATTGTTTTTGATTTCCTATTGCATTCCCTCTTTTTTAAAGTATTGTATCATTCACAGAGATACATTTTGGGAATGTGCCAGGCTAAAAATTTGTGTGTTGCCTGAGTGCAGTACGATAGAGCAGAGGGTTAAAAGTTAATGTAGCACTATATTACTTTCTGACTTAAAATCTCTGCACTTCTGACTTGTTTCGATGGCACAGTGACTTTTATTATATACATTCCTGGAGCTTTCGCTCCTTGAGTTGACCAATGCTGCCAGCATTGGACTAACTTTTATTTGGAGAGAGCTCAGAGAACAGACAGTATGAAAGAATGGTGAATTAGTTTTTGTTAAGGGGCGCTTGTGGAAATATGCCTCAGTCCAATGGCGGTATTTTAAAAGTAGCTGGTTAACATGGCTAGACCTATTTGTTACAATATATCTTTATCGTTCATCTGAAAAGAAGAAAACTAACATTCATGGTTCACACAGTTACATATTTACCGCTAAGTGTAGCTTTTGGAAGGACCTTCTCTAACACAGTAGCTGGCTGGTGGTAGACAGGATTTATGCTTCAGATATGCAGGAGCGGGTCTAAAAAAGGTCTGATGAGGAGTCAGGCAGGAGCACTGACCAGGAAAAGGGGGGCACAAAAATGTGTTTTTAGTCAGATCATCAGTTTTATCAGTTTCTTCATCAACGTTGGCTGTTTAGCTTCAGTCTTCACATGTGGTGGTTTTATGTCAGAAATTATCACCATGGAGACGGTTGGTGAGATGATGATATATGAATTCTGAAATATGCTCTGGAACATTGTAGAGATGATTTAGAACAACATATACATTACAGTACATTACATGCTGCATTTACTGACCCTTGGACATCTGATGTTTACCCAAGGCAAGGTCAATTAACAGTGGCTTGTTATATATGTATAATAATATATATATATATATATATAACACACACATATATATATATATATATATATATATATATATATACAGAGAGAGAGAGAGAGAGAGAGAAAGAAAGAGAGCTAAGCAACCCAGAGTTAATTTTGGCCACCATTCCTACAGGTAAGGGCTTCATCTTAGATTTCTATCTAATCAAAAATTTAATGGTAATTTAAAATAATCTTTTCACAATTGAATCAAAATGACAAAAAATTACAGGAGATAGCTCCTAAAATGTCCCGAAAAATGAAGAAACAACATTTTAGACCAGAAATACAAAGTTATCAAACTATGGTGCAAATTTACTCTCTTGCTTTTAAACCAGACTACTTTGGCATTTCTTCTTCTGATTTTTTGTGTCATGGTTGCCTTTTATTTGTCTTTTATTTCTTTAATATCTATTTTATGTGTATTTCTAATTTCTTTAGTCATAGAGCAGTTTGGTCAACATATGTTGTTTTAAACATGCTTGTTGACTTGTGAATTACTTTGCATTAATAAATAAATAAATTGCCATGACAACATTGCATAATAAAAGTGAGTGGAAAAAGTTGTGCTTTAGGGGTTGTTGGCTCTCTACAAAGCAGTTTGCACTATAGTAAAATCTTATTGTGTTTGGGGTCTTTGACTTCATTTATTGCATTTTATAAGAACCAGCAGAATAAAGAGATTTGTTTATTAAGTGAATAAACAGATCTAAAACAGAGTTGGGTCACACAAATTAGGGAATGACTCATTGAAATAAAAGAACTTAGCTAAAAAAATAAAAATCTCTGCTGTGAAGTTACACCATTAAGCACAAGTGGCATCTAAATCTAAATCCCTTTCAAATTTTGAAATAACACTATATAATTTACTTAGACTCTACTTAGACTTTTCTGTTTTTTTCTACTAATAATTTGTATTTATTTATTTTTGAACATTTGAACATAATTCAGTTCATGGCTAATTTAAAAAACCATCTCAAGGTATGACAGGTGGTTTTTGATGTGATGACTGTTCAGGTGACTCAGCATCCAGCCATTAAAGGATTACATTTAAGTCTGCTCCTCCACAGATTAAAGCCTCAAACCATCTCGTCTGTTCCTGAATGTTGCCTAACCTGCCCCACTGACCTGAAGTCAGTCTGATAAGATAATAGGACACAATCAACGAATGAGTTCACCAGCCCAAATTTAGTCAAGCTGCAAAACAGATAGAACATCAGTGACACAAAATGATTTATGTTGTGTTGTGTTAAAAAAAAATCTAGTTAGTGGAAATGAAGAAATAGATTATCAATCCCACAATGAAATTATAATAGAGAAAAAGATTTAAAAAGATATAAAAAGATAAACATGTGCCCCCTAGTAGGCTAACAGGTTTATAGGGGAGGGACCAGAGAATGTACTGCTCAATAGACCACTATGATGAGTCAAATCAGTGGATCCAGGTTTCCCGTCGGGCTCAGCCCGAAAGGATGACATACATCAACCAGAGGCAGCTGATGGGTATTGTGTCTTCAGCGGTCACTAAGGCAAATATTCAGGCATGACAGGAGTTTGGAGAGGCCATGGAGAATGACTTCCGGACGGCTTCAAAAAGATTCTGGTCCACAATCTGGTGGCTCAGGAGGGGGAAGCAGTGCTCCATTAACACTGTGTACAGTGGGAATGGGTAGAGCTGCTGACCTCGACTCAGGAGATTGTGGGTTTGTGGACAGAATACTTTGAAGACCTCCTCAATCCCACCGACACATCTTCTGAGAAGGAAGAAGAGTTGGAAGACCCTGGCGTGGGCTCTCCGATCTCTGGGGCTGAGGTTGCTGAGGTGGTTAAAAAGCTCCTTTGTGGCAGTACCCTTGGGGGTGTACGAAATCCGCCCGGAGTTTCTTAAGGCTCAGGACGCTGAATCCAGTTTTAAAATGTCTCCATATAACTAAGCATGCCATGATTGCTGCAGGTCAGTACAGTCCTTCATGTTTACAGTGCATCCAACTTACCTAACAACACTGACAATATTATGCAGTTTTGTTAAATTCCTTTTTGTAAGAAAAAAAAAACACTGCCAAAATTATTTAAATGAAGTATTCACACAATATGTGTTGCTCTATTAAAGTGGGGAAAGACTGTGGTTTAGGCATGATTCATGCCCCTTAACCACACTACATCACCACAAGAAAAAAACAAGTCATAGGTTGCAGAGTCATGGACCGAATTTCTATGACTATTTCTATGAAACAAGACATTTCAGGTAAAGGGGAGTGGAGGGTGAGTCAATGAGAACATACAGGGGAGGAAGGATGGAAAATGGGAGGCTGTCACTAGTTACCTGGAGAGGATTAACCTGTCTGCTTCCAGCCTCTCCCATCTACCTTAAACAATATATGATGCACCTCTGTTCCTATGGTGACCACACTCTTTACCTTTTTTGGTTTTTACATTACCTCTGTGTCCCCATCAACTTTAAAGGTCACCAGCATTTCTTGTCACCTCAGTGTATCTTCATCTCAGCTCTTCTACCTCGCTCTAACTGTGTGATGCAGATTATTTTTTTCAGCTAAGGCATTTCCTGGTTTGGCAGCTGTATTGTCTACCTGTTCAGGTAAGCAGAACAGCTTCTATGGTACGCTACATTTGTATCTGCGTTTCCTGACTTCCTCACCCAAACACTATTATTAAAAGACAGGCAAGGGCATCCCCTTCCTTTAATCTTTGGATTTAAATTTGATTGACGTTTTGAGACCTCATACCGCCAGCACACACACACAAAGCGCACGTTTCACAACACACACTCTAAACCTCAGATGTAGCCGCAAGGCAAGCAGATACTAGTTTGTGTGAGAAACCACAGCCAGACGCACACATAGAAGTACAGACAAACACTCCTATGAAAAGACAAGAGAGGATATGCAACGTTCCCACCATGTCGCTGTATGACAACACACAATAGGACAGGAAATAACAACCAGACTACACACACCTTCATCCTGTATTCTGTCTGAACAAACACCTGATTGAGTAGAGCAAGATTAATGGCAAAAAAGTTTTCTCAACAACAGCAAAGATCTGACAATAGCCCCACCAAGCATGACATCAGACCTGGGCAAAATGAACATTTTCCCTATCTGATGGGAATTTGAGTCATAACTTCATAATTCTTGATGAAATGATAAATGCATAAGTTGTTTTTATGGGAACTTGTCATTTTTTTAAAAGTACTACTTAAAGATTGCTTCATGTTGCCAAATGTTTCCATGAACAATGTTATGATGGTCTGATTGACTTGACTGTTGAGACTTGTTTTCATTTTGCTGTGAGATTTTAAAGTTATGTAGAATCCTGTTTAAACTTTTACCTGATCGTATATCGTTGTCAAAACTCAACTAAACCTAAAATTCTCTGATTAAAAAATATTTTTTTCTTTAACACATTTTGCATTGAAATGACTCTTTTGTGAGTATTTAGATACATTTTCCATGACTTCCCACGATCTTTAGCTTTACAGGGCTGCGGTAAGTACATTAGCTCCTCTGTTGTGCTAATAGGAGCAGCTAAAGCTGCACAGTGGCGATTGACAGCAACCCACCCATGAACTTCATGACTGATGCTGGATCAACTTAAGAGGCTGCTGATGATCCATGAAAGTCAGGCTTACCAGGATGTGCATTAGTCATATCTGTTTGTGAAGATATTGTCTTTTTTCCTGAGGAACATCAGTATAAAAGGTTTAAAGGAAGACACCTTATCAGCAAAAGGAACATTCAAATCTTTTCTTACGATGTCAATTGAATAAAAAAATTCATGAAAATTGAACAAGAGGTTGAATGATTAAATTTAAAGGATTCTCACTGATATGCTGACATGGAAAAAAAAACATTGAATCAATGTAAACTAATTATATATTCCTAGAGAATTTTTATTTATAGTGCTTAAGCTTATGAATTTGAGGGAATATATCTCAGAGCTGACAATCAACAACACTTTGTACCTGTTCTTCATTTATCTTTAAATGGCTGTTTGTTTGTTTGTGTTAATCTAGATAAATACATGCAGTCCCAGTCAAAACTTTGGACACATCTACTCATTTATTTTGAGTGAGTTGATGTGTCCAGATGTAAATGCTGTTTCTTGTGTCCAGTGCTGTAAATTGTGGTACACGTGTGTAAACTCTGTGACAGAATGGCAACCTGGTCCAGTGTGTACCCTGCCTCTCACCTAGTAGCTGCTGGGGTAGGGTTCAGTCCCCAAGCAACCCTAGATGGATGGTTGGATGGATGGATGGATGGATAGATAGACAGATAGACAGAAACTTTAAAAAGATAAAAGAGAATGAGTATAATTAAATACTATGTAAAAGTTTCTATAAAGTGATGATGGATTAAATAAATAAAAATAAATGAACGAAAAAAGAGCCATGTTTTGGTAAATTTGTCAGTGTTCTAAAAGATTTTGTTTATTGTTGTGCTTTATTGTTTTTGTGGTTGATCTTTGCCTTTTGATATTTGTTTTATCTCAGAGTAAATAAATAGATGCAGGTGTAAATGAAAGCACTTCATTACATTTTATTTATTGATTTTCTTTGTTTCTCTTGTGTTGCCGCAGAAATAGCTAAGTTATTTAAAAACTTTCTTAGATCTATATTGATATGTGAAGAAACTCCATTCACACACACACACACACACACACACACACACACACACACACACACACACACACACACACACACAAAACAAAGATGTAAAACATTTATTTATGCAAGAATTATCCAGAGTATGTCGTTTCACTTAATTCTTTCTTTCTTTCTTTCTTTCTTTCTTTCTTTCTTTCTTTCTTTCTTTCTTTCTTTCTTTCTTTCTTTCTTTCTTTCTTTCTTTCTTTCTTTCTTTCTGTCTTTCTTTCTTTCTTTCTCTGTTTCTGTTACAGTTCTTTACAAGCAGAACATCTAAACAAAAAACTTTGAAAACAAAGCTCTGCAACAAACAATAAAATCAAATAAAAAGCTTTTTTTTTTCTTTCTTTTTTTTTTTTTTTTTTTGCCCAATGTTAATAAAGCTGCCATAGACTGTTTTAGCTTTAAATGTGACAAACAGCAGAGACACATACCTCATAACAAACCAGAGGATTATATTTTCAAAACAACATCCATCTTCTGCTCTCGTGCTCACAGTGTTTAGGAGTATGAGGTAAACTAGCCAACACACATGTGCACCATAAACCATTATCTGTATCCTTCTCTGGTTGTTATAAATGTATAATTTTGTGTGTTATCTTGTTTGGTTGCTTTTTGTATGGAAAATAACCAGACGTTGTCCCCTCACCAGGGGCTACTGAAAGAAAATAGTATGGCAGCCAATCTTTTACACAGACAAGATTATTACAGTTGGTGATCAAGGTGGGCCAGGTGAGAGATTTACACGTCACAACATGCTCAGCCCATGGTCTGTTTGTTCCTCTGGAGCACCAATGAAGTTTTGTCACCAAAAACTGTTTAAACAGGGGCGACTTTTTATGAAACGATTGTAGAGAATCAAACAGTGACAAAACAGATAAAAAATGTCTGGCTGAATTTTGTGCAAACTGTCTTTCTTTTTTTTTTTAACTATTATAACACTGCGTGTAAAAGACATCAAATTTGTATTTTTTACGTAATACGTGGTTTTCCCCCTTTCATTTATATTTTATGTCACAGGAAAAACATCATAAAATTATAAACATCAAGTTATTTACAATCTGTGTCCTTTGATTTTTGTTTGTTTTGTTCATAATTAGTGGTTGTAATTCCAATTTTCTTAAATAATTGCAGAGACATGAAGGGGGATGCATGATAATTACTCAAAATGGCAATAATTACATGCACTGGCAAACATTATGGCAAGAAATTTCACCCTCAATATTTAACAGTAAACTGAATTTTAAATACAGGACTTTGCAAGAATTGTCAATTACAAGTACAAAGCCCTCCAAGTAAACATTAAGATCTCTCTCCTTCCTCACAATGGTTTGATTTGCAGTTTGATACCATCTGCAGCCCACATGTAACACTCAGTAGAAGATCCTTATTAGATTAGACATCACACTCTATAAATATCAGCCACATCTCCCATATATATATTTCTATTCAGACAAAAGAAGTACTAATTCAATTTTCCGTAACTTGTTTGATTTGTTATAGTTTGATCGTTTTAAAGTTTGTACCATGTTCTTTACTATTTTTAGTTGATGTTTAGTCCAGTGACAACAAGCAACCAGCTTATCTGCCAGTCAAAAAAAGAACATCATGACAGTAATAATATAACAGGTAACCAAACATTACCAAATCATCCCCAGTTTAACAAACCTGCCAAGTAATGCAAAGAAAAAAAATAACTGTAGTCAAACAGTGACACTGCCAACAAACCAGTCAGCCAAGTCATCAGTCAAATTGTTAATTTGCCAACAAACCAACCAAACAGCCAACTAAAGACGATGTGACCACACCAGGCGGCCACACCTTGGGGATTGGCTGTGTGTGGCCTTTGACAATATCCACCACTTCACATTTGTCATTACAGTGCCATGGTGTACAATCGAATGATGAAGATTAATGGCATGCAGACCTGAATGAGATTATGTCTTTGTTTACCTCATAAATAGGCCAAGTAAAGCCCAGCCCAGTAGACATGTCACCGTGCAGCGTGGGCCTACCCGTCAGGGAGCTTTTTAACCTACCACCCACACCATGCCATTTTGACATCTCTCTTTGTTCCCCAAGGAGAATAGATACACAGTCAGTCACAGAGGCATAAATTCAAACACTTAATGCATTGTAAACATCTCAAACCCAACTGTATGAACTTGGATTTCAATTTAGCATCATTTTATAAGGCAACAGGAAAGGAATGACAATCCTAGCTCTAAACCTGAATCTGTCGGTGTTTAGATAATGTTCAGAGTTATGTAGTAATGCAAGACTTAATGTAGATTATCTGCACTGTCACACCTCTATAAAACAAACTGAAGCATTGTTTGAAATGCCCAAATCGGTACGATAAAAGCCCAGATGATCAAATAAAAAAACATTTAGTTACCAAAGAATCTCCCCTTCAACAATGACTCATCCTTCAATCGTTTTTGTTGATCCACACACTGTCAGATCATAATTCATTTATCACAGCCATCTAATGAGACAGTGTTCTGCTTGAAGAGTTTAGGTACAGGCATGACTGCCAGGCTCAGACTGGGAAAATAAACATATCCTGTGTGATCTCTCCTGCCTGGTTAATGCTGCTGACAACATGCTGAATTTCACATAATCAAGTAGTTCTGTCTCATTGCAGGTGTGGAATCCTCTGAAGCATTAGACGCTGTCTTTTGATGATAGTGCAGATGATTCGCCTCCCTCCTGCTCTGTCAGTGAGTTAGGTGAGATATGTGAGCACAGTTGCTGTGTAGGTGAGCGGTGAATTGCATTACGTGTCTCTTTGGGTATGTTTACACTCATGTTTTAGGAAAATTTAAAACTCTGGGAGGTCTGGTCATTAAAAAGAAAGAATACATTTTATTTTCTAATCTAAAAAATGTGTTACTGGCTGCATGTGGAGAATAACTTGTGATTCAACATTCAATGTAAACATGCAGGCAGAAAACCTGGAATGGAAATACATGACAATGATGATACCTGCTCATATGCAGGAATGGATGTATAACAAAACCATATGTATATTTATATAATAAGGCTGTCAAAGAATTAAAGTTTTTGATCTGATTAATCACAGGATAACTATGGATTCATTATGATTAATCACATTCCAATCTATAAAGACCTAGCTTGCAGCCTGCTAAAAGCTACGTGTTAGACTTTGAATAGCAGCCTCAACAAATGCGTGCCTGGCTTTAAAATGCTACTTCAAGCTAGAGGTGCTTCGGTAAAATCACAACATATTTCTACAAATGGCAGCGATTGTTTCATCTTTGCTTTTTTTTAATCCTCAGACTTCCCATGTTTCCATAGGTTGTTCAGATTCTTCCATCCCGCTTGGGTTAAAATCACATAGGTGCAACAACTTTGTCCTGTTCTTCTTTTTAAAGTTAGGCTTGTCATTTAAATTTATACAACAAATTGTTAGTCTATTACACTTCACTATTTCCTCCTGTCACCTTTAATATCCCTTCAATTAATGTTGTTTGCAGCTTTTACAGCCATATTTACATGGACAGAGATGTTTGGGCCTCTTTGGAGCTCCGTTTCTAGTTTTACTTTGTTCAAAAAAAAAAAAAGAAAAATATATTAATATATTCCAGAGGTAATAGCTGCTTATTTCACAGCTGAATACTGTGAATACACCCTGGAGAGATCAGTCCATCACAAGGCCAACACAGAGACAATTAACATGACATGCATATTTTTTTAACTGAGGGAAGAGACCAGAGTACCCAGAAAGAACAGACACAGGAAACTCCACAAGCCACACAGAAAAAGCCCAGCTGAGGTTTGAACTTTTCAGCCTTGTTAGAAAATCATGGAGTTGAAATTTTTTTTTTAAAAAAGCATTCAAGGCCAGCTTGTTTTTGTTTTCTAAGATAAAATAAAGGAGAGCATGGCTAAAGTTACAGTGTTTTAACTAATATAAGGATAAAGTACCATATCTTTTCTAGATAGTTCCAAACATAACATTAAACCACTGAACCACTTCAAACAAACTGGACATCTACGCTTCATTCAACTTCACTAATGAATTTTACAGCATCATGGCTAATAAGCATACAATATGACCAAACTAGAAAGCCCTGAACAACTCGCTGGCTCAGGGCTGCACAGTGGTGTGGTGGAGTTTGCATGTTTTCTCATTCTGTATAGATTGTCTTTGGGTACTCTGCTAGCTTCCTTCCACAGTCCAAAAATATGCATGGCATATTATTTGGTGCCTCCCTTGGAGTGAATGGTTGTTTGCCCCCCTGGGTTGGCCCTGTATTAGACTGACCTGTCTAGGATGTGCCCTGCCTCCTGCCTGATAGCAGCTGGGATAGGCTCCAGTCCCCTTGTGACCCTGCATTGGAATAAATAAGTATAGAAAATTAATGTATGTATAGTTAGCAATTTGCCATGTTAATTTTCTCTACAAATCACCAAACTACTGTAAAATATTAGCATGAAGCAACAAGTTAAATCCACCATCAGCCCTTCTCTTTGGTTAAATATAACAGTATTGATACAAACTCAAAGAAGAAATACTGTGCACTACAACTACAATGACAATAATAGATTTATCCATTACAGCTGATGGAGTCACATTTACTGCTGCAACTTCTGATACTTATTGCACTTTTGTTTTTTTTGTTTTTTTGTTTGTTTTTCTTTTAATCACACAAATGCACACGTGAGGGATAGCGAATAACTTCACCTACGTTGGCCTTCTTTGCCCCCTCTCCCTTTACATTGTACCTAATCCACAGATACACTAGAGATCCCTTTATGCATTCTCCATGAGTGGAGGTGTGCAGCTACGAGTGTATGCAGCCTAACTGCCCCCCCAGAGACCAATGAACGAGGGAGTCTGAGCCTGTCAATTACCCCCAAGAGTTGGTAAAACCTGAGCATATCAGATGCGGCGAACATACACATACACGCGCCCATCTGGCAGCGAAGCTGTGGTATCATGGATATGTATGACACATGCATACACACAATCGCACACCCAGACAGCTGTGATTTCCCCAGGTAGCTGCTCTAAGCCTGCAGAGAGGATTTCACAGAGGCCTCGTTTAACACAGATGTCAAAATGAGAGCAGTGCAGCACAGTGGGTGGGGGATAAAGTTGATTTTTGACAGAGATGTTTGTCTTGTGTTACTTTGATTGACAAGGAGACAAGCTCTCTGTTTAACCCTTGATGTCTCACAGAGCATTTCCTGAATGATCAAGTGGTAGTACAACTTAATTTAAGCCGCTGTTCACATTCAAATGGTTTTCTGGGGTCAAAAAGGGTTCTGCATTTGAATTTACCACAGGTTTTGGTGAGTTGCTAGCTTGGCAGGCTAGAAAGTAGGAGTTTTATGATGCAGTAGTGATGAGGCTCTGAGGGTGTTCAATTCATCACTTTAAATAAGCTTGAAATATTTAACAGTCAGTGAAATGCCATTAAAGCTTGTACAGATATTTAAAGTCTTGAAAGTATTAAATTATTTCCCTTTTGGGGTTATGTCAGTAATAATTTAGTATTCTTCAATACAATCATGATCCCAGTTAATTCTCTCATTTTTCATACATTTCATACAGTTCCACCAGAAAGTAAAATTAATATTCAACCTCATGGTATAACTTTGTTTCATTGAAACAAGGGAATGATGTCAGCAGCCCAGCTGAAAATAATAAATGGCCTTGTGATCACTAACAAATTATCAATATAGCCTATAAACAGTGTAATTCCATCCCTGGGAGGTAGGAGCGCAGGGTAAGAAATGGGAGTCTTATCATCTTATCAGTTTGTTTAACACTATTTTCAAAACCTGTTTAAACACACTACTTCAGGTATAAAAAAAGGCAAAAGATTAAAGAAAGCAAAGTGAAAACTGTACTGTGATCTGAAAATGAAAAATGGTATTTCTATTTGGAAATACTGTACTCTGATTTAAGGAAGAAAGGAACCACTTGGCTTTTTATCAATGAACAGTTGAGGAGTTTAGAGTATATCAATAAAGCAGAGCCCACTGGATAAATTTATCAGAAGGTTTCTTTGGTATTTGTTGCAAACTTTTAAATGTATTAAGATAAGCAAGTGCCATTAAAATAAGAAAAAACTGACTGAATGATATGTATTCGCAACTTTGTTAAATAGCTAGACGCTGCCTTGGGGAAACTTTTTGACCTGTTACCTACATGGCCTGAAGCACTATGAAGAACTCCACCTTAATGAACTCTGACTGTCTGGAGCGTGGGACGCATGAGAAATACCGAAAAGAAAAGCAAACTTGCAGATGTAATCTCCTCCCCTGAAACCATCGACTGCTTTTTGGCTACACTTGTAAACTAAGAACGTGTGGAAGAGAGGAACTCAACCCCTTAGGAGGGGAAGACAGCCAGACAATGATTGGCAGCAGCTTAACAAAGCACCTGTCTGACAAAGATAGATAGACAAAGCACACACAAACATGCAAACAAACAGCAGAACCTGTCCCATTCCCTGCCTCCACAAATGAGGCAGAAAGATAAGAAATCTTTAACTCACTGCTGCCCATCCAAATTGGTGTAGGAGGAGGAAAGGCGAGAAAGCTGCATAACACTGGAGCAAAATGAGCATGGGACATTATGCAGAGGCAAACGGTAAGCGATGCTGGAGCAGAAGATATGGTGACATCAGACTTAAAGCCCAGACACGGGGCTTGTTACCAGGAGGCTCTATTAGGTTTGCCTCCTGCCCTCTTCTTCATTCTCCTTTGTCCTCCTCACCTCTCCCAGCAGACCTAAATTGGCTTGGAGAACTCCACCTGACTCCCCTCCCAACCTGCACCACTCATGTATATGCATCTCAAATCCCCTCTAGACACGGGCAGATAGGCAGGCCAGGCATAACACTAGGTTCACCTAACAAAAGCAATTTGTTACGATAGGCCATTTGGGTCAAGTACCCATACATGTTCCCTCTCAATTGTTTTAATCAGGCAAAGAGAGCAGGGAGGAAAGGGCTTGGAGGTACCTGAAGGCACCTTTCCCCTTGGCCATTATCCTCTGGTGGGTGAATCGAGGATGTGGCAGTTAGGAGGATGGACATGACAGCCCATCAGTTAGACAAGTCAATTAAAGCAGCCTTGAACTTTTTTGAGGGTAAAAGATATGTATACATAGATATATGTTTGCAGGGAAATGATGGGATAAGTTTGACATCAGTCGTGTCGAGGTGAATGTCAAGAGGGGGAAAAGCTTGTTACATGGAGAGTCTGACATCTGTTATTACTGTTGTTAAATCTGACTGCACCAGAAAAATGTTCACTCTGTAGAGATAAGTTTACATATTTGTTTAAAAGACCATTAGAGGTGCATTGTGACAGACTGGTGGCCTGACCAGGGGCGCTCACATGGATCCAGCTTCCCCGCAACCCTGAATTGAAAATGGAAAATGAATAAATGAATCACCATTAAAGGTTTTTCAATCTTGTAATTATTATTACATCATTGATTATTACCCCATTTATAGACAAGCACAAAGACAAAAAGCAAATGCTCCTGAGGATCAAACTTTATTCTTCTTTATTTCCATTTAAGTCTCGAATGGTAAAGAAAAATAAGTAACTGTTACAGTTGGGCGTTACAGTTGGGCGCAGTGTATTTGGACTAAACTCATGAGTTTAAATAGTTATCACGCTTCATAGCTATCTTATTATCTTACTATCTCGATTTTTCTTTGTAATGGAGAGAAAAATGTACATTTCCACAGCTTGCAAAATTTCAACACTGAGTCAAAGTTTCTATTGCTTTGAATAGTTTCAAAACTTCAGATTTTAAGTTGAGGATAAAAAAAAAACCTTCTCTGCCACCATTTAGCATAAAGGTACATTGATAGTTTGGGTCTTGTGTTGCAGCACCTAACAAGGAGACCATTTAAATGGAAAAGATGAGAATGAAAAATAATAACAAATATTTAAAGAACTTAAAATGAGTTAATAAATTCAGTCAAATATAAGTTCTTAACCAAGATGTGAAAAGCATTGAGATGGGTTTTTGATTGTTAAACGGAAATTCACACAGAAGGGTGAACATAGATCAGCTTGGATGTTAAGAATGGACAAGCTTAAGCTTTGGGCATGGTCGTCATCTCATAGTTAAAATATTAATAGATGAGTAAATGAATGAACGAACAACCGAACAGATGAACAAAAAAACAAATTGATTAAAAAAGTTAAAAAGTGCACATCCCCTTCAACAAGAATTGTGTGAATCATT
Organism: Melanotaenia boesemani; assembly: GCF_017639745.1. Classification (NCBI taxonomy): domain Eukaryota; kingdom Metazoa; phylum Chordata; class Actinopteri; order Atheriniformes; family Melanotaeniidae; genus Melanotaenia; species Melanotaenia boesemani. The sequence goes on along the minus strand of NC_055696.1, from coordinate 19,175,707 downwards.
TTAATGTTGGGATAAACAAAGCAATGATAACATGATTGAGTTCTTAAATTTATTTATTCATTTTACTTTTGGGACTTTTCAATGTTTTCTTGGTGAAATTTCATGACAGCAGAACCCTTCCATATTTTCTTTCTAAAGGATGACAGACCTCATATGCTCCTGAATTACTGCAGCTCATGTCCTGACTTACATGCATGTTTGTCACTTTTCCAATAAAGAAAAGGGAAATTAAAGGACATCAAAGCTATTTTTGCAAAGTATGCTCTTTAAGATCAAAACTGATATGTCACTATTGATTTGTGAACACAAAACAACTTGCTTCCACACTGATAGTCAACATCACAGAACATGATAAGATGGCCCATTAATTTCTGAGAGCAACAGTTATTTGTTTATTGGAGAGCATAAATCTTACCGTTGCTGTCTTAAACCCTATTAGCTTGAGATGACAGATATGTCATGTCAGCGTGTTTCAGTCCTTTAAAAATGACTCACTTAAAGGTTTTACATCTTTTAAATCAAGAGGCTGCCACTGAAAACCAATAAAACAACCATCCAATGTTTGTTTAACATCTGTTTCATTTTCTGCCTAAACGCACAGCTGATGAACAGTCAAACTGGTAGTTCCAGATGTAAAGTGACATTTGAAAAGCTTGAAGAGTGGCAATGTCTTTCTATCTCTTCCAGTGAGTGTTGATTCTAAGAAAAGAACAAATAAGAGCTGCAGAGGAAAAAGAGAAAAACTGCAGATAGACTCTTCAGATCAAACACATTCATGTCCTGAGACAACTGTGCCCAAAGTTTACTTTCCCAACCCCTACATGTTTTGATTTATGAAAATCTACAGACGTCTGCATCATTTGGCAGCAGCTGTCACAAGTTCATTTGCTGTTAAAAGCAGCATCTCATGATGCTGAAATACCTCTATGTGCACACAGCCACACTGTGGTTTGAACAAACAAAATCCCATCAAAACGTAGCATTAAGATAACTTAATGTGCTTTTCTGCAACATTTCCCTTAAAGTATATAGATTTTATGTTTTTTTTCATTATTTATTTATTTATTTTTGTTTGTTTTGTTTTTTTAAAAAGCCTCAAACAGATTCACAGAACTTATCTGAATCTAAATCACTAGTTTAGGAAGGGCAGTTTGGGCTGGAACATATAAACATTTGTAGAGACTCCTACTGCGTCTACAAGCTGGTATTTAGTGCAGCTGGGAGCTGTAAGCTCCACAACTGGAACCAATTGCCCTGGATACTGTTATAAGACACAATCCAGGTGAGGAAGACTGAGGGGAAAAAAATAAAACAACAAGTTGATTATTCAGCAGAAACTGAGACTTTGGACTTTAAAACCAACAACAGCTCACAAAGAAAAAAGAAAAATGGAATATTCAGTATGAATTACACACACGGGCTGATCTGTAGAGTTAACTTTGACAGTACTGGTTTAACGACAGATGTATGACTCACAAAGAAGTTGTGAGCAGCAGACGTCTGTCATGCGTGTCCTAGCAGAATACAGACACGTCACGAACCATCTCATCCAAGAATGTGGGACGAGTTGTTTGGTGGCTGTAGACTGTATCGGTTCTACAGTACTTAGTGTCATCAACTGTGACAGCAACATTTCCTGTGACACCACTCTGAAGTTCTGAAGAAATCTCTATTATTACTAGATGGATTTCTCTGATATTGACACTATTATTATTATCAATTTTCAGTACTGTTTTGTCCAATTAAGAGTCACAGAGAAGCTGGAGCCTATCCCAGGAATTAGCAGGTGAGAGGCAGGGATGCCAGTCCATCGCAGGGCCTATTATTATTATTATTATTATTGTTATTATTATTATTATTATTATCATTATTAAAGCTAAACTTCATTTGTTTGTTTGTTGTGTCATTGACCTTTTATTCTTTGTAATAATGCATGCATGCCTCTGATGTTTCTGTATTTGGGCAACAATAAAGCTGGCATGTCAGCTCTGGTTTCATAGTAGTTTAAGAGCTACATGTCATTATGTAAAAGAAGGGATTAGAGTGGTAATAACAAGAATCAGTGTCAATAAATATAATATGTGAGTAGCTGTCATGCTAACGTCCATATCACAAGCAGAAACAGGTCAACCTGCAGATGCATCGGCACAAGAGGAGTATGCAATGATGAGAAGTCTAGGTCTCTTTTAAATACAAACACCTGGTAGGACAATATAAAACATTACAAATCTCCTCTTTAAACTTCACATTTATTATTTAAAAGCTGATTATGCATAAAATGTAAATAAAACTGAATAAAATAATATTTTCTAATAATCCAAACCCCCATTTATTTTATAAGGTACATGGGTCACAAACATTATATGCAAAGAATTTATGGATTTAATTATCTTTAGATCATAATTTGTTTAAAGATTCAAAGAACCTGGAGGAATCTCTGTATGCATGAAAGAAATAAAGTGAAAACTAGAACTGGATGACCATGATCCAATGACCCATGAGGCCCTGCAATGAGATCAGTGCAGGGGCATCAGAGTCTGTCTTTGTGTGATGTTTCAGTCACAATGGGAAATCAAAACTGTGACGAAGTGACGAAAACTCTCTTTTGGGTTGGTTTTCAAAGTTGAAAACCAAGTTTAAAATAAATACATGCTTTAAGAAAAGAAAATGAAAAAGGGAACAATTAAAAATTTTTGTTTTCTTCAAACAGCTTTTATATAGAAGGTTCAAATAATTTAAATTCTTTTGCATTTGGCTGTTGAAATGTTAGTGTTTAACAATGATGTACTGTAAATATCACCATGCACTTTTTTTTTCTTTTTTACGAAGTAAAGGTAAAAGCCATATTGCAACGTATTCTAAAACATACAAAAAGTTATGCATAACGTTTTGTACGATTTGCAGTGAATTTCCACCAACACAAGAGATCAGTGTGACAAAGTTAATGAAAAAAAAGTTACAATGTCTTGGTAGACTCTCAAAGTTTGGCTTACTAATAACATCATTTTGTGTGTCCACTAATATCCGTCCACCCATCCATTCTTTTCTGCTGTGGAAGTGGCAGACTTTCCCTTTTTTCCAGCCACTTCTTTCTTCCAGCTCGTTTAGACTCATTTTTTAGCTCGTCTGGCCATTTCTCCCAGTTTGTTTTGGGGGATCCTGCAGCATTCCCATGCCAGCTGAGGAAGCAGTCCCTCCTAGATCTTCCATGGACCCTTCTCTCTGTTGGACATGCCTGAAACATCTCACCAAATAGACATCCAGGAATCATCCTAACCAGATGTTGCTGCTTCCCAAATAATAACATACATCATACAAGCTTTACAATCATAATCAGCAAGACATGATGCTGTATTCTGTTTTACACGGACATCTCCCTACCTGAGGCTCTTCTTGGAGTTTTTTTTTTACTTTCATTCCTTCCTGTTTGCTTCTCTTGGTGTCAGTTGTTGACGCCATATAAAATCTGTAATTTACAAATCATTTGGCTAATTTAACCCAAATTATTATCATTTCTCACCATAGATCGTTTAGTTACTAAATATTTACTCATTCATTTTATGACCTTTATATAAACAACTGTAAATCGGAACTCACTTTTATTTATTAAAAGATTATATATCACAAATAAACCATCTTATTTACCTTTAATGAACAAATATCATCTAGAAGTAGTGTATATATATCCATCCATCCATCCATCCATCCATCCATCCATCCATCTTCTGCCAGTTATCCAGAGTTGGGTCAAGGGGGCAGCTGCCTAAGTAGGGAAACTCAGACTTCCCCGGCCACATTCACCAGCTCATCCAGGGGGATCCCGAGGCTTTCCCAGGCCAGCCGCGAGATGTAGTCCGTCCAGCGTGTCCTGGGTCTTCCCCGGGGCCTCTTTCCAGTGGGACGTGCCCGGAACACCTCACCAGGGAGGCGTTCAGGAAGCATCCTGACCAGATGCCCGAGCCACCTCATCTGGCTCCTCTCGATGTGGAGGAGCAGCGACTCTATTCTGAGCCCCTCCCGTATCACCGAGCTTCTCACCCTATCTCTACCAGATGGTGGGTGTCACATGAGTTATTAAAGGACAGCTCAAGTCCAGAGCTATAGCTATAATAGTTGCTCTCACGTCTTTATCCCGTCTGTTGTTAAATTATGAGCCTTCAAATATGCACTGAGATCAAGGTTCAAAGGTTGGTTTTTCAAAGGAGATGTACACTGAGTTTTCATACTGACTTTTATTATTCTCCAGATCAAGACCTTTTCAATTATTTATTTGGTGAAGTGAAAGCCAGAGTTTTTATTGTTCTCTTAAGTCCAGTTTGACTAAATAAATTAAAGTAAAGCAGGATTTAATGAGGGATATAGTCAATAAAGACCGGGATAATTAGTTATTGATCATTTTTATCATTTTATCATTTTTATAATATTTCTGAAAATGCACTGTAATGCTGAGGATTTGAGTTCTGTCGGCGAATAGTAGATTAGATAGTACTGGTGATAATCCTACTATCAGTACCTTTTACATGTTTGCAAATAAATATACAGTTACTTGACAACTATAATCAGTAAGTGAGGCATCAGAATGGATTATCAAGTACATTTCAACATAAAACAACATAGAACCCAAAAATACTGTCACTGGTTTGTGACCAGACAGTAAAACGTCAAGCTGAACTTTGACTACTTTTTGCATGTCCCGGACAGAGCTCAACTCAACTCAGCTTTTATGATCACCTGTTAATGTGTCTAGTAAATTCCTAAAGTTACCAGTCAATTAAAATGTCCACTCACTAATCATTTTTTGGGGAAAGTGTAACTCAATGAATGTCATTATACATGTTTCTTTAATATGTTTTTTTACTGATGTCTTCTCATGAAAATGCCAAATAGCAACAATAAAATTCTCTCAATGTTTGTTTTTTCAGTAAAGATCAAAGAAACTTTAGATAAGTTGATTTTTTAACAGTATTCCTTAAAGGTTAACATTTTCTGTTGTTTACTGGCCAAAATCGATGTCTGCATGTATATGTTATCATTGGTGTATTATGATCTCTGCAAATGATCTGACACATTCTCGTAAATGAAGAATTTTAGAGTTGTTTACAGATGACAGGTAAGCCTGTAGGAAATCACCATGACAGTGTGCCATCTTGAAACTACAGCTGCCGGCAGGGGACAAATAGCACCAATGCAGAATCCCTGTGAGCCAGCGCGCCGTGATTGAGACGTGGGAGGAAAAGATAAACAAGAGAGGCTTACTATCCTGGCAAGTTGGAAAATCTGTAAAAATTGTTATTCACAAAACTGCAGGACCATGCATACGCAGCAGCAGCACGAGAGCCGTTTTCATCATCGCCAAAAAAGCGAAAAGGGGGACTTAAAAGGCAGCGTGACCAGATGATACAGAAATGGAGGACCAACATCTGGGTAGCTCAGGAAGGAGAAATATTTTAAAAGGGATGCTGAAGTGGCCAGCTTTCTCCTCGACAAGTAAACGGTCCAGCCTAAATTAGACAAAAGCTTGTAACTTTTTTGTTAAAATGTTAAGTGTTGCTCGTTACCATGAGCAGCACAGCAGTAGAGCCTGCTAAAATACACTGTTCGCACAGAAGTGTATGTTTATGTGGTTTCAATCGCTTTCATAGTCCTGCATCGAGATCCGTCTCCTCTGTAAGAACCTTCTTCCTCCAAACCATAGAGGAACCATATCTGACAGTTTGCAATATTTATAGAATCATGAACCTCTTCACCAGAGTGAAAACTCCATGAACTATCAGATGAGATGCTTTCATCTCTGTTGTTGGCTGTTTGAGACACGGCTACCGTTCTTGCAATATGTGTTTGACACAGTGAGGCACTAGAATGTGATGCACAATTCCAACGTTAGATGGAAGTAATGCTTACACAATTAAATGTTTAAATTGACTCATCTCCTCTTTGGTTACCTTTCACCCCTACCTTTCAGCCTCATTCTCATTCTTTTCAGCATCCAACCCCCCCTTTGTACACATTGTTTAGTTATTTACATTTTGTTCTTTATTCAGCTACACTTGGTTCAGGCAGGGGTGTGTAAAAAACCCACACAGTAAGCATGCAGTCAATGATGTGTCATGGAATAGTGTTCATATACATTTGTTTGCGTGTACTTTGAAAAACACAAGCTCATTGTGCGCACCAAGCTTACCACCTTTTCACATTTACTGCAGACACTCACATGTGCACATTTGAACTTAATGCTGCTCCCACACGTTTGTTTATGCACAATGACAGTGGTGATTGACAGGTCCACCCTGCAGGGTATTCTGTCTTGTAGAGATAGGAAGCACAGACAATAAGAGAGACAGTGAAGGAGGACTCGAGGGAAAATCTTCAGAGATAATTATACCATCCTCCAACTCCCCCACTTATGCTTAACATGATGTGGATCAAAATCATTCATTTCACTCTTCAGGAAGCATTTTCTTTCAGGTAATGTTGATTAAGTACTAAATTACTCAGAGGCAATGAACCATGGTTTCAAATGAAAACTAATGTTCATGATAGTTTCTAAAAATTGTTTTTTCTACTTCCTCCCCGCACAATAAACCTTACTATATGTTCGCAAAGAGTCCAACAGATGGATTTGGGTCGAACTTAGTTGGCTTTAAATCTTGATTTCCATTTATCAAATATTTAGCAAAAGCGCAACATCAGTAGATATTGTGGATGTTTCCAGCGTGAGGAAATACAACACAGTATTGTACCAAAAGTTGGACATTAAATCTAGTAGGAGATGTGTCCAAACTTTTCATTGGTGCAACTAATTACATTTTTTTTTTTTTTTTGCATAAACCTCTGTCTAATCCCAGTTCTTTTCCTTGGCCATGAGTCTTGAATTTCCATTCTTGAAGAAAGGAGCCCCTTTTTCTTTTCGGATTGAGGGGCAGTGAAATGACCACCAATAGTTAAAAAGAATTGGGTGACCACTAATTTTTGATTCTCAACGATAAAAGGCATCTTATTTCTGGATAAGGCCAGTAGAAGGAAATGGGATTGGACCTTAAATTGATTTTTAAAAGCAATTTCTCCATAAAATGGGATTTTTTTCCTGTTGATTTCTGTTCATTTGTTTACGTTATCTTGTGACTGAAGCTTTTTTTTAAAACATATTCTGTTCCAAATGTACCCTTTATCGCCATAGTCACTGCAGCCACGTCTATTCTCTGTATAAATCAACTTTTTGAAGAACATTATAAAACCCTAATTAAAGAACATCATGTTTCTCCATTTAATATGTTTCTTAAAAGCAATCAAATCCAGTAGCAACATGAAAACTGGTCTCAAGAGCCAAAATGAACTTTTAACCTTACAGAGTTTAATTCACTTAACTTGCAGTACAGGCAAAATCAACAGACCCTTTGATTAAAGATACAAAAGCAGCAAACATGTTAAAACCATTCAAATCACAGGCATATGTCAACACGTTTGACTCTGGAAGCCTTTCAGCCTCAATTAAATTCTCAAGCCTTACACAGAATCAAAAACATTTTACTGGTGTCAAATTATCTTTATGCAAAGCTTTTCCAACTTTCATTACCCTCCTCTGACATGCCCAGGCTATCACCATCCCTCATTACATCCACGCATGTAGTTTAGCACATGCAGCTCACCAAAATGGTTATAGATTCATAAAACATTTACCAGCATGCTACTTACACCATCCTTCATAATCTCAACACAAGCAGGGTGTAAGATATCCCTATGAAACTGTCAGAGTGGAAAAAATGTAAGCTGCTCATCAGGCAGACTCCTAACATTTTTGTTTAAAGGATGGAGGTAGTTGTAAAATTTTTTGTGATTAACTTTAATGTTGGAGGAGTTTAATGAAAATAAGTTACTTGCAGTTTATGAACTGACACATAATTCAGCATCTCTGCACTTGCGGAGAATTCAAAATACCTTTTTAAGCAGCCATCATTATATTAAATGACTTTCCCTAAATAATATAAAAAATACCCATTTAATCTCTCTTTCTCTCTCTCTTTTTTTTTTTTTTTTTTTTTTTTAATTTTCTGTGGGTCCTGACTCAGGTTTTTAAAATCATAGCTCTGCTTTACTGTAAAATTAATAACTGTTAATAACTGCAGCCTGTTTATAGTCCAAATCTTCTCAGGGCTCGAAAATCCTTTTATAAATGTTATTTTCTGTCTCTTTCTCTTCATGTTAAACGTGGATTTAACAGGTGAAATCAAAAGGAAACGAGGGCTTTCACCTGGATTCAGGGAGTCTTTTGATTTCATGAGAACAGCATGATGTTTTTGTGCTCTCTGTGTGGATACAACAAACAGACATTGTGCGTGAAGGAGCCCGGCTTTCTGACGAGTGCAGAGTGTGTGAACAGTGCATTTTGTTTTGACTAGCCCCGTGAGAGAATTGTTGCTCTGCTAGTGAAGCTGTTCATGTGTGTTGATGGAGGCAGGTTAAGAGTGTCAGTCTTGCATCACGCTGACGCCCTGCTTTAACTGTTATTACTGCAGCTTTTCAAATGCTCCACTGACACTTTGACACTCCATTTGTGCCAGGATGAGTGTGTCTGTGTGTCTGTGTGTGTGTGTGTGTGTGTGTGTGTGGGTGTGTGTGTGTGTGTGTGTGTGTGTCAGGTCCATTTCTTTGTAAGCACATGCTTCTTTACTTGCATAATTGTGGTTTGTCATAGTGCGCTCTCTGTGTGTGGTGTGTGCCTGTGTGTGTGTCAGAACCTGATCTTGTCAGTGTTACTTTGAGACAAACAGGCAAAACATTTGACTTGAGGCTGTAATACCACCGAGTGAATCCTCCATTGTCTTTATGCAACTGGGATTAGGCAGCCATTCAAAGGCACTGAACTCCTACTAAATAGTTTGGAAGTTATTACTACCCTGTTGAGTTGGGTTGTTGTTGTTGGACTCAAAATGAGCTTTGTGGGATCAAAACAAACAAACAAGCAAAAAAGTCAGTTGATTTGTTTGATGTTGTTTTTAATTCACTTGTAACCTGTTTATTTTGTTTTATTTTCAGTAAGGCAACTTGTCCCATGATGGAAGAAACAATGAATTACCTGACAGATTTTTCTCCTGATTGTTAATCTTTAATAAATCCTTTTTATAAACAACTTCATTTCTGTAAGCCTGAACGTGTGCACACATACTGGTTTCCTAATAAAGTTGTACTCATCTGCTAAACATAGGAACCATTGACTGCTGAGGCAAAATCAACAAAACAAAAGAATTTAGATTCCAGTATGATAAGAAAAGACAATACTTCAATTTGAATGGAAAACTGCATCAAAGTACCATGCCAAAAATAATAAAAAATAGCACATTAAAATGCTACACCTCAACTATAAAAATCAGCATCTACATAAAATTCTTAAAGGCACATTTAAAAGTGCAAACTCATCATAAAAATACAGCAGCACAGCTGTAGGGTGTGGAATAACTTAGTGTTTAAAGTTATTCCTGTTGTAGAAGCAGGCGTCCACAGGTTGACCCACTACCTTGAAGCAGATGTTCAGCTGTTCCAATATCCTGGACTTTAAATGAACAGTAGGTTCGCCTGGCTGGACTTCATCACAGGTATAGCCAACATGGTGTGACATGGGCTCCACAGTGGTGTGCTGCTCGCCTCACAGCAAGCTTTAACATTTGCAGGGCCTTTCTGTCCGAAGTTTGAAAGTTTTCATTGCACATGCATGGGTTCCTTCCATAGTCCAAAATTATCCATGTTTGGTTAATTGGTTATTTTAAACTGACCCTTGGAGTTATTGTAACCATGTATGGTTGTCTGTCTCTTTGTTGGCCTTGTGAAGGACTGGTGACCTGCCCAAGAGATACTCTGCTTCTTTTGCAAAGGTAGCTATGATAGGGTCTTGTACTAAACAGGATGAAGCGGATGTAGAAAGTGAATGGAAATTTAGATCACACAAAATGACCTGCCCTACAAAAATTTTCACAAAATTCCTACTATACATACTATAGTAATATTATGTTATATTACTATATTGCTGCCCCAGAATGCTCTAATATAATCTGTGAGCTGCCCTTGACTGTGTTTGTGCTTCTTTAGCTTTGCCCTGCTTTAGAAATGACAAAAGTCAAAGTGGAAAAACATCTACTTTATGATGGACTGAAAGTTAATAACAGCAACAGTCCAATACTGCACTTGTCTTTGCTTCTCACCTGGGCTTCAGTGCCTCTTTGCTATTCATTGGTTTTTCTAGATCTTGATTAGAAAAAGAGTTGCTGTCAGACTCTTTAAGCCAACTCTCAACTAATCAACATTCCAACAATGTGCCGCGCCATCTACAACGCCAACGTGCTGTCAAGTTGTTTTGGAAGACTCCACTGATAAAATATCCATCTGCAAGAGCTGGGTGGGATGCAGCTGAATAAAGCTACACAAATATAATCAGGCTTCAGCTGTTATACAATTTAAGACCAAACACTCACAACTCATGATTAGCATTTGTCATGTTAATATCCCACTTTGTTCATCAAAATTACATATATTTATTTATCTTTTATTGTTTGTTTGTTTTCTTCCCTGACTAGTCAAACCAACCAATCCTTTCTAGGGATCTCATGATAAATAAACTTGTATGATTATATCTGAAAATGGTGCTAAAGGTCAATGGAAGTCTGTTTTCTTTTTAAAAATGTCAGGTGGACATGGTGTATGAATGACCTTTCTGTGTTATTGCTGGGAGATAGTGAAACTAGGACAAAACAAACAGAATTACAACAGTATGCATATGGTTCACTGCATGGGTTAGTATGATCTAATTAAAGAAACCCCTTTTCAGTTTTTTAAGCTGTTTTTAAACAATTCCCAATAAGCCGGGGAGAAAAATTTGTTAAACGAAATGGGCCTGACAAAGAAGGTCAGTCAAAGGGAAGCTTGATTTTCAGCAACTTGTCAAGCAAAAATTGTACGATGACAAACAGGACTGAATAGGAAAGACGTTTCTATGAGCAGCATTTAAAACTGATGAGTGAGCAGATGGATGTAAAACCATGTTTAATTATCAGAACTTGTGTTATTTAAAGAGAGGTGATCAGTCCTGATGAGATGACATCAAGATGCTGTGAGGCTTACACAGAAAACAATGAATGTGTGTTTTGAGACAAATCAGCAGCAATATGCCTTTTTGAATTTGTAGTCAGCTGTTATTGGATTAGTTTCCCCTCAAATATAGATGTGATTTTTTACATTCTAAATAGTATATAAAAATTAAGATCTTAGGAAAAAATGACTTATGTAATCGATTTGTTAAATCAATTATATTTTGATTACCTTATAACATTCTACCAGGACAAAATGACATATTACTACCATAAAATGTACATAAAAGAAGAGTAGTATTCATAGGTTGATAAGTAAAAAGAAACTGGATAAACTGGTTGTGGGTGTTGTTTTGTAAGTAAAAAAAAAAAGGTAATGCAACAACATATGAGTCATGACCCAGAAAATGCAGAAAGAAGAATGACAGTGGAGGAGTTTCCCCAGAAGGAAATGGCGAATAAAGAACAACGGGTCTATAGAATGGTTTGATATTTTGTCTACTATATGTTTATAATTGTTAACACTGTTACTTAACACCTCTTTGTAAAAATATGTAACATGTAAAAATATATTTCTTGCATTTTATTCATTTTATTTTTATAATTATTATATATTTTATTTTAGTTTTTTTTTTGTTCTTTCTGGGTTTCTTTCTGAAACTCAAACAATTTTGGCAAAACACTAATTATTCTTTAAGTGGTTAAAAACTTAACAAAGAATGCTAATCACACTGTAGTTTCATCCACTGAGTGATCTAAAGATCCATTGTCTAATTACACACTAAAAAGCCATGCAGTGTTGGTACAGTTGCATCTAAGGAAACAGCATTAATGCATCATTTCAGACACTTCTAAGGGTGGGTCATATTTAGTATACTGCCATAATACCCTATCATCAATTCCCTTTGTACTAGCGGATTGTGGAGGCTCACAGGATTACAACAAGCAGTTCCACTGAGGCGTATTTACAGATCTAAGCTCAGACTTTTGTCTGTACTTTGTGTGTGAAGCCTGAGTGAAGGCTAAGGCAGTGAGGCTGTATGTTCTCTGCTGCTGCTTTTAACACACATCCAGGACCTCAAGCTGAGCAGTTAGGAAACCAAAATGACTGCTTCTCTCCCCAGAAGGGGTTAGAGGGATTCATCTGGGACACGGATGTGAACTCTCTCTTCCGCAACGCATTGTGTCGCTGTCCCAAGCAAATTGCCAACACAGTTTTGTGATACAAATTCAAAGATGCTGCAACTCCAGGTCTTGAGTAAAATCTCCACACATGGCTTCATAAACAGAGGTAAATCTGAAACAGCAGAGAGACAAGATTACTTTTGTGCTACAGCAAATCCAGCCAATCCCTGCTTTAACGGGCACAGCACATCCCCTCCTCTACTGTATCGACTTACACCTTAACCAGGGTGGCCTCTAACGGGCTAAATGAGGGCCACTTAGGTGTCAGCATTAAGCTTCGATAGCAGAGAGACATGGTGAGGACTTATGGTAAGACCAGGTAAATTCTTTGCTCTTTTCTTTGCTTTATTTTTTTTTATGTCTTTTGCCCTGCCATCTCTTTGTCTTGTTTTTAATGCATTCTTCCATGAATTTTTTTTCCCCAGTCTTTCCAGTCACAGCTCACCAAAGAGCTCATATTGAGTTTGTATGCACTAACTTCAGTGGCTACATCTGAATAATTCAGAGCAGACTACCTCAAAAAGCTGTCCATGGCATCACTGTCAGACCTGAATCGTCCATGGATTTAGTCCACAATCATTCAAACACTTTCCAAATTTGCCCAAGAAAGTTTGTTGCATATATATACAGTATATATATATATATATATATATATATATATATATATATATATATATAAAGCGTTACTTGCGATTAATTAATAAAAAAAAAAAAAATAAATTAAAAAAATGAACACATTTATTTGCTGTTTGCATTCCAAACTATGGGGAACATTTGTCAATGCATGAGTTCCAGTACTGGTTAAAGAGAGACACACATCAGAGCTACTTCGATGCTATATTTAGTGAATTTTCAGACCCTTCAAGTAACTCTATTTCAAAGAAGTGACTAGTGACAAATCTAGTAATGTTTTCTGGTGTATTTAAAGAATTTTGGAAACTGACGTGAAAACAGGTTTACTTTTTCTCAGTGAGCAGAGCTTCCGCAGGCCCATCCCCCGTCCAATAGCGCTCAAAGCTGCAGTCAGAGCCAGAGACGTTCATGTCTGCTCCATAACCAGACTGAAAATTAAAAGCGCAAAGCTGACACTAGCTGACCCAGTGTCAGAGCTGCTAGTTAAAGTACTTAAATAACACTTCAATTTTAGGTCTGTTCATTTTGGGCCAGGGATATTTTCTATTTCTTTTTCTACTGTTTCAAGTAATTGCTTAATGTATTTTACTAGCTTCATTAATTAATTAAGCCAGTAATTTATATATATATATATATATATTGTGTAATAGACACACATGCACATATGCTTTTTTGTAAACCAAGGCATTTGTCAAAACTGATGTTTTTAACTCCATAATAAACTAATGATCATGACTGATGATACTCTAGCGCTCGTAGGGGAAGTTCAGCCTCTGTTCAGATATGATTTCTGTTTTTTATAAGAGTACTTTTATGCCACATAGTTACCAGCCGGCAGCAAATGTTGACATTTCTCTTTAAACATGAGCAATTTTTTCTTTAGGAGAGAAAAGCTAGCCTAAACAAGATCAAGTCACAGACTCATGCTTCTAAAAAGCTTGCAGAGTGTAACATCAAAAGAAAGTAAAAAGTCACATGGAGCTGCCGAGCCAGTGATACTGGTATATAACGGTAATCAGTTTTAATTATATATGTTGCGAATAATAAGTGTCTCATAGCAGACACCCTCTGTTCAGCTGAAAACTGCTGGTGCTGGCACAGGGAATCAAGTTATTGTTCCTATCATATAAATACCGTATAAATGCAAAGACCCAGATAGCAATTTTCAGTTAATCAGTTGTTAATCTGAGCTGTTATACACCTTATAAGATTCCATTCCATTTAGATGTGTAAATATCTTTATATGTGTTACTGGTGAAGAAAAAATTAACATGGCACATAGCACAAATGAAAGAAAGGGTCAGTTCAGACTTGCCTAAAAACTGACCACTTTCAGGATGAATAAATCACTTTGCAAAGATGCAGCTATAAACCTCTATCAGATCATAGTACAATATGTGAACATTATCTCTGAAAAGGCCAACTCTGATAAAGTGAAGAAGAACAAAATTAGAGAGGTTTTTGTACAGACAGTTTAGACGAGGTCTCCAAAATGGCCGTTTTGACCCTTTTTGGCCTGCAAAATTTCACAGTGAACATTTGCCATATCTCACTATATTGAGGTACTTTTTGAAATATCAGCTCTTTGTTTAATTAATCTTTACTGTTATGTTGTTGGATAGTCATTGTATCGTATCCATAAGTTGATTTTATTTACTGTTCAACAAGCTGTTATACAAATGCTGAAAACTACGTGTCATTTTGGAGTATGAAGCAATGCAAAATGTTATGAAAATGTTATTTTCTATTAATACACGTTATTCTCATTTATCATTTTCAAAATGCACACACGAAGTAATGTTATACTGCTTTCATGATCAAATTTATTCAAATGAATTCCCAAAATATGTCAAACAGCTTTATATTTCCATATTCCCTCCATTGCTTTCCATCTAATATGATACACAAATTATAATGCTGTCCTGTAAAAGGCACAAGCATGCATACACTAAAGGCCAGAAAGAGATTTCCCATGGCCTCCTACCCCTCTAAATTGTTATGTTCTGATTCCATTGAGGTTTTGTGAGGTGCAAAGAACAGCTTTGATGTCACCATATATCTTCCTGATCTCCCTGGCTCCAATCTGGCCTCCACTACCTTAAGGTTTTACTTAAAGCACCACCAATTTAGGGCCAGGCTTATGGAAATTGGGCTTAATATACTGCTTTCCCCTTTTTCCACCACCATCCTAACAGTCCAGGTTCACGAATATAACTCACTAGCGAAGGTGTTTAGACAATAGCAGAACTGAAATGTGTGTTAAAAACACGAGACCTTGCATGTTTCCAGCAAGTTGTTGACTTTCTACCAGTCTTTTAGTGTCTTTTATGCAGTTTTGTTGCCAACCCTGTAATGAGTGGTTTGCACCCAAGTTAAATGGTGACCTTTGCAACTGATCAGAACCTACAAGCAGTATATTAAGGCAAGCATGTGTTTTCTGTTCCCGTCCTAGCACTAACATTCCTGAACTCTAACAAAAAAGACATTTTTGGTTCATCATATTTTTTTAAAGATAGTTAAAAAGAAAAAAAAAAGAAAATAAAGTATTTTATCTCCAGAAAACAATCTTGAGATCATATAGTTAAGTCATTATGCTGAGGTGACGATGTTAACATTTTTATTTTTTTTTTTTTTTTTTTTGCAATTATGAATCAAAGAAATTTGTTAACTATTCATTTCCGAGCTTGCCTTGATGATCCATCTAGTGATCTGAGAAAACAGTGTTGGTTAACTTGTGATAACCAGTTACCGCAAGTAATGGCAAAAAAAATAAGAAAAATTTACTTATGATGTGAACACTTGTGATTAAGATAAAAACCATAAAAAAAAGAAATCATTGCATCACATACACAATTCTGTAAAGTTTATTTCTTCAGTTAACCAAAATTTGCATACAGTAGCAAACTTTATTTGTGCAGTTTCCAGTATGCATATCTTTATTCAGCTCCACACCGCAGTCCAGTTATACAGACAATGATGTCTTTGTATACACAGGAAACTGTAACATGCAAATTCTTTGCTTTCCATTCAATCTCCATAGCAAAACATATGCGTTAGGCCAACTGTCTCCCTCATCCACTCTGTATTTGAATAAAAATACACCTTTACAGAGGAGCCAATGGAAAAAGAAAGAAATCCTGAAACGTAAGCTTGCCTCTCCTTGATATCCCTGCCAATTTATTACGCCTGTCTGTCAGCACTGCCATCCATCTGTAACATGAAGACAATGATGAAGCTGTCTCTTATTTAGCAGCTGTGGCCCCTTGTCAGGAGCCGACCAGTTCCTTTGCATGCAAAGCGGAAGTCCCAACCCACCTTGAAGCAGGCCAGTTTTCCTATTAAGCAGGTAGAACTGGGTGGAAACAATCAGTAGTGAAGGTGTAAATTTATTTGAAGGAGTGAATGTGAATTAATGAATACATCTGAGTGCAGTGGTGCTGACATCTGCATAGGACAATGCAATCAGACCATTTCAAGCAGTGGTGAGGCACATGGCCAGTAGCATGTTGCAGGCCTGCCTCCAGAGACAAAGAAAAAAATAGTCAAAAGACACATCCTGTGTGTTTGAAAAGACCAGCAATGTATTATAACAAATACTGAAAACACCCAGAGGAAGAAAAAAAGGTGCACACCTACTGTAGCAATGTCTGACAACAATTACTACACCCACATAGACATCAGTCATTCACACCACACGATAATAAATAACATGTTTTTCTCAGGTTATGTCCAGCTGCAGAAAGTGCAACCTCCTATTAACCTGTATTTTACTGTCATTTATTTAGCTGAACGTATGACTTTTTATCCTCTTTTTTTTCTGCTGGTGTTTTACTCTACTGTCTAACAGACATCTCTAAAACCTAAAACCTCAGCTGACAACTGAGCAACCCACTGCTTAGGATTTGCATGCAAGAGACATCTTTATGATTTTTATATTTTGTCATTAAACTGGAGCTTTTATTCAAAGAGTTTTACCAGAGGAATAACATTCAAGCTTCAGTATATTAAGGAAGCCATAAGCATACACGCTGATCTATGTAAATAATAAAGTGCAACAAAAACAGGTCAGCAAGTCCAGAGTAAGTGGTGTGTTAGTTGTGTTAGGAGAGGAGGATTCTTGATTCTTGAGAGGATTCTTAGATTCTTGAAGATAGAGAAAGAAGCTATTGGTCTGATACCATTTGGTAGCTGCTTCCACCTTCCAATAATAAGCTAACCTTTAAAACCTTCAACTCCTCAAACTGGCCCATCGAAATATCTCAAACATCCTGACATCTCTTCTGTTATCTTCTTAGGACTCTCCTAAAGACTTGAAGCCATACAGAATGCCCACCCATACTATAACATGGAGGCAGTGACGCTTGAAACAATTGACAAAACTGAGGAATGTTATTTTGGAAGGAAAGCTCCATCGGCCATAGAATCTGTTTCATGAAGGAGTTACCAGCAGGGATAACTGGACTGACCCTCACAAAAGTCCATCACAGCTCAAATACTCTCCAAGTATGTATTTTCAACTAAAGTAACCCAAAAATTATTATGCATCTCCATGCACACTCAACTAAAACAGACACAAATTTAATACACAGACATTTTTATAGATGAACAGGAAGAATTTAAAACTTTTCAAAAGAAAACACTGAAGGACTGTCAAAGTTTCCTTCACCAAAGTTTGTTCCACAGCTTTTTGAGGCTGCTGTCAAATGGTAACAACAAGTTATAACATGTAAACATCTATTTGCTAAACTTTGCGGAGCTCCGATGCAGAATGTACAACTGGGTGTGACAGAAATGAGGTGCACTAGGAGGGTGTGGGAGAGGTGTTTAATGGTGATTGTTTTTAATGTTTGAGATAGCTGTATTGTGGTTGTTTGTGTTTTATTTTATTGGTGTAAGATGCTGAATGGATTTTGAGTCTGGAGTCTGCTGGATAGTTCAGTTGGCAGAACATCCATTTCCCATGTGGGAGACCAGAGTTCAACTGGGATGAAAATTAACACCTTCCAGTTGGGTCCTCAAGCAAGACCCTTAATGCTACTGCCTAACCACTGTAAGTCGCTCTGGATAAAAGCGTCTGCTAAATGACTGTAATGTAATGTCTGACACCAGGAAGAATAGCAGCAGCAGCTTGCTGCAGCTAATGGATTATGCTGGTGTATCCAAGTAAACAATAAACTAAACATGAATGACCCTTAAATTATAAAAACTTGGCTTATATTTGTTGAACTGAAGGTACCCGTTGTTAGATACTGGTTGGTTAGCAGCATGTTTACTCCTGTCAGTTGTGAGGTGAGATGTTCATGGATCTGACTTGTTTCTAGAACATCTCACAGACAGATATTTGATTAAACTAAGTTATGGGTAATTTGGAGGCCAAGTTAACGAAGTGAATGCTGTCTTAATTCTCTAACAGTGTCTAAAAAGTTGACAAGACACATTCTCCTGCTTAAAAAGCCTCTGCCAACAAAAGAATTGTGGCTACATGTCAGAACTGTTGTTTTAGCAGTGAGCTCTGACCTCAACCCCATCCAACTCCTTTAGGATGAACTGGAGCTTTCACTGTGCACCAACACTGCAGCCAGGAAAGAACTTTTTGTGAAGGACCTCCATAGCAGTGTGGACATTATTAAGGCTACAAATTACACATACATACATACATCCCACAATAATCCCTCAATGACTACAGTATTTCTTTGCTGGAGGAAGAATCAGCAATCAAGCATTGTACCACGTAGTGCAGACCTCTGACAAGGGCTCACATGAAAGAACAGGTCAGTAACACAGAAAAGACCTAAAGAAGTAAAGACTGATTTATTGTTAACAATGCAGAGATGTGAAGGGTCTGGAAATGAAGGGAACATTCAATCCTGAACAGACATGATGAAGAGTAGGAGAGAAACAAAAAGAGAACAGCTGTGATGATGAAGAGTGGAGGACAGAAGCGATACACAGGAAAGTCGGTTCATCTGCCAACCAGCAAATCTAGTGGAGTAAAGGAAAAAATAGTAGTTAGAGAAAGAAGAGGGAATTAAAAGGATGTGGAAGGAGAGGTAACTGAGGAAGGATTAAACAGGAAATAAGAGGACACAAAAAAGCTGCTGAGTAGAAGAATAGGAAGAGAGAGAAAATAGATTGAGACAGAAGTGAGAAAAATTACGAGTAATGTAGACAAGGGATGAGAGATAAAGAAAAAGAGAAAGAGAGGGGGGGTGTTAAGCCAGCCACAGGAGGAGAGTGCCAGCTGTGTTTATATGACCTCTGACCTGGAGGCCACTCCAATCTCTTCAAAACCTCAGTCTGACTAGAAGGCGTACACACTCACACGTATCTCACCACAACATGGCTGCAAACAGTGGATTACTGGAGCACTTACTTTACCTGATTAAACCAGAGCTGGAGCTTGACCCACAGACAGCTGAGAGAAGAGCACATCCAGACGAAAACCTTCAGCAGAGGGACAACTCAGGCAGGCGGTCTGTGTGGACTCTTTAACGTCAGTGTTTCCAAGCATCTTGAAAAGAGATAAAATCATCTGAATCCCACAACTAAATCCTTATCATAGAGGTTCAGAAAAATAAATTCTGCTTCATGTTTCTGAATCTGAGGTTAAAATAAAGAAATATGTTCAGTGAGACTAAATAAGTGTTAGTGCTCAGGTGAAAATAGTCCATCAACTTTAACAATCCCTCCTTTCAGAGGTTTGCTAAAACCAAAGTGACAAGTGGTTGAAGAAAAATCTCACTGCCTGTATGAAAATTAAACTGTGCCAGTGAGAGGTTACTTAAGATTTACATCTTCCATGGGAATCAATAGACTAGAGGCTCAGAGCCACAGACAGGGCAAGATAGTAAAGACTTATTGTGAGACAGACGGGGATTAAGTTTAGGTCTTGTCCTGGGATTTGGTGACACTAAAAATGTAGACATCAGCCTTTTCCAGTAAATTTTTTGAGCATTTTGTCAGGCAGCCCTGATGCACAGCCCCACCCACTACCTCTAGGCCAAAGAAACAAAAAAACAAAAGAAAAATGTATCCCTGTAGCATGAAGACATTTCAAATTAGATTTCCCTTCAATCCACAGACTCAAAAGACAATTTCAATCAAAGGATTCAAAAATGAAACTGAGAAGTGCATGACACATCCATGTCATGTTGGACTCTCCTAATTCAAATTCAAATTCATGCCAGCAGATGTTGCAATAACATGGCTACAAGTAAAAAATGATGAGTCATACATTTTACATTTGGTGTCAGATTCTTCCAAGGACATGCAGCTTGGGTAAAGTTGGGTCTAACAGAGAAAAATAATTAATAAAAATCTGTTCTCAGAGTTACTTTCTCTTTTAGATTAAACAGACTCTGGGCCTGGACTTGTCCCTCAAAGGTTCTGACTGTGATGACTTCATTATAAACATTCTGTGATATGGTCCATTTCTTGCTCATAATTTTAAGCCGTAGATTCAGTGACTTGCTTGTCAGATCTTTTTAAGACCAAAACATCCATATAAGCAATAAATCTAATGGAGAAAACATTAAACCAGTTGGCTCTTCAATCACGATATAGCTTGACCTTTAGCTTTGTCTATTTTGATCAGCAGGGAACAATAGTTTACAAAATAGACATTACAGTTTAATGAGTAAGAAAATAAAAAATCAGATAAGGAACACAATATTTACTGAGGCCACAAATCAAGTGGTTGTTAGAAGGCTGCTTTGAGGCATACATGCATTAACTTAATGGTAAAGGCTTAATGCAGAAGGCTTCATCTGTCTTATATACAGTCTTTGGGGACAGTCTGAAGCATAGCCTATTCTCATTAATGTTTGTACTTCTTGCTTTGCCCTGATGCCAAAAACACTGAAAAAAATTAAAATAATTACAAATGTTCAGTTGTTCCATGCATATATCATCTTCTTATCTGTTTAATCAATGATTTTTTACACTTCATCCTCTACATGGTGAACTTTAGTAAGATTGTCCCCTTTCTAGATTAACTTTTAAACAATTAGGATTAAACTTGCTGCCATGCTCTTGGCATGTTGAGCAAGTTGAGCACAGGACCGTCTCTGTAATGATTGAATTCCCTTAATCCTCTGCTCTGCATGGGCTAAGGGCTACAGATACTAACATGCAATAATAAAAAAGCTTTCATACATAAAAATTTGTTTAAGCCCTCTTTCAAGTTTTCTGATGGCGAAATAAGTTTACATCAGCTTTATTTGTGAAAGAGCTATATAATTTCAATTATGATTAATTATATGGAAATCCTTTAATGCTTATGGCCTAATAAATTACAAATTCAGACTTTAATTGCATAGTGGATTAAATTAGGGATCATAAAGAGCATTACACTTCATATACAGTATAATCAATCACAGTTCTTCAATCGAATCTTTAGGTGTGTTACTTAAGAGATTTTTTTTCTTTCAGCTACCTACATAAGAGTTTAGCTGCTCACTAATCCCACAGCCTGGCCTCTAGTATTTAGTTCTTGTCATGGCCTAGAAACACACACAAATGCACACTCACACACAATGCGCAGGTAGATCAAAGCATGACAGTCTCCAGAGACCCCCGCTGCAGTCTGAATGTTGTTGTTGGGCCCCCATGCCTTTTTATCATTTTTCACCATTTGTCCTCTTGCCCTGCATCTCCCCTGTCCCCAAATCTCTAATGTGTTCCCTCACCATTTTTTTCCCCCACCTCAGGTCTGCATCTTTCTTTTCTGTCTCTATGAAATATGTCCAGCTGGATTTATCGTCTTCCTCCTCAGCACTCAGCTCACCAACCCAGGAGAGAGACAGAAAAGCAGCTGGTTTTACACAACAAGAGGAAGGGATGGATGGATGGATTTGGGGATGGGGTGGAGGGCTAAGGATGTCAATGAGGAATGAGATATAGGGAGTGGGAGAAATATGGAGGAGCGTGACAGAGGAAGAGTAGGAGATACAGAGAGGAGAAAGACAATGGGCAGAGAAGGGAAAAGGGGGAAACAGATACACACATGAGGTCTGCTGATGTTGGATGATGTTCAGATGGATTTGGGCCCACTTTCCTCAGAATGATGTCCTTATTGGACCAAATCCCAGAATTTAATGGACTTTTTATGTAACAAGGCAGACAGAAACTAACAGATTTTATCGGACTTGTGTTATGTAAATGATGGTTAAATCAAGTTTGAAGCATTGGTTGTGCTTCTCTTCAAAAATTAATGTGTACATAATATGCAATATTGAGGGGACAATTAAAATGTAGCTATAAAGATGACTGGATATTGAACAACTGTTATTTTAGGACCTTAAAGTAGCACTACTAAATTTTGGCAGATTTTCTCAGTGATATGCTCCCTGCTGATGGTTAATTTGGCATCTATCTTGTATCCTGCCTGTACTCTGAGCTCTCTCCAATTAGTAAAAGTTATTACAATGTTAACCCATTTCTTAGCTGTTGCTCGGTCCCTTTCTCTCTTTCTGTGTTAATATTCAGTTTCTGTGTCAAAAACATTAACGCAAAGGTTTAATATTTAAAAGAAAAAGAAAAAATCCGATTTATCCATCCATCCATCCATCCATCCATCCATCCAGGTGAGAAGTAGGGTACACCCTGGTTGCCAGTCTATTATTGGGTCAAAAATCCAATCTATTCCTTGTAAATAAGTCTGTCCAAATTTCAATGATGAAATCAACACAAGCAAACCAGTAGGTGTCATTAGCCAATTAGGCTAATAGTTAAACACTATTTAGGCCATAAACACAGACTTTTAGACATGAAGCAACATCACATCACGTTACACTTTCTAAACTGCTATTTTTCTTGATTTCTGGATTTGTCAGTCTCCATTGTCATGTTTTTGGATTCAAAATAGATTCATTTCAATAATATTTGTGTCCATTATTATTCAACCTTACGTAAAGAAAGAACACAATACCAAAAACTCTTATTGTACTTTTTTGTTTGTTTGTTTGTTGATTGTTTTGTTTTTAAGGAACTTTGTGTTAATTATGTTGTACTTTTTCTATCCAGTCCTAAAACTTAATTATACTTCATTTTAAAAACCTTTCAAAAACCTGAAGGGTTTCAACAAAACTTTTCAAAAGCCCAAGAGACACAAAAATAAGGGGGCAAAAAAAGGAGAAAGATGGAGGACAATGTAGATGCTGTAAATAGATAGCATGCACATTTCAATGCAGGCGAAAGGTTTAACCACTGCAAATAACAACCATCAAGCCTGAGAAGAGAAAAGGGCCACTTCTCATCAGCACACTCAAAAGATTCCCTCCAGCATCGCCCACTCAGTTTTTAATCAAAGAAAAACACCCTCACTCACCACAAATACATGGGAACACTGACTTAACATTTGGACTGTACAGGCATCGTTCTCATTATTTATTCACACCTATACTCAACATATTAATTTCCCATTTGAAGATTAGCTCAGTGAGTTAGAGTGGCGACTGTTGACTTCTGTGATAGATAATATGCTTTGGGTTTTAGCACGCCCGTTTTTAGAATGAGTCACAGCATTATACTCCTCAGACTGAGACAAACAGAGATTTACTGGGCTTACCTACTGCCACACAGGTAGACACTGTCAAACAAGGACACACACACTCAAACAGACAGCAGTCAAAGCCTTAAGACACACAATTAAAGACAAGCACCAACCATGGAAACAGATCCAGGACTGTTGCAATCGCTTTGAACTATTGCCGACTTTTGAGAAAGAATAAAAACCCAGAAGAAGAAAAGCAGCAGAGTAACAGCAGCTCTGTTTTAATACTTAGATTTTAAAGTCTGAGGTGTTCGGGACAGCTCTGCCTCATGAATCTTGAGTGAAAATCAAAAACAATTTTTTGTGTTGTAGACGCTAATAAGGGGTCTATATTTTAAAATGGATCCTGTAAAATGAACTTTAAGAAGATGTTAGACGAGGTATAGCTGGAATGATGAACCGCAGGAGCACATGGATGCTATAAATTTTAGTCTAAACTGATTGATGGGGAAAGTGAAATATGCAGACTTAGCTGATATTGTGTTTGCACTTTTAGTCCCTAGAAAGTCTTTCCCATCACTAGGATTCTTTATCCTTACAGAGTATTCCATTAGAGCTTCCTCACCATTTTCAGTTTCATTAATGAGTATTAGACATTTCCAAAATAAATCCATTTAGTTCAAAGACAGTTTTTTCATTTAAATGGCAGATTCTTAAATTTATAATTCTTAGAAAGTTTTTTAAAATATTTTTCTTTTTCTTTTTCAGACAACAGACCCATTTGTTCTACAAAAACCTTTGAGCTCAAAGGGATGTGCTGCAGAGAGAGAAAGGCAATACCAAATCTCTGAGAAAAAAAAAGTTAAATGTTGAATTGGATGTTTCATAAATCTTTCTAACATAAATAGACTGACATAAATCGGCCATCCATGATTCTTAAGAGTTCTATAAAGCTCCTTAAATAGTGAATCAAACATGACGTTGGCATAAAAATAAACATGAACCTCGCATTTTCTTGAATTATTCCTTGTCACTCATTCCTTTAGTCGGAGGCAGTTTCTCTGTTTTTATTCTGATATCTTCACAGGCCACTCAAACAGGAGTTTTTTCAGGTCATCTCAATGCATTTGTCAGGGATTTCCTGTACAATTAAAAAAGTTTTTTCATCACTCTTATTGTAGCTCATTATAGGACAGGAAAATCCTAATTATAAGTAAAAAATGAGTGGCTCTTTTTCTATAGGCAATTTCAGCAGTAATTAACAGTAAACAAACTATTTATTTTGATTATTAAAATTCAAACTAAGACATCTTCAGGGCAAGATCTTATTGTGCAACAATATTAAAAGTACTGTAGAAAAAGAGTATTTCCTTTAAAGCAATTTAGGTGAAAATTAATGATGTGAAATTCAGTGTAATTTAATCTAATTTAATGTCAATATTACAAAAAAAGAAGAAAATACACTAAATAATGATGTTCCTATTTCTAAAGCTCCATTGTACAATCAACATTGCATATCCAGAATAAGAAATTCTGTGGATCAGCAATAAACGTCATGTTTGCAAACATTTTACCTGTTAAATAAAGGCCAAAGAGAATAGGCAAGATAAAGCAGATAAAATAAAACATCAACTGTTAGGCGATGGCAGAGCGTGCTGTTGGACTATCTGGCATGCATGATGCATTAAAAAACAAACGCTTTTCAAAACCTGGGAACCTTACTTGGATTATATAAAGCTTGAGTTCTCAGCAATATTGGTGCAGGAGTACTCCACAATTGTTAATTTAATTTAATTTAATTTAATTTAATTTAATTTAATTTATTTTTAGGTTTAAAGTAAACAAAAAATCCAGTAGAGACAACATTATTAATCATCTTTAAAATTATTTACCATAAAAATCAATAAAAAAAATAATATAAAAAACACATAAAAACACTAATCTGACTAATCATTTTACATTTCATCTATCAAAAATAAAATGGGTGTGAAATAATTTTAAAGGAAATAAGGAAGAAAGAAACAATAATTATAAGTCATTATAAAAATGCCATATTAACACCTGTGTGTTTAAATTTGAGCTCCTTTTTAATCATTTGAGTCTTACTTACTTACTAAGTCTTAAAACAATCTGTGAAAGCTGAGAAATGACAAACAAGTAGGACTGATGACATTTTTGTTCAATCAAACCAATTCCCATCACTGTTGAACTTACAATAATTATTTCCAGTATATCTACCTAACACTTCCTGCTGTCAGCTACTGTGAGTCAACAGGAAAGACTTCATGTGCATGTTCGGATGCCAGTGGTCAAATTACAACACGCACATACACCCTAACGTATAGAGAGACAAAGACACACACACACACACACACTAAACACAGTCACACAACCCTATACGGTGTTTGTTGGCTGCTCCTCCTGAAGTCTAATTAGTCACACATATTTGCATTTGTATTCAAACTTGCCAGGCAACAGGCAACAAGAGCTCATGGTCACACATGTGCAAACACATGCATATATGCATGAACACATTCACAAAACATGCATGTGCTAAACTATGCATCAGAAACATGTGAGGAAGTTTAAATAAACACGCCCAAAGACATGCAAGTTGGAATGAGCACACTCCTCTGCAACTCCAGCACACACTACACTGGTGGTCCTGCTTGGCGTGGAGCTAAAGCTCCTTCTCTTTTGTCTCTCATGGGAGGCCCAGACAAAAGCAACAACCTGACAGGTAAACAAGCCATCATGTTTGGGCAGACCTACCTGAGAAAAGCTCTCACCATTCTCAGCCTCACCCAACACACCCTCCTCCCACCATTACCAGACGGCTACTTTTTTTCCCCAAACCTGCATCTGCTATCCGTATATACCGAAATCTGTCCACCCAGATGTTGCTCTGTGATGTTTTCTATGAATCTGAATCTGAAAATGCAATTCACTGGTTTAAGAAGCCTTTCATGTATCATACCGAACCAGACATATGTGACAGACTGTTAATAATAAGGTTTAGAATGACAGAGAAGCTGTTTTTGTTCATTGTACATTCAATGCCCAGATAGTGAACAAAGATCTTTAACCAAGCAAAAACACAAAGAAACCGTGATGTCAGAATCAAAAAGAAACGGCTGAGTCTCTGCACTTTTTTTTTTTTAAGTTTGCTTATTTTAACAGACAGGATGACTGAGCAGGTTGTTAAAGTCCCGGCCCAATTTAATTTGCTTTTTAGAAGAAAGACAATTTCTTTGCAGTAGCAAATGGAAATAAAGATTCAGGCATTCAAATCAGGCTAATAAAACTACATTTCACATTTGATTTTTATTTTTTCCTGTGTTAAGTTGTACATTTTTCAGTAATAACGACTCTCTTTAATTCAGGAAATTTCTTGTATATATGGGTGCAATGTTGCATAAGTTCCAGAACTCAGTGATGATAACTTAAAACCTTTTAAAAGGAAGCCAATGCATGGTATACAACAGTTTGTTTTGTTTTGTTTTTTAACAAATTTTCACTTTTGACAACTTTAGTGTCCCTGTTGTAACAAAACCTTTATTGGATATGGGACACAAGTATAAGGGTAGGAATTACTAATACAGAAAAATACGAAGAGACATGACTCAAAGTAAATAAGAATGGTACATGTAAATGGTTTACATGGTATCTGTGGTTATTTAAGTATAGATTTTTAAATTTATTTAGACATCTTTGAATGGACCATAAGCTGCAGAATGCTTTGAATATGAAAAACGAGGGATACCTTCTTTGATCTATGAAGACTCTCTCCACCATACCTACTGGTACAGTGTCAGACTGTAAAAGGAAATGGAACTGCCTAAGTTATACATCCCAATATAAAAGATATAGTGGTTTAAATCTCAAAGACATTACACTGCCCAACTCTGTCCATTGAGTTAATATGTTGCTATCTTAAATTAACACCCCAGAATTGATTTTCACTACAGTTATGAATAACAGGATTCCCAACAAACTTTTTCCAAAAGCAGCATGATTATACTTTTATAATACTCCAATTATTATTTCTGTTGCAGTGGTACCCCATTTATAAATTTGGCATGGAAACTGCATGTATCATGTTAATTAACAAATATTGACAGACCAGTGACATGTAGTTTGATAAGTGTTCAGAGGTGAGCAAACATACTAACACATACAATGAAGCAGCCAATCCTGGCCAACTTCAGCCCTTCCAAACAAATTAAAAAAATCTGGGAATAAAGTCTTGCAGTAAGACAGGAGTCTAAAAAAGCCACCCACACTTGCTTTATCACTGGAGTGTTATTTCTACTGTGTTCGCTCCAGCTAAATATTGAGAACCCATTTGTTCGTTCTGCACCACAGATGTCAGTGGAAAATGTCAACCATAAAGATAGAGAAGGAAGAAGAGAAGACGTTTGGATAAAGATGTGATTGCGGTGTAGTGGAGAAATAAGGACTTTGCTTGGCTTTTATTAGCATAGATTGTTTATATAGTTTTTATATGCTGTAAAACAACTTCAGCACCTTTCAGTTTAGTAAAGGCTGGATGGTTTATTCAAAGTGAGACTGGAGTAGCCTATTCTAGAAAGAAATCAAAAGCAGTGAAATTTTCCTTTGTTCAGTTCTGCACACGCAGAGCTTTTCTCTGTAAAGCTTTTCTGTTAAAGCTTAACAGTTTAATATGAGCTGGGGTTTATGGTGGATAATGTTTGCAAACTTTATAATGTCGAATAACTGCTATTACTGAGTCAGTTTACTGACTTTATGACTGTTTTTATATGCATAGCCTGCACTTGCCATTCATTCACAGCTTTTGCAGTCACGAAATCAGACCTGCATGCAGACATCTAAGAAAACACTCCTTGTACCAGCGTGGAGCATGCAGAGGGCAAATTTTACTCCGAATGGACCCACCCAGCTGGACATGTGGCCCTTGGGTTACAGGAGAAAAGTTATTTGCATGTTTTTTTTTGCCTTAACAAAAGTATTCCACTATCTACTGCCTAATTCTTAACCTAACCAAGTTTAAACAACATTGTAATTTTAGAATACATATTTAAATACATATATATATTAATTAATTATCTTTTCTTTTTATTTAAAGACAATCTCTTATCAATATTGTTCTTTAAATCTGAATATTTCAGAACACGGGTGTGGCTTACTCAGAGCATGGACACTGTTTTTAAAGAACAGGTCTGAATCAGTGAGTAAAAATTTACCAAGGAACCGACTTTAAGTTGGTTTATAGACAACACGTTAAAAAATAAATAAATATAAAAAAAGAAAAAAAAAAACATTTTTTAAAAAATCCAGATTTTGTCTGTTTTTGCACCAGTATCCAGCAATGAATACTTTAGTGATATCCTCAGCTTTGCATGGGGAGATTCTCATCTTTTCATTACTTTTCTGAGATACATTCATATTGCAGCGCTCAGCACTGCCAAAAATTAAGATAAGGCCCATAAAGGAGTAAACAACATAAACATAAAAGTACAACATAAACATAAAGTATATTACGTTTTCAGCTGTAGGTCATTAGGCAAGTCATAGGTTACCATTTTTATTGAAAACTCCATCAGATAAAACTGACAAAGGAAGGGCAATAAAGACAGAAGATTTGAACGGTGTGTTACACAAGAAGCCATGTTGCGTGTGCTGCTGTGGGAAAGCACTCTTAACAGGCTGAAGATAACCAGAGTCCCAGTTCATCCTCCTCCTCCTCCCTAACTCCTCTTTAACCTGGCCTGCTGGGTCAGGCTACTGTGTGTATGTGTCTCTGTTCATGTGTGTTGTCTCTGTTCATGTGTGTTGGTGTATACCTGTGTCTGTCTCAGGACTAAACATGGGAAAGAATGAGGACAACTAAATTAAGATAAGTTTCCTCCATGTTGCATTAATCTAAAAAATGTGTAAAATCTATATGGACAAAACGTAATTATTTGGCTATAAAACTGATTTAAGTCAGCTTCTAGTGTTTGCAATGTGTAAATATAATTTTAAAAAGCTGGCTCAGTCCTGAATGAAAGATTGAGATTTTGATTGATAAGCTCAAAATAAGGCTTTTATTGCTCCACAAGTATGCTGCTGCTCTAAAAAATATGTTTTCAGAACAATCTGCAGCCGCCCTGCTCTTTTGTTGGCCTTGTTAATGACAGTGTCTTTGGTATTTTTTTTATCAGAAACCTGAACGTGAGAAGGAGCTAAAGTGCCTCTTGCTAAAGACTCTCTCATGCACAGCTTTAGAGCAGCAGATTGTGTTTTATCTTACAATCAAGATAAAACTGCCAGGGTGAGTTCACTGCTCCAGCTTTTCCCTCTTTCCATTCCCATACCTGGATCATGTGGAATTCCCAGAGAAGGGCAGTAAATTGTGCAGCAGGGTGAAGTTGTCCTCTCCCAACTGAATACCTTTCACTCTGAGAAAGAGAGACAAGAGAGGAGGCATGTTGAGTTTCACCTACGCGTCCTTTCTGAAAAACACATACATCATGTTTTATCTTTTTTTTTTTTTTTTTTTAGTTGAGGATGTGAGCCCAAGGTGCAGCATGTGCACATGTAAATATGTGCCTGAATTGCATTCAGTCCATAACTTTCTCCATCCAACAGCCTCTAAAACAACACAGTGCTTTGTGAGAAACAAAACATGTGGTTTACCTTTTGTTGATGGACAAACAGCGCTGAGGTTCCAGAGAAAATATGCGGCAGGTGCATTCAACTTCAGCCATTTTCCTTGATTAATATATAACGCTTTCTTGTACAACAGCTAAAACCTTGCCAAGAACTTGTCACAAGCATGAAGGATGCTGTTTTGATGTATTAATATTGCAGAAAGAAATGGAATCTGCAGGTGGTTTCATTGAGTTGTGTCGGTTCAGTTTTTTTTGGGGGGGTGAAAGTTGAGGTGTAAGTCAGTGAGCTGGATCCCTTGATCAAAGACCCATGTTTGACATTGTTCATGAATTGCAGACCCATTTTCCCACTGAAGGAAAAGTTATTTGCTATCTAAATGCCTTCAGTTAAATAAACAGATGAAAGCTAAAAGGCCCATTTATGCTAGACACGGACGGATAGTTTCATCTGTCTCCTGCGTCAGTTACGCACATAGTTTGGTTCTTTTTTACGGAGCTTGGCCCCCCATCACTTTGACGCAGAAAACGGAGCAATACCACTGGAAATCACTGGGGCAGTGCTGAGCAGAACAACTGACATGCCACCAGCAAAAGAAACAAACCAGCGAAGAAAAAGATGAACAGGACACAAAAGCAAAAGAGGAATGAAAAAGAAGTGTAAAAACTGCACAACCTTTTGAAGAAAGGCTATGCTAGTAATTATACTGTATTGGGCGGTTGGAAACAATTTTACAGCGATGCATTACCGCCGCCAACCGGTTTCTGAAAATGAGCGTAAAAGATGTATGGAAGTATGAGGATGGCGACATAAGACGTTTGAAATGGACGTCCCTGTTTACGTACATAAGAGAGCATAAATGGCCTTTAAAAGGACTTGGAAGACAAAAAGCAGACTAGAAAATAAAACTTTGAATGCACAACAATGACATTTTAAAAATGAGCTGAAAGTGATTTTTAAACTTTCCTCTCATGTTTCAGAGTGACTTTTCTCCACCTTCCTTTAAGAACTAGCTTGTTAATAGCTTGTATTCATGTGATGTCGTATAGTTATGTGTTACATGAAGTGGTGGTCAATCCAGCTCCCTGTAGACTAAACTGCATGTGGTGAATAGTTCTTGATTTTTGGATAATGTTTATAATGGTTTTGGCTGTTCTAGTAGTTCAAATCATGAAAAAGGGAGAGTGAATCAAGGATTTTACAAACCGACATCATGAAAAGAGGTTTCTGAATCTTTCTTTGGGATAAAAGGGGGTTGAGTCATAGCATGTAAGAAGTGATCACTTCATGAAAGGTTTGTAAACCACTTTACTTAAGTTGGTTAAAGCTTCTCTGTTAGCTTATTTTGTGGGTAAATTAAAGCTCAAGGGGAGATGAAAACTGTTTTGTTTTTTCTTACCAAAATTTAGTTGCTAAGTTAGAAACTATTAACAGCACAGAGTAGAACAAATTTGAACATGAGTTAATGTTTTTGCTTCATTCAACAGGATGTCCTTGCAATCTTTATGATGAAGACGTCTTGGTGTTTTAAAACTTACAACATAAATTATAAATATTTCCAGAGCCGATTCTTCGGTCTCTGGGAGCCCCAAGCAACATTTAACAGGGGGCCCTTCCAACCAGCTTTTTATTATGATGTTGTTTACTCATAATAATGACAATAACATGTTATTAATATTATTCTTAAATGTATTATTACAGCATTAAAATCTTCAACTTTTAAATGTTCTTTGATGGCTTTTACATAATTATTTACTGTTTTCCTTTAATTAACAAGTCAATATGATTAAATGTAGTTCTAATACACAAGATTAAACTATGTGCTGAAAACTGCATTATCACCCTTTAGAATTACATTTATAGGTAATACATCACATATACTGGATATAGAAAACAAAATATAAACACTACTTGCAAACAATAATTCTCCTCCATGCAATTTAGTAGTGCATGTCAGATTTCTTGCCTATGAATTCTATAGTTTAACATTCTTACTTTTACAGTTAAGCTGAACTAGACAGCTTTAATTTGATATTATCCAAGTTATCTGTTTGTATATTCAGCCTCCTGACACCAGGTAGCCATCAGGGGGACAGACACTAACTAAAAGCCAGTTGAAAATTAATTCAGCACAGGAACCACTCTGTACTCCTTATTCCTCACTTTGATATGAGTGTCATCTTAAGCACAAAGAGTTTACTGGAGAACTGAACCAGTGGGTATTTCTCTAATTAGAATCTTGAAACCTTTTTTGAATGTGATATGAGGATCTGTGCCATTGCATAGCTCAATAGTTTTTTCAAGTATTGCCCAAACTCGCATCCAAAAAGTTTGGAACATTTTGCATCTTCCTAGCACAACTTCACATTTTGTTTTTTGGATCACCACCTCATTCGTTTGAATGAACACAGATCTGCAAAAGTCATATGACTGAGAGCAAGCTATATGTACAAGCCAGAATGATGTCAGTTGCATTTTCTGATGATCTAATTTGGAACCAAAAAAGCAGCTCCAACTTGAACTTGCTTTTACAATCCACCAGTATTATTATTATTTCTTGTGAAGCCAAACTTATACTTGATTGGAAGTACATTTTTACTGAGCAGCCAAAAAAGATTAAGTTTTTTTTTTTTGTTGTTGTTTTTTGTTTTTTATTTTTTATTTATTTATTTTTTTTGTAACCTTTATTTTCACTTCTCTGGCGAAAATAAAACCTGCAATGAAAGATAGCTGTGTCATGGGTTTGCAATGATTCATGGCATGGTTTTGAGCATATCGTGAGAAGTGTACATATTTATGTGCTTTGTTTTGTTAGTTTGTTAGTTGGCATCTCTTTTTCTAGTCTGCATAGCTAGACAAACCCGTCTTTGAAGAGGTGCATAGTTGCTCACCCTATGTGTAGAGCCATCATATGTACCTGTGGAACAGGTACTGGTAAAAACAAGATTTACAGATCAGCTCAGAACCTGTTATGTTGTTTTATTGCACCCATTTTATGTACAGCACTTCTGATTTTTATAAAGTGCTTTATAAATAAACTTTACTTACTTACTAATCAGTAAATTACCTTACAACTACAATGAAGAGTGCGAGACTCGATGTGCTCTGAGGCAATACAGCTGTACAAGTAAGTACGTGTGTGTTAGTCCGTGCACATGTACATAGGAGTGTGTTTCTAACTGTTTACACTCTGTGGGTTCAGGCCTTAGCTTAGTCTGGTTACCCTGAGCAAGCAGCTACATCAACAGGGAGTCAGTGGCAGCTTCTTAATCATTTCTCCCTTCTTTTTGTTTCTCTTTTGACAGACGTTCGCTTTTGTGATGGCCCATCTTGCCGCCCTGGCCTGCTTACCTTTTCAGGGCTCCTGAAGCGAGACTACTAATGCACTTGCTGCTCTCTTCGCTGCCTCATTGGCCCACCCTGAGCTCCAAACTCCCGTGACAGCACTGAACGCTCACTTTGTCTCCCATGTTTGTCCAAAAATTGTTTCAATATGTATTTTTGGGAATGGTAATGTTTGCATAATAAATCTTTGTGTCAGGGGAATACAAAGAGGGCTATAGGTGAAAACCTGGGCGTATCACACACACACACTCTCTCTCTTCCTTGATAACTCTCCACCTACTTTCTATTCTACGTCTAAGAGAGGTCATTTTTCCAGCCTGCTGTTAGTAGGTTTATATAGACATGTATAAGGCCGGGTGCAAAACACGGAGCGGCCTTCTTCTCAGTAAAATGAGTAACCCAAGTTTTGGTACCCTCTCATGTCCAGATACAGCCAGGTGCTAATCTAGAGCATGACACAGAAACTATAAACATTTTGTTGCCGTTCACATTTCTGTCATGATCCAAGAGCTGTGAACATAAGTGGTTTCATGTGCCCAAAGAATCCCATTACCAGGCCATTACTATCTGCTGAGTAAGCTTACAGCTCTTGGTACTAATGCCAAAACCAGCTCATCTAGTATAATTTAATTACATTTAAGTAGATATCTTGCTATGCAAACATGTTAAATTGGCTAAAAGAATTTCTACAATTATTATGGGCTGTCTTAGTGAAGATGAGGAGAGAGACAAAGAGCTTTCACACATCAAACAAAGGAAAGTTGGATGTACTCCATTTCTCTTAGCCTAAATATGAGGATGCCAAGCAATAATGGTTAAAAAAGAAGAAGAAAGAACTTAAAACATCTTAATGACTTTATTTAATGGCACTGTTAATAAAAATCACTCAACTTCAACCAAGTCCTGACATCTCAATGCCTTTAAAGTTTGTAGAGTCAGTTTGGAAGTAAAGGACATGGTGTTATTCCTTGGCAAAGTATAACATACAGTGAAAAAATCACACTAATGAAATCATACTATTTTGTTGTGAGATGAGACTGGCTAAAGATCTGGTCTGGCTAAAGATCCTGATTATGTTGTTGAAAAAGATATTATGCAGAACAAATATAGACCCAGTTGAGCTTTAAAGTGGAAAGCCTTATTTCATTTGAAAATAAATGTCTTCCTATGTGACATACTTGGATAGATTTCAAATGAATGACCTAAACCTTTTGAATTATTTGAAGTTTCACTGACAAATTATTAAAGCAAAAAATGCAGGTAATCTTTACTACTCGATGTTGTGAATGTTGAATATGAGTGGGATTCATTTTTAGGCATCGTAAGGTGTTAGAATTATTTTTTAGTCAAATCACTGCAATTAAAAGTTAGTTTAAAAAAAAGTTTATATGTTTCAGGAAAAAGCCAGGGAATATGTAAAACTGATGAAAAGTGACTGCCTTTATAGCAGTGGATGAGAGGTCTGACGCTACTGTGGGTATAAAGATAATAAAAAGTAAGGAGATTGGCCTTTTTCATGCATTCCTAGTTTTCAGAAATTTTAAACGGCAACAAAATTTCCCCAAAGTCTGGACTCCTGAACATCTCAAAGCCAAAAGATCACTGTGACACTAACATCTTCACTTTTTTACTTTTTAGTTGATGTTCAGCTCAACTTTACTCAAATGTTTCTGCAGTGACATTACTGGAACAGCAAAGAGAAATGTCAAGTTCATACCATACATACTGTACATGGAGGATAAAGAGGAAAGTAAGCTAGGTGAAGAGAGGTGCTAGTGTGTCACTGGACGAGCCCCAGCTATAAAGGCATATTGGAGAATAACTAAAAGGATGATTCAGAGTTTCAGGGTCACACAAGCCAGTTTCTGTAAGCTTCATCTAAAAGGTATATTTTATGCTTAATCTGAAAGGCAGAGTGAGACTACAACACCTCCAAATGAGACAGCTGACACCAGGAAAGCATTTAGCATCTGATTCAAGTTGCTTAAAAACATAATTCTCAAAACTAAGATACACATCGATTCTTGCTTGAAGTGCAAATAATTAGCTGTTTTCTCAAAAGTTCACCTATACCACTCCAAATTCTTTAATACTGTATCCAAGTTTCTCTGAAAACTGAGGATGTAATCTGTCAAACATAAAGAAAATGCTGCAGAAAACTTCACTAAGAAATGAAAAAAAAAGGTTTAAAGTCATCTAATTGTGATGAGTCAAGAAGTATACTTGAGGCGCTTAACTACAAACAGTAAAACTCCTCGTGTAACCAGAGCAGCCACATGACCTCCGTTTTTATTGTATCTGGCTGGTGACAGAAGCAAACCAAACTAAGAGGTGAGGGGGGGCCAGACAGTTTTTCCTTGATGAGTCTGGTTTGAAAATGGGGAAGCAGGAGAAAGAAAAGTCATAGTGATCTTGGTGGGACAGTGCAGGGCGATGCAATCCCAAACACGTCAGAGTGCTATAAGCCCCCACCATAAATCTAAGAAATAGTCCACAGCCAAGCTTGTTCAGCACTGTGTGCCGCTCCAGAGTCCAGAATCCAGATGTTGGATTGAGACTGTAAATAAAACAATCTATCAAAGTTAAAAAAAAAAAAAAAAGAGTGAGAGCAGAGAGAAGGGTTCTTTTATCCAACTGATATTGAAAGCACAAATTCAATATGATTAGCAAAATTTGCAGAATACAGAACCAAATGCACTGGCATGCCATGCAGAAAGTCCCTCAGTGAATGAAATCAGTACTTTAATCCCATTGGGACAGCAAGGATATTCTAGCCCCATTGGCTCATTGTGGCTGAACGTGTTCCTGAATACAAAACAGACCTGTTCGTCTGGATTAGTTTTTATCATTTATAGATGCAGGTGGATTGAAGGGATAAACAGATGTGGAGCCCTCATTGTGGAATAAATATCTGAGGCTTAAAATCTTAAAGTGCAGAACACGCTGATGGTTGGATGTTTATAGACCTCTGCCCGTGGACATGAACTCCTGCTAGTGTGGAACTAAATCCTGGAGGACTTATAAGTACATCCCTGCTGCTGTGATGCTTTTGTCTGCTTTCTGTTGGCTTCATAAACAAACACAACAAAAGATTATGGAAAACTCAAGATTTCAACTAAACATTTTTATCTTAAAGATTGAGAGCTCCCCTGTTGTACATTAAAGGAATGTTTGAATTTGGGAATTTTACAGTGAGACCTGAAAGGTTCATGTAAATTCAAAAATACAGTTTTCCTGGTATTTTTGAAGGACAAAACATAACTATAAGATCTCTTGGTGTTGAGATCCCGGCAATTTTTAAACTACCACAATTGTTGCCACTGCATTGTGTACAAGCTTGCTTCAGTACTTAAATGTACTAATTCATTCATGCAGTTAAACATGTTTAGACCCAGCTGAATATATTTCTATTCAAGTGTTATCCTCTTACCATTCAAAAATTGCATCTTTATACAGATGAAAATGAGGTTCTTGGTCATTATGTCTGGAATATTTTTATAAACTTGGTCTTTAATGCCATGAACTTTGCTTTTAGCTGAAAATTCATAGTTTGTATAGCCAAGGTAAAAAAAAAAGACCACTACTAACTATTTAAACCAAATTGAAATATTCTCCATATTGTTTCATAGAATTTTGTCCAAAATTCATGTAATATGTAAAGCAAAAACATGAGTTTGTTTATTGAAGCCAACAGTGAGTTTACAACATTAGAAAAACTCACTGAAACCATTGAAGAATTGTTGTTTTTGTCTTGAGTTTCATGCTGGTGTTAAAATGGTTAAAATGGTCCATAGTGGCCAGTATAACAATGCCAGTCATTGCTAGACTTCTTGTTTGGACAAACCGGAAGCCTCGAGATATCAGCCATTCCCCAAAGTCAAACCAGATCCGGGAGGTTCCACACTGATGAAGGAATAAGTGCCACTTTTAAAGTGATGCTTTGCTTTGGTTGGTTATCTTAACAAGGCTGCTTGGTGTTGCATGTAGGTATTTGTCCTCCAACACACCATAAAGAAAGACTTTCAGAACTTCTCAAAACAAGACAAAATTCTTGGAGATATTACAAGCTGAAATAAATAAAGACTGCTGTAATGGAAAGGCATTTTCAGACAAATTGGTCAAAGCATGGTGCTC
This sequence comes from Melanotaenia boesemani, assembly GCF_017639745.1. Lineage (NCBI taxonomy): Eukaryota > Metazoa > Chordata > Actinopteri > Atheriniformes > Melanotaeniidae > Melanotaenia > Melanotaenia boesemani. Next base: position 19,138,210 of record NC_055696.1, on the reverse strand, counting down.
ATTAAAAGTCCTAAAAGCAGCCAGTTTTGGTGGTCAGCTGTTTAAATGCTGTGGTGAAAGGAAACCTCACTTTAACCAGCATAATGTTTATGCTTGGATGAAAAACTGGAAGCTGAGCGTCCGATTTTCATCAGCAATAAGCCAAAGAGAGCTGCTGAGTTTGGACAAAGTGGAAAAGAAAGAGATAATGCATCTTCTTGAAATGATGATCTATGCTCCAGACCTGTTTACTTTGGTAATCTCTGAGCACTGTGTAATCAAAACATCACTAATTTCCCTGCCGATTGGAAACTGTGACATCTGCATTACACACACTTCAAGAGGGACTGGTTCAAAAGGGACAAAAAGGGCGAATGGGAAACATCTATTCCTCATAAAGGCTCCAGTGATGAGAATGACTTCATCCTCATCTGCTCACATGTTTTGAAGAGGATATATAGCCATAGTTGTGAAAACATTATGCAGTACATATAAGTAATAACAGGCTGCTCTGTATTTGAGCATCCGGGCAGCCTGTGTTGTTCGTTTTTTGGGTGTTTGCTTTGTCCACATGAAGATAGACTCTCCAGCTCTGCTCCAAGTTAGAAAAACAGCGTTGACATAAAACACGGCTTTCTATTCCATCGAGCTGCCCAGCATCAAGCTCACAAAAACCCTCCTGATTGATTCTGCAGAGTTTGGATGACACACTATTCAAAAGCACTTTCTGCTCTTCACCAGACGGAAACAGGCCTTACATGTTAATGCCACCAGCTCTGCTTTACTGTGATTGTCCTCACTTGCAGAGTTTCTGATGGAAAGACCAAAGTAAAAAAAAAATGTCCTCATTATTGTGGTTTTGATTATAAAAAGCCAACACTGCTGAAAAAAATAATGACTTAAAATGATACTCGTGTGTTAAACGCAGGCACAAAATATGTCCACCAAACCAACCCGTGGCAGGGCGTGAGCTTGTTTCCCACCTTCCAGGCTTTTATCAGCCATTCTGTTATTTAGGAATGACTATTTACGCTGCAGAGGTGACCATCAGACAGGTCCTGGCCACAGACACTCACCTCCTCCCCTTTCACGCACACACACACACATACTAAATGGTCTAAATAATCCCTCCACCTATTTACACAGGAGAGAAGAGGCCACAGCCTCACCTTCAGGGTACTACTTAACTCCTCGAGTCACTCGTTGAGTAATCACAGCATTCTCCTGCCTGCCTACTGCCTAATTACAGTGTGTGCATGAGTGTGTGTGAGTGTGAAAGACTCATTATTTAGCAATGCAGGCCTCACAGGTAGACAATTACACAGGCTGATACTGAGTATTATAACTATTTTGTGGGTGCAACTAAGCTGGGGTCAGTATTGAACCACAAGTGCACACTTGTCTGTGGCTCCAATTAAGTCATAAAGGTGCAGGACTTGCTGGGCATAAAACTGTCATAATTAGCTCTTAATCAGCTGTAAATGTTGCTTTCAATGTGTATCAAAATTTTATGTTCACTGTTATTGTCTCCTTTGTTCAAATTCATTTCAGTTTTTGGTATAGATGTTATGAGCTTATCCTAAGAAGCTCCTGGTAGTAAAAAGACAAGCATCCAAATAGAGTCCTGTCACTCAGATTCACCTGCATGTCAAAATATACTGACTTGATTTTTAAGGGGTAATCTGTTGTGCTCCTGAAGGAGAAAAACAGCTGACGTGAGGAGGGCTGAGAGCCTTCGGTGCTGCTGAGAGGCACCTTGGGAAGGAGGTCTGAGGGAGGCCCGCAGCTCGCCCTGTAATCCCTCCAGGATCCCTCTCTCAGAGCCAGGCTTTGCTTTGTGCGCAGCTCTTGGCTGAGTTAAAAAGGAAAGTATAAGGGTGCGACAAATTTCACACTTTCTCTCATGTCTCAGGCCAAAAGAAACCGAGTATGTGGAGCTGGAAATGTTCTTTACCACACGGACGCTGCGAGTGGGCAGCGGATGTTTAAATCCGCCCTCAAAGAGCGCTTTGTCTCCAACATCAGTTCTGCAGCATCCAGACACAGAAATCAAGTTTCATTAGAGTTGCTTATTTCATTTTTATTCTATGATTTGATTAAAAGTCTCGAAATCTAAATACTTTAGTCTCTGACTCGGCTTCCTGACCTGCTTTGTTGCTTTGCCTTTTTAGGTTTTTTGTCTATTAATCTGTCCATCGCTGCGGTTCTTGTATCATCGGTTTATTTGCTTTTGCTCCAGGATTGTTTTGCTCGTCATACTTTTTTACCGCCTTTGCCTCTGCTGCTGCCCTGCAACAGCTTTCACACAAAGGCTCGACTGTTTTCATCTGTCGTCCTTTTACAGAAAACATTAGTCTAATTATTTCCTGAGTTACGTCACTTTAATTTAAAGATTGCACTTAATCAGTCGCTCTGCCATATTTTCGGGGTTTAATCCCCTAAAACAAATCAAATAGGGTGCAATTAAAATCTTTTATTAGCAGGTCAAAACATTATTTAAAAATTTAGCAAGAATTTATAGCTTAAAAATCATTTTAAAAGTAAAAACAAACCAGCTTTAATTGACTTTAGCTGCAGGAAGCAGTGGGTTGTTCCAGTTAATTATCGAAAACACTAAAACTGATGCTGCTGCCACCAAATAACAGAAAACCTGCTGCAAATTTATAGATATGAGCTGGAAAATGTTTGCCAGGTTAAATAAGAAACGAATATGTGTTTGGATATAAATTTAGAAACATTTTCTAGTCTGGATATTAAATGACGGCGCTGGATCTGTTGATTTAACTTTCCGTTGAAAATATCTGGTAGATAAATAAAAGTAAAGCCAGAGATTAATTTACTGTAGTAAAAGACGAAAATGTGAGGTGTGTTTTAATCAACAGCAGACAGAAGAAAAAAGAACAAAATTATGTTTTCAGTTACTTGAAGTTGTTTGTTGGGTTGTGTTTAGAAACTACAACTTTAAAAACTGCGCAATATATTAAGGTGGATCATTAAAGATCCAAATCCTCAACTTTTCACACCGAGACGAATTTTCTTGTCACAATTCTGGACTATTATTATTATTGTTATTATTATTATTATTATTAATAATAATAATAATAATAATAATAATAATAATAATAATAATAATAATAATTTATATTTAAGTTATTTCACTAACATTTTCATTTTATGTTATTAGACGTTTTTTGAGTTTCGATATTTTTTTCCTGATATTACTCCTATAAGTCTGTCACACAATTTACTCAGTCCTTTCGGGGGAAAAAATTACAAGAGTGAGGAAACATTTAGGGATGATGGAATAAAGACGATGTCAGCTAAAGGTGAGCATAATAATAGCAAAAAGCCTAAATGAAGAGGAGACTTAAGATGCAGGAGGACGCAGACTATGACAGTGGGAAATAAACGATGTGTCGGCGGCAGCTGGGGGGGGTGGGGGGGGCGCCTCTGGTGTTGTGACGTCACTTTGAGGCGTGCAGCAGCGCGCTGTGGAAGAAAACCAAGGCAGCGCCGCAGATGCAACCAAAGCACCGATTACAGAGGACGCAGCATTTACTTGCAGGCGACATTAAAGTGGATTTACTGAACACCTGCATGGGGACACTGTGAGCTTTTATTCGTTTTTTTCTCTTTTTGTCGTCTGCTGGGAAACAAATTGGTGAGTAAAATACGCGCCTTGTCTCTCTGGTCAGCGGATTTCAGCTTTTGGAAACTGACAGAAGTCTAACTGACATCTCACTTTGGGTCTTTTTACGAGTCAGATCTCAGGAAAATGTTTAAGGTAAAAATGTGAATGGCTTAATATTAAACAGCATTTATTGTTGGTTGGTTGGGGGTCACAGAGGCTGCTGACCGTAAAGAGGCCAGAGGTCGGGTGTGTGGAGCGTAATGCTCAGCAGCTATCTCTGGAAGTTCAAACACCACTTTTGCTTTTGAAAATATGATTTAGATAAAGTCGTATTCTGAGGTGTCTGAGCATCACTATCAGACAGATGTGGCATGTAAACTTCTTCAGCAAAGTGAAGTCAAGCAAAAATAAGAGTAAAGTGCAGGCGTGCGTGCGCGCGCGCGTCCTGGAGGAACAGAAAGCTGGTGAGTGAAGATTTACTGAGGACATAAAAGCAGCAAAGGGATTCCTGCAGATAAGAGGGGGCTCTGTGTGAGAGACTGTGTGTAGTGTCATGGCAAAGGTAAACTTTGTGCCTGCGAAGGGGGGGTGGGGGGGTGGTGTTACTGCCAGCCCAAAAGATGAAGCAGGACTGACTAAATTATGGGATGGCATTTGCGAAAGGTTTTTTACTATCCATTTCTTACTTTGGTAAATTCCTTGGTAAATTCTGCTTTTATGTATCTGAAAACAATGTTTGATAATTCAGATATAACACAATAAAAGCTCAACACGAACTATGAACACTGGAAGATTTCTGTTTTACTCACTCACTATATTCAGTATATCTGATGGTGTTACTACTGGTTTAATTAAGATCAATTTATTCGGCTTCTTTTTTAAATGTCTTCTTGTCCACTTCTGTTTTTCAGGAAACTGGAATGGAACTGAATCTGTCGAAGAATGTGATTTCCTGTGGGGACCCAGGTATGACTTGTCCTTGTCCTCCTTCCTCCTCCTCCTCAAAAGCATTCACATTGCTTTTGAGAGAACTAGAAATGTTAAAGTAAAAAAAAAAAAAATCCAACCGTTGCAACTGAGACTATATTCATAACTTGTAAATCTGTAGGAAAACAGTGCTGCATTGTGAGCTTCAAACAAAGTGACATCATATTTGTTAGATTTAGCTGCATCGGTCATGTCTGGTGAGTTAAAACTTGCGGCAGAGCTGCTTGCTGATATGCGGAATAATAATAATAATAATAATTATTATTATTATATTAAATGAATTCCCTGTGGGTTGTTTGGCCTTTGAAAAACGCAAATATTTGCTGCAATATTTTCTAGATTTGATAACGTTTTAGCTAAAATAATATCAGGATTTCTGGGTTTGATAATTGACCAAAGAAGTAAAAAAAAAAAAGATAGCCTCAGTAATATCCGGCGGTTTAGGGCGTTCAAGGAATTTCTAAATGAGATAGAAACTGGTTGTGCGAATCTTATTGTTGTGCGCATATATATATATATATGTATATATATATATATATATATATATATATATATATATATATATATATATATATATATATCTTTTATGAAGGTTTGGCTTCAGCTTAAAGATTTACACATTTAATAGTCACGTGAATGAGTAGTTTGAATTTGTTAAGAATGACGTTTTATTTGTTTAATATCAGGTGTTTTATTTTACCCAAATACTTTTTGTGTGCATGCATTACGCAGTTATATTGCTACATGAAGGAAAACTATTCTACAAAAAGGAATATGTCAAAGAAATCCGACTAGAAATCCTCTGACACTCTTGTTCTCCTGCCTGTATTCCTGTGATGGTTCATGATTCTTTTATTTAGGCTACACCTGCATTCCCTCTGTTTGCTGCTTGTAAGGTTTCAGGTCAAACAGGCCTTGGACCAGGTAAACCATCACCAAGGCAATAATCAGCTCTGTCCTTCTCCAGTTACCCACCGTGTCCAGTTACATCTCCCCCGCTGCCCTGCCTTTGAATTTGCTCGCCAGCTTCAATTTTCTATATGGGCTACTTTGTTTTTCGGCCCCTGGTTAGCTTTGTTAGGAACAAAATACACCAAGACTGTACTTTTGTGTGTGATTAATGGTGTTCGCCGAGTTTATTTTCACTTCTTGGAGTAAAAATATGAGTGTTTGCATTGCCACTGGCCTTTAACCTGTCCTGCCGGATGGAAAGGCTTTTTAACTCATCCATCACACGCAAGTGCCCTCCAGAGCAGAAGAGGAGCGGGACGCGGGCAGAGATGGAGGCTGAGCGGACTGGCTATTTAGATTAGCCCAATCTATCACCCTACTCTGTTAAGACACAGAAAGAGCTTCACTTTGGCAACCTTCTGTGCTGTAAATCCCATAATATTCCAATGGGGACCTGAAAGGTCATTGGGTTTATTGAGATTTTTGTGCTCCTTTGGGTTTAAGCTGTGATATACTACAGCTGTCTTATTATGAACGACCAGTTTTGCCATTTGTGGACGATATAATATTTTATGGCGGTCTTATATCTTATATCAATCAACTGCAGTTTTATCCAAGAGCGGGTTATGTACCCAGTAACCTTTCTCACACGTATTGTTCACTAAACCTGCATAGTAATAACCACCTGCTAATAATCAAACCTTCCAGGTTACCATTAATGTGTTTAAGCGGCCAATGTTGTTGACTTGTTTTTTTGCCCCAAATATTTAATCAAAAGCTCTTTAATAGTCCGCATTTGTCTCATAGGGGGATAGTGGTTTATTGTGCAGAAGTAATGATGAGGCACAAAGGCTAATAAGCAAAATTGTACAATTCTGCTAAATAAATAAATCAATAAAAACCAATATACATGTCTAATTGCATCCATATGACCTTATTAAATCTGTATATTTGAAATTTCAGGCCCTCAAATGCGTCCGGCCGTTGGCTGCAGAAAGGCTGAGCAGATGTAGATAGTTAAAAAAAAAAAAGCATGCGATCGAGGCTTACACAATTGCGTTTTGAAGGGCCTTCGGGGAAGTTTTCTGGTTGGACTGGGATCTCATGTCAGAAGTCACTGTCATACAATGGTCGAAAAAGCTTGAGACTGGCGCCGTTGACACTCCGAGTCTCAGACAGGTACAGCCGCGCGATTCTACAGGACAAGATGGAGATAAACCCAACTTCATGCAGAGATTAATATAAAAAGAAAATTACTCTGTCATCAACATTTATGAGCATCTATGTTTACCTGATTTTCTTTGGTGTAATTTGGTCATAAATATATTTTTCTCACGCACTCAGTAATTTGAAAGAGTTGGGTGTTTAATTATAAATATTAAAGGAACTTCATTCAAATAGAAAATAAATAGAAGTAAATTGTTTCAAAATCACGCTTAGCAGACTGGCGCACTCATAGATGTCTACATGCATTTAGTTGCATTTCCAGCGGTGCCCAGAAACTATAAGACTACGCATATTATTCTGAATTAAACTACATATAACTACCCAAAATCGACTATTAAAGCGTTTCATTACCTGAAGCCAAACTTGTACTGATGCGTTTTTATCAAACAGTCGGACTTTATGACAGAAACGTTTTAAAGGGTTGAAGCTGCTGCATGTTTTAGATTTACTCCATGCAGCGCAAACAGAAATTACAAAGCATCAGTTATACTCCCCTCCACTATGAGGCATTGCATTTGTCACACAATCACACACTGCTGAGCTTGGCAGCTTCATTGTGGATTGATTTTATTTCTATTTTAGAGATCCACTCTTATTTTTTCATGGCTGTTTTTTTTTAGCTCATTTCAAGCTATGTATTATACTTTTGAACTTCTTGTGCATATTTTGTTCCACGGCCTTAAGCTGGTGAAATGCACGTCTGTTGAGATAACCTGAAATACATCCAAATGTTCAGTTAAGACAATTCCACATCTGTGCGGCAAAACTGAACAATATTATGCTTTAAATGCGAGTCCTCCTTAACAAAACAGAGTGAAATTTGAGAAAAAAATTCTTAGGAAATATTTTTGGTCTAATGACCAAATATTGGCAACAGAAAAGAAAAACGGTAAATTCATTTTTGTCTTTGTAGCGGAACTCTTCGCAGAATGTGAAAGTTAGGAAACCTTGAGTGTTTTATTACAAATTCAACACCAAAAACAGGAGCTACAGAGTAGAAGAGGTTAATTTGGTTAGCAGAAATTGCCCCGACACTTTCCACGCCGATGCACACACACAACCTCTAATGCCGCCTGCTAAGTGATGTGTGGGCGCCTGAACCAAACCACTGCTGGCTGTCGTTTTGTGCGTCAGTGGCCAACAAAACGGACTGTGGTCAAATGTGTCACCAACAGTAGCTTCATTCAGGTGTACACAGGTGGAATTTTGCAGTCCATTAGTCACAATGCGATTGGAAGCCAGTAGTCACAATCATGGAGCATTGTAGACAAATCTGCTGTCAACAGATTATTGTTGTTTGACTTGTTTGGGAGAAACTGTGGCGCTTGTCTCAGCCCTGGCACACGTGAGATTTGATGTGCCATTTATTACTCCCATTGTCTCTTTGTGAAACCGACCGGAGCTGTTCTTGTCTGTTCACAGCGTTCCACATTCATACAAATAATGAAAGTCGACATCATCGTGCACCATTTATACAGAGAACAGTAAATGGGCAGGCCCGTGTTAGATGGCAAATGTTTATTCAGCTCAGTACATATCAGAGATATACACTGTGTGAGTGAGTGTGTAAAGAAACGCGCCCAGGTGCGTTTCGCTGCACAAATTTCGGAAATACCTCCGCAAATAAAATGCATATTTTGCTCCACAGAAAGAGTTCTACTGAGCGCATAATATAACAGCAACCGCTGAAAAACAAATAAATAGTTGAGTCTCAGAAGTGAAATAACAAGAAATCAGTATAGTTTAGGCCTATTATTTTCTCTCATTGGACGCATTTAATGTGCTCTGTCCACCATGTTGAAGAAGTTTCCCGTCGCGCATGGCAAGTAAAGTGTTGTAGCCCAAAGTTTTGCATTAATTAACAGCACTTCATTCATTTGTGTCAGTCTGACGTCAAAGTATCTTGTCTGGGTGGATGTTCTCTTGCAGCGGACAGGTTTAGTGGGTGGGACTCGCTCATTTTGGGAAGGTCAAACGCACCAAATGGGTGGGTCTCTTGTGTGAGAACCGGAGCTTCCTCTTGGTTAGAGCCCGCAGAAGCTTGTCTGTTCAACGAGTAGAAGGAGGACTCGCTGGGCCATCACAGCCGCAAAGAAACGGGAAACGGAGCTTAGTGACCCAGGTCTCTTTTTTATGTGGAAGAACAAAACTCTCGTGGAAATTCTCTCTGCGTGGTTCAGCCGCTAATGCCGCGGTGTGTGTGTATGTGTCAGCGGGTGGATTCTGCTGAGGAAAGCTGAGTGCATCCCAGGACTCATCTCGTTTCTTCTTTTTTACGCATCCTTCTCTCCAAGGTGGGATGAATTTGGACAGAATCTCAGAGGCTGTGAGAGCACCGCCGCCCCGCGACGTGGCCGCCGCGTTTCATTTACAGAGAACTTCAAACAGCAGAGAAACTTTAGAGAACTCAAGCAGCGAGTCTTCAGACACAGAGTTGGCAGGTACATAGAGTTCTTTTAGCAACTCGATTCCTTCTTCTGAGCGCACCTACAGTTTGTTTTAATAAACGGTTGTTTACGGTGGGATTTTAGAAACATTTTCCACACAGTTAAACGTGGTGTTTAATGTTCCCAGTGTTTGCGTGAGCATTTTAAAATCCATATAAAAAAAGATTTGCAGCAAATCTAACTTTTGTCTTGTGTGATATCTGGTTTAATAGGCAGAAAAACAGTGATAAAATCCGTTTTTTGTATAGTTACAGCCCATTCTTTGTTTATAGCGTTGGCGGAAAGTTACATTTGGCAGGATCTCGGAGTCTGTCACGGAAAAATGTGCGGAAAAGCCTGGCCTGTTGTTAGTGAATGCATTAAAACAAACGATAAATTCTGGGCCTATCCACCAATCTAAACTGAGAGCCAGGAGGTCTTTGTCAATCTCAACTTTTGCCACATGTGGAAAACAAAGGTTTTCTTCTCAGTTTCTGTCTAAGAACAAAAAATGTGATTTTATTTTTCTCTCATTTGATCTGGGATTACATGTTAGAAAAAGTTGTATATTTAAGTTCCTTCTTTTCTGTTTATTAAACGCTGAAGACACTTTCCCTATTATTTTTTCATTGACCTTTGCACGTGTGCCCCCTTCATTTAATGAGCCAATCTCGTTAAAACACGAATAGAAGACAGCAGTGGGAAGATAGGGCTGACCTCTTCGTAAAGATCTATTAGCGAAAACCAAGAGAGGTCTATGTTTGTTTAAAAGAATCGATTCAAAATTCTCCAGCAGGTCAGTTAATATTTGTCTTAACTTTGTAACCTTTCTTAAGAGTGAATTTTAGGAGGAACATAGTAAATAACTTCTAACCTTGTCTTTGTTTATTCCATGTTTAATTTTATTTCCAATTAACAACGTTTATACTAGTTGTTTTGCACGCTGTGGAGCCTGAGCCCACTCTGTAATAATCTGGCAAGTCGAATGTTAACATCCTCAGCATGCATCTTTATTTATTTATTTACTTATCCTTTTTTGTACTGTGATATATTATCAACAGAAAAGGATAGGAGCGCAGAGCACAGGAGCGATGACGGGAACCCGGACGACCCCAAGAAGAAGAAGCAGCGACGACAGCGGACTCACTTCACCAGTCAGCAGTTGCAGGAGCTCGAAGCCACTTTTCAGAGGAACCGCTACCCGGATATGAGCACCAGGGAAGAGATTGCCGTGTGGACGAACCTGACCGAGGCCAGAGTGCGGGTAAGAGACCATCAGACAGTCCCCCGGCCGTGCGTAACGGGCGCGCAAAGACTATTTAAGAAGTCATACATCACAAAAGGAGCGAGAGGAATGAAATAATTATAGTTTTTTTAAAGGTAGTGTGGGAGAGTGTTATAAATCATGAACACAATTCTACCAGTAAGAAATAGACATAATTTTATTTAAAAACACTTATTTACATTTAAAAGGTTCAAAACAAGACTGCCATTTTAATGTAGATTAATCGTATTTAAACACACCTTTGCAGAAAAAATCAGTACTCACCATAAACGATTTCCAACTATTTAACCTCTATTATATTTATTTGAATCACAAGTTAAAAATACGTAGTCAAACCCAAAGTAAAATTTAACTGATACAGTGTCATTTACCAAATGGGTAAAGAAACACAGAAAATATAAATACAAAATTTTCATTTAAAACCAGGTATGTGGATCATATTTTCAATGAATCCGCTTCTTTGCTTATTAAAAATGTTGTGTCAGTGCTCAGTCCTCATTACAACGGAGCCGATATACTTCTAAAGAAGTCATTCAAATTGTTTAGCCTATATTATATTTAAGGTGTGCGTTGTTGTATTAGTTAGGTAGTTTATATTCATTCTTCTTTTACTGTCAGCTGTTATAAACCGTTTGGTGTTTTTATTGCTTTGCATTTCTCTGAACAACTTGCGCACACACTCAGCAGCCTCTGAACAGACCAAGCGTTAAACCAAATACACATTTATATATATATATATATATATATATATATATATATATATATATAAACGAGTTTAAAAGATGATCTGCTGACAAGAAACTGGGGCACTTTCACAACAGAAACCGGTGTTAACAGATATTAAGTTGCAGTCATCCCTGACTGTCGGTGCATTTGAAAACTTAATCTCTCGGTATGAGGGCACGAGCGTAATTCGCAACACCGTTAGAACTGCAATCCAGCATACACAGTCATGTTAATAAATATGTTAAAGCTTTAGCAGAAATGCATGACATTTCAGCTTTTTGGATCCGGTTGAAATAAGAAATTCTTTTGAAGGCTGTATCTTAGCAAAGTGAGTCTTTAGATTATTTGCGCTTTGATGATATCACCGAGGAAAATACTCAGCTTGTCAAATCTACAATTGTGCAATGAATGAATAAGAGCAATGCATGATTACACACACACACATACACACACACACACATGTGAGAAAAAAGTGAGAAACGTACGTTTATGGCAAAACAATTGCAGTTGGTTTTCATTTACAGCAACTGGCGCCTGAAAGACGTCCTTGCAAAATGCGTAGTCTCAGATTGCATAAAATAATATACACTACGGCTATTTAAAGTACCGGGGGGAAAGAGAAAAAAAACTCTCAGAAGTTGATGGTGCTTGATTTTCATTTCAGGAGCCAAAGGGGGAGTGTGGATTATCTAACAGTGCTGCCTTTTACAGTGGAAAGACAGAAGGATAACATTGTAAAGACAGAAACAGGCTAAATTTTACTTGTCATGTGTTCAAATGTAACATGGTAATGACTAAAAGGTGTCTGTTTAATTAAACTAAATTAGAAAGTTAAACAATCTTTTAACCAGTGGGATTAAATTAAGTTTTTTTTTACGCGTTAACATTAAAACTCTGGTCCTTTAGCTCGGTAGCCTTTATTAAAGTGCAGCCTCACACTGTGCTTCCCCCTCAGTTTACTTTCACATCGCTCACGTCTTTGTGGACAGTTTGTCGGCAGCAGCCTGTTCCGTGCACCGCTATAAATAGCCTCCCAGGTCCTTCTGGTGAATCCATTTGTAAACTGTTTCTACAATGAATTAAAAATGAGTCGCAGAGTGCAGATTCATGGAGATTTTGTGAGGATATCTAGAGGCCCGTTTCTGTGGTGGTGACTTCGCGAAAAGGCGCTCATTTTACCCAGACAAACTAACGAGGTTTTCTCGTTTTACAGATCATCATAGCTCTAGACTTAACTATTTTATATATGTTATCAATAATAAACTAAATCACTTAAACGTTTTCTTAGATAGGCGGATTTTATGCAAAGGGCCGTTAAATTGAATGAACGTGAGGTCAAAAAGCATCAGAAGCTGTTTTAATTTGAACCAGGTTGCCGAAGTAGCAAACTGAGAGGATTGTGGGGATTAGCTACTATATAAGACTCTTCGGACCAAGTCCAGTTAGATGCGATTTATTTTGATCCTGATATGAGTAAACGCTCCAGTTTAGACTATTTCACTCGAAAGATAGAAATTATATATATATATATATATATATATATATATATATATATATATATATATATATATATATATATATATATAGGGATAGGGTTTCAGAAAAGAATGATAAAATAATTTGTTATTAAGCTGATCACTTGAAAATACTATGAGACAACGTCTCATGGCAAAATTTCGTAGCCTATTAATCACGATTTATTAGATATGGGAATTTAAAATTAAAATTTAGTTCTACTTTTAGGACATTATCAATCAACATTTATTTTTAGAAAAAAACTTCCACTCAAGTTTTTTATTTACCTTTTGTTTAAAATTTTAACATTTAACACATTTTTTTAATTTGATAAAGTAAATAGTGTTGAGTGTGTGTGGCCTAAACACATCACACACTGAAGGCTTCAGCGATTTTTTTTTTTCGTCACTAAATTTAAGTTTGCTTAATTTTACTTGAAATGAGCGCGACATAAACTACAATTTGTGATGTTTGATTTTAGCGTCGTTCTCTCTGGGTAGATTGATTTTATAACTTTAACTGGATAACAAATATTTGATGATCTGAGTTCGTGATGGCGCCACACAGTTCACATGTGATAGATTAATTAGACTTAGGGAGAAAATGGAGGGGCGGGATGCTCGGGCAATTTTATTTAAGTTATTTTAAGAGTTGTTACCACAGTAACGACTCACGTGGCACTGCTCCCCTGAGCTGGTGTTAATACAGTCACGCCTATGTTTCTTGCAGGTGTGGTTCAAAAACCGCCGGGCCAAGTGGAGGAAGCGGGAGCGGAACCAGCAGATGGACCTGTGCAAAAACAGCTACTTGCCGCAGTTCAGCGGCCTCATGCAGCCGTATGACGACATGTACCCGGCTTATACCTACAACAACTGGACCAATAAGGGCCTCACCCCTGCGCCGCTGTCTACCAAAAACTTCACGTTCTTCAACTCCATGAGTCCCCTCACCTCGCAGTCCATGTTTTCAGCACCCAACTCTATCTCTTCCATGACTATGGCGTCCGGGATGGGTCATTCCGCAGTGCCGGGTATGCCCACCCCGGGGCTCAACAACATCAGTAACCTGAACGGGATCGGAACGTCCGGCATCAACTCAGCCATGTCGTCATCCACTTGCCCGTATGGGCCTCCCGGCTCTCCGTACAGCGTTTACCGGGACACTTGCAACTCCAGTCTGGCCACTCTGAGACTCAAGTCCAAACAACATCCAACATTTGGATACAGCGGCCTCCAGAGCCCCGGCTCCAGCCTGAACGCGTGTCAGTACAACAGCTGACGGGCAAAATGCGGGACTTAAATGTTGCAAATCTAAATAAATATATAGCCTGTGTTTGTGATGCACGGACACGGGGTCCGATCCCCGTGAGCTGCCTGCGGATGAGAAAGAAATCAAAGACAACTGAACTGGATTAGTTGCAATCAGTTTAAAAAAAAAGAGATAAAAGTGGATTATGCGGGTTACATGTGTTTACCAGTGAACTTGCACAGCAATTTAAATGTCCAGGTGTTTTTGATTTTTTTTTTAACTATGAAGACGTGTTACATTGCTGCATTGTAAATATATAAATGTAAATATATATATATACAGGTTTTAACATATAAAACAGACGATGGGATTTTTTCTTTTTTGTGATTATAGCTTGTTTTTAAAGACTGAGTGGGAGGGATCTATGCCAAACAAGGATCTGAAAAAAAAAAGTAAAAGTGTGACTATATGAGCATAATGAAACCAAATTCAATGCGAAGAGGGAAGAAATTTTGCCTTTGTACATATTTTATACTGCTTTCTGTGCTTTCTGTTTACATGCAGGGTGCCACCGGCCCGTTTGACTACATGACGCCCGCGGTTTAAATTGCTTTTCATTTTGTTTGTTGGAAAAAAAAAGAAAAAAAAGACGCATGTTTAACTTGACGTGCTTTGTAAGATAATGTAAGACTGCAGAAGTTCATTAGACTAAACTGTATAAAAGTGATTCAAAGTCCTAATGTGTTTATGGTAACATGTTTGAATAAACTGCAAAAAAAAGAGGTTAATTTCAAGTAAATGTTTTAGAGGTCACTTTGTTTAACGAATCAAACGACTGTGATCCAGGTTCACCAAAGAGCAGCAAAATAAATAACTTGGCTAAGTATGCGCAGCAGACTTATCCAGTTTAAAATGACTAACCAGAAAAAGCCTGTGAAAATTTTTATTCATTTATTTATATATTTTGGTACCTGAACTTTTACACACACACACACACACACACACACACACACACACACACACACACACACACACACACACACACACACACACACACACACACACACACACACACACGAGGTCTGTAATTGGCCCTTTAGCAAAATATGACAAAAACATTTGCGTGTGTGTGTGTGTGCGTGTGTGTGTGTGTATTTACCATTTATTACTATGTGATATGTCAAAATTATCATAGTGTAATCTTCTTCTCGGGCAGAAGACAAGTATCAGCTTATGCTCGACAGGATTTTGAGCAAAGTTTATACCATTAAGTGATGAAAATTTTCTCTGAAACTGTATCAAATACTCTACTAAACTCTACTATTAAGCCTTCTTCACTAAAAGCCATTTCGTCATCTCTCTTAATCAGTTCAGAAATCTGAAACACGCGTACACTTTAAGGAAAGGGTTCGGTATTTGTTCTAATTATATATATTTTCTTTTCACTTTTTTGGTCGCCTTTTGCGAAATCACATTCAAATAATCGAGTCTGTATCATACATCATAACCTCACAACAGAATTATCTTTAAACTAGGGAATCCTAAAGTGGAGAGGTGTGTTCTAGCCCTTCGTATACATCCAAGCTGCATAATTGCAAGAAAATTAAAGCACCTTATATAAAAATCAAGTTGTTTATCTTTCAAGTTTATTTGAGCTGAAGAAAATGAGCCTTTAGAAAAAAAAAGAAAGAAAGAATATTCTTGCGTCAGCCCCTTTCCCTTGTATCAACAGTGAATTCAGTCAATGCCATATCTCGTTTTCTGACACCTGCAGAAATCCCCATATCTATATTACTCACCATTAGACTGATATTAGCGCGCTGCACAAGTGTAACAGCGATGATTGTGTGCTTAAACTGATAGTGATCTGTGCTGGAGGATTAGAGACAGCACTCAGTAAATGACTACATATGTTTTCCATGGCTAATTAAACAGTTTGATAACAAGAAGAATGAACGATAAAGAAACGATCTCGACTGGGCTCTCGTCAGTGTTACAAGAGCAGCTTTTTATGGTGTGGTTGCACAAGTGAGTTTGAGCTTCTTTTTCTTATTATTGTTATTATTTATAATAATAATGTGTGTTTAGTTAGTTATTCGCTCTCTTACTGTTTTTATGAATGTTCCTGTTTAAAAATTTCTGCAGTTTACCTGTTTTGTTTGTTTGTTGACAACTTTTAAATGAGAACATTGAACACTGTTAATTTTTTATGTATAAATGACCTGTTCCTAGAGGCTGTAGAAAAATTTTACCTAAAGTTATTGGTCTTGGTTATTGGTAGCACGCTTGAGTTTGTGTAGAAAAGCTTTGGAGAAAAGCGTCTAAATCCAATCCAATTTTCAAGGGTAAAGTGACGCCATCATTTTGTGCTTTCCACACAAATTTTTGTAGTATTTAGTTTATTTGGTTGTTTGTTGACAGTTCTTAATATTATAAGTTTGGGATTTTGTTTTAGTTTTGTTCTGATTCCATTATCTTTTTTTACCCTAATTGTGTGACTGTAAAAAGCTACTTTATCTTTAATAATAGCTATCCATCTACATACGGCTTTGATAATATCCCTATAATCTGACACATATGTCATAAAACTATACCATTACGCTCAGGTCTCCGTGTGTTTACGAGACTCTGATATATCGATGCACTGAAAAGTCGGAACTAATGAGAGATATTTAGTAATTTTGTATGTTTAAATAACTCTATGTTGTGAGGTGAAGAGTGACATGTAGGTGAGACATCTCCGATAAAATTAATCTTCTCAAGCAGCCGCATTTATGTATGCAGCGATTTCTGTGTGCAAGCTTCCCCCCCCCCCCTCCAATTCAACAAGTCCGAACACCAGCAGCGCGCGCAGCTTCAAATTCTTTCCTTGGGTACAGAACGTTTACTTAAGGCGGGGAAGCGTACTGGCTGTAAACTACAGCTATCAGCTTTGATTAGAAAATGTTTAACGGAAGGACAAAGCGCTCGAGGTGCGTAGTGATTTGCAACAAAAACAAAGCGCGCAAAGTGTCGTAAATGGTTCCCATAATGCCTGGTTCCACTTCTAAACTATACCTGAATGAGTCTTAACCTGGAGGGCAAAGTTCACCGTACAGTTTTATAATTAGTAAATATTTGAACCAGCGTTTCTCTGTTGAGGACATCTCCTGACAGAATAGAATAGAATAGAATAGCCTTTAGGATTTGCATCCCCAGCATGTGCTCATGCTACATGTGGTTAAACATAAGGCTGCTTAACTGAGCAGTGCTCTATACTTGCATGGTGTTGAACACTAAATAAACACATTTAAGGATTGTACACTTAAATGTTACAAATGTGTGTGGTGGTTGCCAATGCCAGCATCTGGGCAGTGCAAGCTGGGATATACTCAGGCCCTAGAAATACAACCTTTTCATGTGTTTTTAAAAGAAGTTTTTAGCAGGTAAGGGTGATTAAAACACTGTAAGTCAGTGGTCGCAACTCCAGTCCTCAAGATACACCTGAGTCAAATCAAAGGCTCATTCATATTAGAGGAGAAGTTGACAACAAGTTGACAACTTTTCATTTGAATCAGGAGTTTTTGTAGAGAAACACTAAAACCTGCAGGATGGCAGATCTCGAGGACCGGAGTTGGTGACCAGTGCTCCAAGTGTTTTAAGTCTAATAAGCCAATGACTGAGTTGCATTCTCCTGGAAGCAGCAGCTGGTTGTTAAGGAGGCATCAAATCAGCACTTTTGTATTATCTAGAATAAAGTTTTCTCCATGCTATGATTTTGATAGTGTAACTGCAATTTTTTTTAAATAAACCTGGTTGTCTGGGTTTCTGAGTGAATAATCATGCTGAAACCATCATATCTTTGATTGCCTGGTGACCAATAGCATAATTTTGTCTTGGTGCCCAGTAAGTTGTCATTGTGGCCTCGGTCACAGTTGTGCTGTAGGAAGCTAAGTAAGAAACTAAAGAGACCAGTGATTGGAGTCTAATTTGCAGATGGGTATAATGGTTGACTAAAGATGAAAGGATCATTTTCATTTTCAAATGAAAAAAAAAGTGCGTTAACAGGGTGGGGCAGCAATCTACAATGTCAAGTTTCTTCTGGGTGTTTAGCAGTCATGCACCTTCTTACAAAGACCAAACTTGTTCTTGAAACCAAAGGAATGTCACATTTTTATGACGTCTGTGACACTGTCCTGGTACATCCTAGTTACCAAAACAACCTGTGCTAAACAAAGTACCTGCTTGTGTTTATAGTTTTCTGTTGTCATTGACACTTCACAGGATCAAAAATAGAAACTTTGGATCCGAACATGTAGTTTATCAGGTCAAGAGCCTAGACTTAATTTGATCTTGACTGATAAACAATAATGTTTTAAAGATGAGTTAGGGTTACATCACAGAGAACATCTTGTCTGCTATCATTATCTGCTTGTTGTAGACAAGAATAAATGTCCTATCAGTCAACAAAAGTAAGGAAAGTATTTCTGTTTACAGTGAATTATGAAACGATATTAATGACTGGAAGCAAAAGAAGGAATTTGTGATTACTCTGTGTACAATCACAAATAATACCAACTTGCAGAGAAGTTTTTCAAAACTCACCTTTGAAATCACGCCCACACAGCAGAGTAAGCTAACAAGCTGGATCCTGCTGCCTGCAGCTCAGCCAAGATGAGACAGATAATAAACATACGGAAGCTTCTGTCACTGACTGAAATGTGTGAGCATGTATGTAAAGTGTTTCTTGATCTATTTCTTTCCCAGTTGACTTGAACTTTGCACACAAGGAATTTTAAGTGCTCTCTTCATGTGTCAATAATCCTGCTCCATTAGTTTTTAGTTTTATTATTATTTGTTTGTTTGTTTGTTTGTTTTTTTTTTGGGGGGGGGTGCTAACATGAATGAAAGAAGGTTTTGCTGATAGCTATGTTACAGAAGTATTCAGACATTTTATTAATACATTAATAATTCTCACTTATGATGATGTGGTTGAAGTAAAGAACATTTCTGTATGGCAGTATATTAATATTTGTAGTATTACAAAAACAGGAAAAAACAAAAGGACAAAAATATATTGCCATATTAACCCTTTACTGGACAAAGAACCATACTTATAGTATAACACATAACACCATTGGACATTCATAATTCCTCCCCATGCTGCTTCATGAAATCACTGAGTCGCATGGAGTCCTCCCAACCAATCATCACAGATCAGATGTCACACTTTGCTGGGCTTGACTGTAAACATAAAAACAAGGCAAACCTTTGTACTGCACTTTCTTCTTTCAAAATCTTGTAATAACAAAATTATACTGCAATATCTGTGAACACCTTTTAAAGGACAAATGTCAGCCATTGATACATAGGCTGCTGTTATCATGTTGCTTTTTTACTTAAAAGGTCATGTTTGTTTCAAACTTTGTGCAGTAAAAGTTGAGAGAAAAAAAACTGGGAAGCCAACACATGGATGTTCATACAAATTTTCCCTGTGGATGCTGCAGACAGGGCAACAAAAACAGCAATTTTTTTTCTTCTATTCTATTCTATTCTATTCTATTCTATTCTATTCTATTCTACAGTCATTTACGCTTTTATCCATAGTGACTTATATTTGAGAGTAAGAACAACACAAGAATTCAAACAAGATGGGACATCATAATTAAGTGGTAGTCAGACTGCTGTGAGTCCAGTTGGACCCAGGTGCTGTCATGAAGTGCTAGAGGCAGTGCATATAATTTTTTGTTTGTTTGTTTGTTTGTTTGGGGGGGGGGGGGGGGGGGGGTGTTGTTGTTGTTTTTTTGTTGTTGTTTTTTGTAAGTCATTTTGTTTAAATACAAGATCACAAATTCATCAAACAATGTCATCTTGAGCATAAGTGCACATAGTTTATTCAGTACTTAGTTGAGCCAAAGAACTGGACAAATCTTTCTAACTCATTCTGTTGAGTAGAAGAGTAAGCTAAGTGTGAAAATGCTCCTTTAACAACTGAGTCTTTAGCTTCCTCTTAAAAGTGGATAAGGACTCTGCGGATTGGACGGAGTTTGGTAGATCGTTCCACCACCGGGGGACAACAGAGGAGAAGAGTCTAGCTACTTATTTTGCGCCATGTTGTGGTGGGAGCACTAGGTGTTTTTCTCTGGCTGAGCGGAACTGTCGAGATGGAGTGTAGCTCTGGATTAGGGAGTGGAGGTAGACAGGAGCTGTTTGGGTTATGGTTTTGTAAGCCAGAAGCAGAGCTTTGAATTTGATGCGTGCTGCAACTGCAAGCCCGTGGAGAGCGATTAGCAGTGGAGTGACATGAGCTCTTTTGGGCTGGTTGAAGATCAGACGTGCTGCTGCATTCTGGATCATCTGCAGAGGTTTAACTGACCATGCAAGCAGGCCAGCCATTAAGGAGTTGCAGTAGTCAATGCGTGAAATGACCAGAGCCTGGACCAGGAGCTGTGCCGTGTGTTCAGTCAGGAAGGGTCTGATCCTCCTGATGTTGTAGAGAGCAAATCAGCAAGATCGAGCAACCGAGGCAACATGGTCCTTAAAGTTCAGCTTGTTGTCTACCATAACACCAAGATTCCTGGTAGAAGACGTAGGCACAAGTGTGATAGAGTCAAGCTGCACACTTATCTGTGGGGGTAAGGAAGGATTGGCTAGAAAGCAGAGATGCCAGTAACGCGTTACAAAGTAACGCGTTACAGTAATCTGACTACATATTTTAACAAAATATAATCTAACGCGTTAGGATGTCCTACAATGTAATCAAATTACCGTTACTCTTCATATTCGTCCTGCGTTACTTCGGCACTCCCCACTCCTTTCACATATGATTTGAAATCAAGCGCCGTGGACGAAAGTGTATTTATCTAACTCAACACACCTTCTCATTAACGGTGGTACAGAAATTTTATGTACTCGTAAGCATGCAGTTACCTTTCTTCGCTGAAACTTGACCTTTTTTAAATCGACAAACACAAATCATTCACTGCACATGACTTTAGAAAAAAATATGATATAGAAACTTATTACCCTGGTGCATGATGGGAGGTCCGCCTCTCCACTTCCCTCATCAGAACCTATTCCAAACCGAATTGATTTTTTTTTTTAATTAGTCCGTTACTATTTCATTATTTTCTCATGTGTAAACGTAAAACATAATGCAGATTTGTCTTATGCTTTTTTTTTTTTTGTTTGTTTGTTTTTTTTTCCCCCGTAATTTTCAAAACTTGCAAGCTGCCTCTGGAACTGAGGTGGACGTTAAAGTCCGGTTATCGCGAGAACGTGACATGAACTCATGTATTTACTTATGTTGATGGTCACAAGCTCAACAATGGAACAAGAAGAAAAAGGTGCGTTTTCACATTGGAAATTCCGCCATTACTTTCAATTTATTTCATCTAAAGAGATGGACTACCTAAGGTCAGGGCATGAACTTCAGGTTCTGGATGTGTTTCCTACCATAAAGAAAATATTCCTGAAGTATAACACTCCACCTCCATCTAGTGCTCCTGTCGAGCGACTTTTTAGTCTCGGAGGTTTGGTGCTCACTCCTAAAAGGAACAGATTATCTGACAAGAGATTTGAGAAGCTTCTCTTACTGAGATATAACCACAGGTTCACTTCTCCCTCTTTTCCATAAACATAGGATGAAGGCCACATCACTCATAGCCACGTTTGGTGTTAAGCTGGTGTTAGATGTTATGTAAAACCAATTGCTGCTTTAATGCTGTGACCATAACGAGAGATGTTGCTTTATTTTATTGTTATTCATTTGAATTAATGTATATGATGGTAGGGAAGAAGCACTGAATGATTTACAAAGTTAATAACAGACTGACTATGTTCATAGAAGGTGAAAAACAATTAAAAGTTACAAGTTGCAAAACATTGTAAAGTCACCATTCGTAACTAATGCACTTTCAGTAAAGTATATACGAAAAAAAATCGATTGTCATTTTTTTGTTTGGGGGGTTTTAACTAATAAAGTAACTAGTAATCTAACTTAGTTACTTCTAAACCTTAGTAATCAGTAAAGTAACTAGATTACTTTTTAAAGAAGTAATCAGTAATCAGTGGTCAGATTACTTTTTCAAGTAATCTGTGGCATCACTGCTAGAAAGACAATAAGCTCAGTCTTGGACAGATTTAGCTGAAGGTGGCGATCATTCATCCATGCGGAGATATCAGCAAGGCATGCGGATGTTCGCATTGAGACGGTTGTGTCGTCAGGTGGGAAAGAAAGGAAAAGCTGAGTGTCATCTGCATAGCAGTGGTAGGAGAAACCATGAGAGAAAATTACTGCACCGAATGAGGAGGTGCATAGTGAAAAGAGAAGAGGGCCAGGCACCAAACCCTGATGCACCCCTGTTGTCAGCCTATGTGATCTGGACATTCCCCCTATGCCAAGATACTTTGAAGGATCTTCCTGTGAGGTAGGACATAAACCACAAGAGGACAGATCCTGGGATGCCAAGATCAGAGAGTGTGGAGAACAGTATATGATGGTTGACCGTGTCAAAGTCAGCAGACAGGTCCAGCATTATAAGGATTGCTCTTTACAGAAACAAACATTTGCCTATATTAACATCTCACATGGAGGCTCTAAAACTGACAGAAGCAACTGGCTCTCCAACATTTTCTTTTTAAACCTGTTGTCAATACAACTTAAAGCTTGTTTTCTGTCTAACTGCAGCTGATATCTACGGTCCAGTGTAACCATGTATGTAGCCATTGATTCATAGGCTGCTGTTATCATGTTATCATGTAAACTAGCCAATTAATCTCATAAAATTGTGATTATCAGAAGCATGACCTGTAATAAGCAGTGTAGTGTCACCCGTGAATATTAGGGACACCCATGTGATCTGGAAGTAGCAGTATTCTGAACTGGTAAATTTCATACTTCAAAGCACTAATGTCAAACCCATTTAGCTGATTAAAACTTTTAATCAGCTGGTTTTAGTGGCTGTACCCACATTTTAAATACCTTACATAAACCATTCTTTTGGATTAAAAACAGCATTTGCTGTGTAGGAGTCAGATTTTCCCTCCGGTTTGGAGGGTGGTATTTTCTACTATTATCGGTCATGATTATGAA
This sequence comes from Melanotaenia boesemani, assembly GCF_017639745.1. Lineage (NCBI taxonomy): Eukaryota > Metazoa > Chordata > Actinopteri > Atheriniformes > Melanotaeniidae > Melanotaenia > Melanotaenia boesemani. Next base: position 19,115,162 of record NC_055696.1, on the reverse strand, counting down.
TGAATTAGCTATTTGATCATTTCAACTGGTGAACTTATTGCCTGTGTTTGTCCTTCTTTGGCATATCATGCAGGCAAATACTGATTAAAGTTATGTTCAAAGTGACCTCCAGTGGTCATGTGAGTATGGTGAAAATAGTGTCCATGACAGTGAAGGTTGCATTGTAAAAAGAATGTATTTTAGTCCTGGTCATGATCTATTTCTGAACAGAAACTGTTTTGATTTACAACCATAGCCATGTGACCTTAAGCTCAAGGCCAACCAGGAAATTACAAAGTTTTAGCATAACATGTTGCATTTACATGAAATTATGACAACCTGTACAACGGAGGCTATGAAAGTGATGGTGACATAGTAAAAAGAAGGTATCTTTGCTCAAACATCATTCTTTTTCAGTTATACTGAAATGATACTTTGTCTAACCACCATCAGGAAGTGAAGTTAGGAAAGGGATTTGGTAAAGTGCTGTTGGGTTACTCTTGAAACATAGCAGTGCTGTTGTGAACTAAATACTAGCAAGACATAGAAAGTGCAGAATCACAAGGGAGCACATCCTGAAACAAATTTTGAGACATCTTTCTGAGACATTAATACTAGGTAGGTACTAGGTAGGTTGTTGTTTGTTTGTTTGTTTTTTGTTGATTTTTTTTTTAGAAAAAGAAGCTGTCACAAGTCCAAAAATTTTTGACATCAGCTGCCGTGGATGATGACGTTGATGGTGGTAGAAGCTGTGGAAAGCTACACCATCACTGGGGTTCTGTTCTGAGGAAATAAACCCATTAAACCCAGTAAGTCTGATCCATATAAGCCAATTAACGGTGAACACATGAGCAGTTTACAAAATTATGATGAAGTGATGATAACACATCAATAAAGCTGCTGTTTTATTATGACGTTAGTTTGTCTCCTTACATTTATGTAATTAGTTGATGACGTCAGTGTTTCCACCTGGAGAACAGCTGGTAAACGAGTTGTGTTTACTAATTAACTTGTTGTGTACAACAGCAGATCTCAAATTTAAGTCTTCCTGAACTAAATCATTTTATTGAAGGGGAAGCATTTTTTTGTTTTGTTTTGTTTTTTTTTAACCGTCATTCATCAACAATAACAATGATTCATAAGCTTTCAGATTCTCTTTATAAGCCTGATTGTTATTGATTGTGTGGTGATTGTCAGATAGATTTGGGTCAAAATTTGTTCGAGGCAGCTTCTATGTGTATGTGTTTATGTATATTATATAGAAATAAAACACTTTTAAGATAATTTATTTATATTTTTGTCCATATGTTATATTGATGCAACTGTTTGTCTCTTTACCAGAGAATCCAATAATTCGGGACCTGACTGCATCAAAATGAAAAAAAGGAAAAATCTAGATAACATCTCCAGAAGAAAGGAGCAGACAGCAGACACAAACACAAACACTGCTTCTGAACAGCTTTCATCTGATTCATCATTTCTCTGGTCTGTTCTATTTTCTTTCTCCCCTAAACAGGATGAATGCTGCTCTAATATTCGTCACTGTGCTGGATAGTAGATTTATATTTCATTACGAAAGAACACTTTTTGAAAGTACTTAAGTGTCCCCTCTTGTTGAAGCCGACTAACTAAAATGACTAAAGTAATCACACTTTTTAAAAATGTAAACAAACCTGTCCAGTTACAGAGCAATAGCTTTGCTGTCAAAATTCTCAAAAATATTAGAAAAATTATTTGTTGCCAGGCTGGACAAATTTGTTGATAGACATAATATTTTGAGTAGCAGTGGTTTTAGGGCTAATCATTCAACACCAATGGCACTAATAGAATTTATAGAGGAAATATTCACTGCAAAAGATAAGAGAAATTGCTTTATTGCCATTTTTATTGAGCTCAAAAAAGCATTTGACACCATAAATCATAACATTTTTTTTAAAACTATTAAATACCGTATCAGAGGAGTGGCACTGCATTGGATTACAACCTATTTACAAAACATGTATGTTCAAATAAATAATATAAAATTGGATGCACGTAACATGTCATGTGGAGTACCTCAAGGGTCAGTCCTCAGTCCTAAACTGTTTGTCTTTTTATATTAATGACATTATCTAAACTGTTAAAATGTACACTATTTGCAGATGACACAACTTTTTTCATACAGGTAACAAGAGGTGGCTCGAAAAGAACTGGAAGAAATTAAACACTAGTTTAATGTAAATAAATTATCCCTAAATCTAGTTAAAACACATTTCATGGTATTTAGTAATAGAGATACAAATTTAGAAATTACATTGGATATGGAAGGTAGTAGTATTGGCAGAGTAAGAGAAGTTAAGTTTTTGGGTGTTGTTATTGATGAAAATATTTAATGGAAATATTAATGGCATAAAAACAAAAATGGCAAAAAATTTACTATGTTACATAAAGGACTAATTTAACAATAATACTCTATATCTATTATATAATTCTTTGATTGTTCCATATCTGACTTACTGCATTTAAATATGGGGAACAACATAAAACATACATTAATCCAGTTTTAATTTTACATAAAAAAAAACAATAAGAATCATTAGTTGAAGCATATATAGAGATCCATCCAGTCCATTATTTAATAAGTTATAACTATTGAAATTAGGTGGTCTAGTTGACTACAGCATTTTGAAGCTTATTTGTATAAAGCTCACAGTGAATGATCGCCAAACAATGTACAAAAATTATTAGAAAAAATTAGAAAGTCATTATAATTTCAAAGGATATGAAATATTTAAAACACCAAGATTTAAAAATAAAGTGTTGGAGCTAGAAATCAGCAGCATGTTGGCCTGCAGTTGTTTTGAGTACATTTTTATTGGTTATTGGTTAAATTATTTGTAAGACAGGGGCAGATTATATTATATTATATTATATTATATTATATTATATTATATTATATTATATTATATTATATTTCATTCAGGTGTTTGAAAATTTTTGTTGTATTGATTGTTTTGTTTTCTTAAGTTCTTGTTAAGAATTAAATAAACATTTGGAATGCATAAATAAATAAATAAATAACTCACTGCATAGTTTTGTGGTATTAAGGAGTGTCATGGCTGATATTCACATTTGAGGGAGTGCAAAGATTTGTGATGTGTCTGAGTCAAAATGCCAGGGCTGATTTTTTTTTTTGCCCCAGTCCAATCCCAGATGCAACTGGAAGCCTTTCAACAAAAAAATCAAACATTGATTTTAGATCTGAAATAAACTTTTGATCTTTTATGAACATTAGAATCTAAACTTTAAGCAATAGTTGAAAACTAATACCTTTGTCTTGTTTTATTATTATTTCTTTTTTAAGAGTAGGTGATTATCTTATTTTTTTAAGTCTTTGTAAGATCTAATCAGGCTTGAAAAGTTAAAGAAATTTCAGATGTTAATATTTTGGTCCAAATGTTGTAAGTTGTGTACATCTATATTTAGCCTGCAACAAAAAATTACATGTTATCTTGAAGCTGGCTCTTTGATATAAATAGTTAAAAAAAAAACATGGTAGTTTTGACATTAAGTGATATAATGCACCAATATTTCTGTTGTGCTGCAAATTACATTCTGATTTATTTCATTAAAAAATGCTGGACTGCATAGTCAAAATAGTATTTGACCAACAAGTGCATGCTGTTCCAAGCCCAGGAACAACTACGTAATTACTACAATTATATGTGTATTGAGAAAATTATGTGATTACCTCCAAGACTGTTTCTGTACCGCAGTTATTCTGACATAGCTGACAGTGATTTTGGGATTAGTGCAGTGAGCCAAGCTGCTGAAACTTTTGAGTGAAAGAAAGCTGTGGGTAAAGAATATGAATATGTTGGAGTACTATTTATATTAAAGACAATATGATTTTCTTGACTCATCAACTGAATCAGTAGTAGCATGGAGCTTTACTTTATAGGGGGGATGTGGAGTAAAAAGGAAGTTCCTGAGCGCATGTGCTTCTTTTTTTAAACATCAGTTTGTTGGGGATTGCTGAGAAACTGGAAAAACTGTAGGAAATGAAGTAAAGTGTATATATTCAAAATAGTCAAAACAAAAGTTTATGGAATGCACTGTGTATGAGATCCATACAGATTGTTTTATAGTTTGTTTTACATGCTGGGCATTTATGTTATCTGAGAAGTTGATGGCTCTATCGACTTGCCCCCAATTACCCACAAAAGCACTGGTGAGGTAATGTACAGCTGTTGGATTAAAAAGTCTGACACATTCAAAGAAACGATGCAGCAATGGATAGATCTGAAGCCTTTTAGGACGCTGTTCGGATCAGCTAGAGTTTTCTGCACCAGTCTGGAAATACCCTCTTGTTTTGGACCATGATTTTATGTACAGTTGTAGTAATTAAGCTTAGAAAAGCTGCATAGCTGTTTTTTGTTTATTTGTTTGTTTATACATACACACACAAACACACACACACACACACATATATATATATATATATATATATATATATATATATATATATATATATATATATATATATATATATTCTTATTCTCAATTGTTCTGTTAGCTGTATTAGTTTCTTTTGTGTGTGTGTGTGTGTGTGTGTGTGTGTGTGTGTGTGTGTGTGTGTGTGGGTGTGGGTGTGTGTGTGTGTGTGTGTGTGTATGTGTGTGTGTTTGCTTGTTAATACTCTTTTCAAGATAACAACTATAACAATAATGAATTTTTTTTAATGAAAATTAATTTCTCCCTCCACAGAGACCGCAGACCTCCACTAAGCCAGGGTCACAGAGAAACACACCAAAAGACCCAACAGCCCACCCACCTAGATTTCTAACATTCTGTATCTCCATGGACATTATCTGTTGAGTTAGAAGCTATAATAGCAAAATTATCTACATCTCTCAAAAGTGAAAAAATTCCTGGATCCAGACAGTGATCCAGATCACCCCCAAAATATAATCACTTGTTCCTTATTCTTTTATTCCTGAAAAAATAATCAAAAATTTCCATTGATAACTTTTTGAATACCGATGAGGGGAAAGGAGTTAATGGAGCTCTTCTTACTACAATAGGACCAAGTTAGGAGCTGCCGAAGTTCAAGATGAGCATCGGAATGAGGAAGAAAGGAGATTTAACTGACTTTGAACGTGACATTCTTGTTGGTGGCAGTTAGGCTGGTCTGAATATTTCAGAAACTGCTGATCGACTGGGATTTTCACACACAAGCATCTCTAAGTTTTACAAAGAATGGTCTGAAAAAGAGAAAATATCCAGTGAGCCGCAGATGTCTGGATCAAAATGTCTAGGAGAATGGGCAGACAGTTTGGAGATGATAGAAAGACAACAGTGGCTCAAAAAATTACTAGTTCCAACAAATGTATGTAGAATACCATCTCTGAACGTACAGCATCCAACCTTGAAGCAATGGGCTACAGCAGCAAGAGACCACACTGGACATCACTCCTGTCAGCTAAGAACAGGAAATTGAGGCTACAATTCACACAGACTCACCAATATTAGACAATAGAAGATGGAGATGCAAGGATTAGTGGCTCTACTCTGAGCCCCTCCCAGATGACCAAGCTTCTCACCCAATCTCTAAGGAAAAGCCCAGCCAACCTGCAGTGGAAACTCATTCCGGCCACTTGTATTCACAATCTCATTCTTTTGGTCACTACCCACAGCTTGTGACCGTAGGTGAAGGTAGGAATGTAGTAAATCGAGTCAACCAATAAATTAAGAGCTTTGTCCTTTGGCTCAGCTCCTTCCCCACAACAGACCAATGCAGATTCCATATCACTGCAGATGCTGCACCAATCTGCTTTTCGATTATGTGCTTCATCCTTCCCTCACTCATGAACAAGACTTCAAGATACTTGAACTCCTCCACTTGGGGTAGGACCCCATTACCAACCTGGAGAGGACACTCCACCTTTTACTGGATGAAGATAATGGTCTCAGATTTGGAGATGCTGATTCTTATCTCTACTGCTTTACACTCGGTTGCAATTCACTCCAACGAGAGCTGGAGATCACGGCCTGATGAAGGCAACAGAATCACATCATCAGCAAAAAGCAGAGATGCAATCCTGAGGCCGCCAAACCAGATCTCCTCAATACCCCGGCTGCACCTAGAAATTCGGTTCATAAAAGCTGTAAAATGAATCAGTGAAAAAGAGTCCAACCCTCACTAGAGACAAATCAGACTTACTGCCAGCAATGTGAACCAAGCTCTGGCACTGGTCATACAGGGACCAGATACTTTGTACAAGTATGTCCAGTTCGCCATAGTCCCAGAGTGGAGGAATCCCCAAGGGACACAGTTGAACACCTTCTCCAAATCCACAAAACACATGTAGACTGGTTGGGTTAGCTTCCATGCTCCTCCTCAATCAGAAGTTTGACTATCCAACAGACCCTCCCCTCTAGGACCCATGAATAGACATTATCAGGGAGGCTGAGGAGTGTGAACCTCCTGTAGTTGGAGCTCACCCTATGATCCCCCATTTCGTAGAGTGGGACCACCACCCCCATTCTGCCAATCCAGAGACACTGTTCCCGATGTCCAAGCAATGCTGCAGAGGTGTGCCAACCAAGTCAGCCCAACAGCATTCAGAGCCTAAAGATGCACTACTTAACTTTTGCCATTTCCTCAGTGACAAGGCCCCTATTGATGGCTAATTCGGCATCCATCTTGTCCTACCTTGACCGTGAGCTCTCTCCAGGCAGTAAAAGATGCCATCTTTTGTTGACTGTTGTTTTATCTCTTACACTGTCTCTGGCTCTCTTTTGTTCTCTCGTCTTCTATCGTTTCTTTGCTGAATCAACCACGGTGCACATTCAAAACAGCTGATTTCTATACATCTGCTTGCTAGCATGTGACATGGTCCACCCCTGTGGCCCTGCCACGAAGGAGCTTTTTAACCACTTCAGTGACCTCAGCCCCGGGAGACAGGAGAACCTACCCTTGGGTCCTGCTGTTCCTCATTGGAAGAAATGTCGGAGATTGAGGTGGTCTTCGAAGTATTCCTTCCATCAGCCCACAACATCACAAGTTGAAGTAAGCCCCTCTTCCCCACTGTACACAGTGTTAATGGAGCACTGCGTCCCCATCCTGAGCCTCCAGGTGGTGAATCAGATAAAGGGTGGGTACTCTGAATAGCGTTTTGGTGTGTAGGCACAAACAACAGTCAAGACCTGTCCCCCCACCCAAGGGCAGAGGGGGGCTACCCTCTCTTCCACCGGGATAAACCCCAATGTACAGGCACCAAGTTGGGGGGCAATAAGTACCCCCACACCTGCTTGGCGCCTCACACCGGGAGCAAATCCAGAATGAAAGAGGGTCCAACCCTTCTCGAGGAAACTAGTTCCAGAACCTTAGCTGTGCATTGAAGTGCACCAACTCAGGCTCCTTCCCCAGTATTATCATACCACAGATATTACTAATTTGTTCTTAACTTAAGATGCAACAAATCTGATTAAATCTGTTTCATATGTGGACAAAACAAAGTTGTTGATCCTGACTAGCAGTAGCCTGTCTCAACAGCTCCATTAGTGTTATATCCTCACTGCAGATGCACAGTTGAGTAACTGACAAACCATCATTCACCTGGCTATGTTTTGTCTGCTTTGGCTTTGTTCCGCCGTGTTTGGGCTGTAGCATTCTGCACACATAAAGGGAATATATTAGTTTATGGTCATATTGCCCTGGCACATATATTTTTAATGAGTGTTCAAAGTGTTGGCAATTCACACTGGGGACCAAATTATGATTGTTTTTTTCTTTGTCTTCATCTAAAACAATTTAAACCACCAAAAGCTGTAATAAATTCAAACACTAGACAATACACTATAGTGAATTTCACACAGCATCTCATTTGCATTGGATACACTGTAAAATCTATTTGGCTATATTTAAAAATATATATGCAAACTGCATGCCACAAAATTTTTTGTTCTTTTCAGTCATTGAGTTCAATTAATTAAAATGATTTTAGTTCGTTGAACTTTTATGAACTTGATCAATTTGATTATGCTGTAAGTACATGAGGTTTGTGGAAGAAACTTGATGTGGTAAATTTCACATAAATTTGAAGAGATGCTTCACAAAACAGTTTTATTTTCAACATACATAATGATTTCAAGTTCACCTAACTTAAAGTAATTGGTGGACTCAAAATTGTTCTTGTTCTGTGGTAGGAACTTGGTGTGAGAAGGTTTCTGCTAAAACTAATGTCAGACCAGACGGCTTTGTGACAGTGCAGCAGCTGCCTGGATAATTGGTTTTAAACACAGGGATGTCCAGTAACTGGAAAGCAGAACATCTTGTCTATAAAATGAAACTATGGTGAAAGTTGGATTATTGCTGATAGTAGGTTTATATGGAGACCAGACCATGTTTTCATGTCTGTTTAGATGATAATTAGTTTCTTCACAACAAGAGAATCATTCAGTTTTAGACTGTCGTAAAAGTGTATTGTCACAAAGCTTAAGGACAAGGTTCATTAACTCAGAAACTGAGGTGTTAGACATACTGCATATACATGTAGATGCTTCACTCTGGAGTTAACTTGGGCCGCTAAAGGCACAGCAGCTACTTGGAAATATAATATTCATTACTGCTGTCTTTCATACACCAGACAAAACATGTCTTCTTCTTTTTGCAACAGCTGAATACAACTTGTATTATGAATAAATGAATGCAGCATAAAAGCATCATTTATCAGCTTAAAGGATCAATAAGCAGAAATTCATCATTTTTAGAGCATGAAGTCACACCGTCTGTCTGTGTCAAGCTCCAGCCCCGTGTCTACCAGCCGGTCCAGCTGCACATTTATGTACATTCATGTGAATTGCCGCCTCCTCTCTCTTCTCAGAGCCCTCGGCCCTTCTTCCCTATAAAAGACTACCGTTAGCAAGCAATGATAGCTCATATTTTCAAAGCAAAATGGCAGAAAATGCCAAAATGTTCACATACAGATGACAAGGATCAGACATTACCTCTAAAAAAACACTATGGTCATTGGCAAAGAAGTTATCGAATAAAGAAAGGAACAGAACCTGGATTAACGTTGGCGTATTTTCAAAGTGGAGGGCACTGCAAGACTTTAAGAAGCAATAATTTGGCACAGAGCTAGTTCTTCTCCTGAGCAGTAAATAACAACAAAAACGTTATAAGTTACTTCAACATGTTTCACAAAATGGTGATATTGTTTCGGTCAGTGTGTTTGCTGATTTCGCTTTTTGACCCTTTAACATTAAATGTTATGTTTCTATTCAAACAAAAAAGAGCATTCAGTGAACAAACAGCAAATACCAAACAATGTATAAGAATGTTAATCTTCTGGTTCTTTTACTGGTATCACGTGCACACAGTGATTACTTTCAGAGCTGCGTCAGCCTGCCCCTCAGACAGACATATGCTAAACACTGGCTGGCTTGTACACTCCCCCTGGAGGATCCAAAAGCAAGGTTAAGACTGAATTCTGATGACCTAATTATTTTTATTTGCCAGTATCAAATTGTAACTACTGGTCATGCCACTCCATTGACACTCGACCAGCGAAAAAAATGCAACTTACACACTAAAGGAGAAATGTGGGAAGCTATCAGGCACAGCAGCTACTTGGAAAAAACCTAAAAAAGCCTCCCTTGTACTTGTGGTATCTTTTCTTTCTCACTAATAAAAAAAAAAATCCCCACTCCTTTATCTTTCTCACCCAAATTTCCCTCAAGAGCACAACACATTTATGTTGAGGAGAATTCTTATTTCTCCACCTCAAGTTCTGTGCAAGAAAAAAGGTGCACCCTGCCCACCCCATTCCACTGTTTATAGTTTACTCCCTTTCCCCTCTGACATGTCTTATCCTCCATCATCTGTTTGTCTGTCTTTACTTGTGTGCATGTGTGTTGGTGTGTTTGTTCAGGCTGGATTGCCGGTGGTACAAAATTAGTGGGTGAAGCTAAAACGGATTAAGGAGCCAGAAACCAGGGAGTTCCCTAATATGAGGGTTGACCTAGCTCCTTGCTGCTTCTGGCCATCAACTGAGGCCAATTATTTGAAGGGGCCACATCTTTCCTGGTCTGTCCAAGCTTGGCCTTATAGAAACAGCAGACTGGTAACCAAGAGAGCTCTGCCCCCTCCCCGTCCTCTAAAGCCAGAGACTTGTGTTTCACAGAGAGAGCTTGTTACCAACTTTTTCACTGATTCCATATTCTCATGTGAAATAATTAGACAATACATTAAATAAAGCTGTATTTAAAAAACACCTTCACACACTTCCAGGAAAGCTAGGATTCTATGTAGACCTATAATATAAAAAACACTGCAATGGTCTGCATATCACTTGAACTAGTTGAATATATATATATAAATGTTGTAAAACAAAGTATTAATTTCCTTATTTTTATGTATGGATGCTCATTTTTAGTGGGCTCCCCATGACACACACAAACATACACACACAAAAAACTGAGTCTGTTATTTGTTACATATAGAGCAGTTCACTACTCTGTGAAAGACAGCATGAGGAAATACTGTAGTTCAACAATCAGGTTTCTATACAGGAAATGTATGAAAATACATTTGAGAGATTTTATTATCTACATTATCTATAAAAGCAACCTGACCAATACCTTGTCATAATTCCCAGATTTCCCTTTATGGTCTCCAGGGAGTGCACCCCAGACATGCATGCAGATTTTGAAATTGGAAGTTTTGCTTCTGCAAGGACGAGGGCTCTACCATTACTCCTCAGAACATGGAAAATGCACTTTTAGTGCAAGTTGACCCTAAAAAAAACAGGCACCCTTGAAACAGTTGCAACAGCTGCAGGATTTTTGGATTTGTTCACCACAAATTTGTTTGTTGGCCCTAAATGACTGTTGTATGGACAAGGCCCCCCTACAGCTCTGACTGTGAAAAGTGAAATTATATCAAAACTCAAACTTGAGTCCTACAAGTTTTAGTTGTTTCCCAGCTTCAATACACCCGATTCAAATCAAATGGTCTGTCAAGTTGCCTTTCTGAACTAGCTCACAGGCATCACTTTATGTATTGTTGCAGCTCACCTTCATGTTGTCCGCCCCCCCGAAGCACTCGCGGTGTAGAGGATGGGAGTTGCCATTCTGAGTAAAACCATTCAAACTATTAGAAGACAGAAATACCTTCCAGCAATTCAAAATTTGTTAGACATGTGTTATGTCAAAGTCCAAAGTCAATAATCAATACAGATTTGTGTGGCAGAGCTCTGTTTTATAATCTTTCCTATCACTTTACATGATCATGACCCGGCTTCTACATCAGCAACCACTGGACAATATACATCTCTGTAAAAAAAATAAATAAAAAACAAGTTAAAAGGAGCTTGTGTGCTCACTTAAAACAACACAGATGAGACATACAATAGAGGGCAGTGCCAATGTGGTTTGTATTGGAAAAATTAAAACCACTTGAATTTACTGGTATTGCTTCCAGACTTAGCTTAACTTGAAGGTTGGCTGCATGGGTTAGTGTTGTACAGTTTAACACAACAGATGCAGGTGTGGGTCATACAGACAGTACACATACAGATACTATAGACAAATAAATGTAACTGTTTTCAGATCATCTTTATGTGCTGTAACCTCTTCAGTTTATGTAGAGAAATCATCATTGACAGGACAAAGATATGAAAATTTCATTAATATTTTTAAGCTCACTCATTTAACCACATTATTTGATGCCTAGCACAAAACATAAAACATTCTGTGATCCTGTAGTGTCATCTATAATAAAACAAAACAAGGATATAACACAGTCAGCCTGCAGTGATTTACACAAAAAGATGCCAGGGGAATGGGAGTGTTTTTTTTATATATATATATATGCATTCCCTACCTACCGAAATCATCAAACATTAATCACATTTGTGATTGAGGTAAATGTCATGTGCAGCAGACTTAAGGGTTTATGGTCATGTGAAACACAAACAGAGACAAAAAGTATTAAAAGCAGCTTTAAACTGTTTATTTAGGCAGTGCAGTAACTTCCTCAAGTCTCCATCTATCTTCATGTTGTATGCAAGGCCTCAATACATTTCTGAACAAAGACAAATACAGGTGGGATAAAAAAAAAAATAGGATATTGCGCAAAACTTAATTATTTCAGTAATTCAACTTAAAAGGGGAAACTAATATTTTATATTGACTCATTGCATGCAAAGTGAGACATTTTAAGCATTTATTTATCATTTACATGATTATGGCTTACAGCTTATGAAAACCCAAAAATCAAAATCTCAGAAAATTAGATTATATGAAAACAGTAAAGAAAATAATTTTGAATACAAAAATGTGACCATCTGAAGAGTAAAGTCATGCATATGAACTCGGTACTTGGTTTGAGCCCTTTTTGCATGAATTAGTACTTCAGTGCGGCTTGTCATGGATGTTATCAGCCTGTGGCTCTGCTGGGCTGCAATGGAAGACCGGGATGCTTCAACTCTTCTGCATTGCTCAGCCTCATGTGTCTCATTTTTCTCTTGGCAATGCTCCATAGATTTTGTATGAGGTCCAGGTCAAGAGAGTTTGCTGGCCAATCAAGCACCGTAATCCTTTGGTCATTGAACCAGGGTTCGGTTCTTTTGGCAGTGTGGGCAGCTGCCAAGTCCTACTTGAAAATAAAGTCAGCATCTCCAAAAAGCTTTATTGTTGAAGGAAGCATGAAGTGCTCTAAAATCTCCTGGTAGATGGCTGCACTGACTCTGGACTTAATAAAGCCCAGTGGACCAACACCAGCACATGACATGGCTCCCTAAATCAGCACTGACTGTGGAAACTTCACACTGCATTTTTAGTGTCTTGGATTGTGTGCCTCATCATTCTTCTTCCAGACTCTGGATTTCCTAATGAGATGAATAATTTGCTCAACAGAAAAGAGCACTGTGGACCACTGCTCAGCAGACTGGCTCATTTTTTTCTTTAGCCCAGGTAAGATGCTTCTGACATTGTGTTTTGTTCAGGAGCAGCTTGACTAGAGGAATACAACTTTTGAAGTCCATGTCCAGGATCTGTCTGCGTGTGAGGGCTAAAGCACTAACTCCAGCCTTAGTCCACTCCTCGTTAGGCTCCCCCACATTTTCGAATGGCCTTTTTCTGATGATGCTCTCCAGAGTGTAATTTGTAATTGTTAACAATGTAAAAGAAACAGTGGGTTTTGCTTCAACAACCAGCAGACATCTGTATAGTCTTTTTTCTTGTGTTCTGTGTAAGAAAAACACATTGCTGAACATTTTATGTTTGGCTGCTTCACAACTGGAACTGCACCCTGCTGAAAGATTAGACAAAAGTTGTTTTTTTTTTGTAAAAATGTGCATTAAGATTGAGGAAAAAAACAAAAACACTTAACACCAAAACATTAACTTAGGCATGGTGGAGGGACCATGGTGATTTGGGATTGCTTTGCTGCTTCAGGGTCTGGATGCCTTGCAATTACTGAGGGAACAAGTAACTCAAAATTGAAAAGAAATTCTACTAAATGCTGATGCATGACTTGAAAAGGGCTGTTCAGTCAAGACGTGCCATAGATATAGATGAGCTGAAAGAGTTTTGTAGAAAGTAATAGCTCCACATCTCTCTCAACATGCCAGTCTCAGAAGTCAGGCCACAGGAAATACCTTAGAGGCTGTTGCTGCTAAATGAGTTTTGCAACAGAAAACGTGAATTAAGGAGATATTATGCATTATGTTAATCAGGAACCAGAACTTGTTTGTGAACTAAAATTTGCATCACAGGTTAACTTTCTCTCTACTGGTTTAAACAAAAAGAAAAGCTGTTTGTGGCACAGAGCTTCTGATTTAACAGTAACAGCTGAAAACGAGGAGCTTCTATCTGACTCATCCCTTACCAAATTGTAAATCAAGTAAATCCCCTTCCAACTCAGTCTGACCTCTTTCTTCATTTCGCTTCACTCTAAAGAGCCATAAACAAGAACAGGTGGCCTGGTGGAGGACGGAGTGAAGTAGTATCCACCAGTACTGGACATGATACTGAAGATTAATCAGTGACAGAGGCAAAAGTGACGAACATCAACATTTTATTTAGTCTTGTAGAAAATATGCTGGAAAAATAAAACCATAAAAAATGTTCACAGATTTTATTTCACAGAAATAGATGCAGATTGTGGGCACGTGATAATTGTCTGACAGAACAGAATAGGAAAGCAGGAAAACTAGAAATGCTGAATCAAACTGTCAGACTGAAGATAAAGCATTACATGGAAAGTGCAATTTTGTCAATGAACTTGGCCATTTTGATGTCCCGTTTCGATAGTCCTCCGCAGTCGTGTGTGGTCAGTGTAATCTGGATCTGTGAGGATATAAACATGTAGACTCAGTCACGCTTCAATCAACAAAAGTATCATTGTTGTGTTTATGTTACAAAGCAAATTGCTGTACTTTTGGTCTACCTTTGTAGTACAATTAGATGTACTAACTGGTCTCCAAAGGGCACTGAAATGACAATAAATCCCAGTACAAGCTACTGCACGTCACAGGGTAGGTTTGAATGTGTTCAGGGACCAAGGTGCCCCTGTGTTTGTATGCATTACAAAATGTGTATTTAGATTTTCCTACATCCTCAGCCAGCTGTTCCTCAATACTATCCATTCAACCTTGTTGAACCTTTTGCACCAGCAGTGGAAATGACAACTTTCTGCATCATTTTTTTCCTCTTTTACATGTCAAGTTCAAATTTCTGAGTAATCACACCATAGTTGTTGGACACCAGATGAGAAAAAGTGCTGCCAAGATGTACTGAGAACACGTTTTGAGAACCCCAAAACCAGGGTTGGAAAAAAAAAATCAAATCACTCTTTTCTCGCAGTCCTGGGACATTTTTCTCTGCTCTTGTAGTATATACAGAATAAAATGCTGTTTTATTGCAAAGCAAGCAGTAATATTAAAGGATTCATCTTTAATTTGATCATTTTTCTTGTGTTTGTGCGTGTATGTGTGGATGAAGCACTGTTTACTCTGTGGGGTTTCTCATTTAAAATTAAATGAACAACTTTGAAGCACCTGTTAAGTTAAAAGTTAGTGTGGAGCCCTGAGCAGGAAAGTGGCCACAAGCTCAGTGGTTGGCTTGCTTGTTATGTTTTCACTTTTATGTAATCTGGAAAAAACCCACCATTTTTCTTCCTGATTCGTATTGACGCCAGCAAAAGAAAAACAAAAATTCTGTGATGTATCTCCAGCATTGACTGGAAAAAAACTGGATCAAAACCCTAATTATACATGTAACCATGTTAATGGTGATCATTTATCACATTGCAGTAAACTGAGATTGCATGATTTTACATGACATAATTCCCTTCTATGTCTGAAAGAAGGCTGCCAGCTGAAACCTTTCCTGAGAAACTTTTCCACACACTGGTAGAAGCATAACTTGACTTTATTGTTTTTTTGGTGGTGCTAACGGTAATTTGTCTATTACTGACTGCATCACTGGAGGAAGCCGAGCTGGGCCTCCATGTGGTTTGCCAGCTAGTGAGTACAAGTTTTGGTTTTGGTCTCTGTGTGACATGTCTATGATGGCAAGACACACACACACTGTACTCAGCTGTTGTTGCCACATAATATTGCCAGCACAACTTCCTCTAAAACCACAATCATATTTCACAAAATACTTTTTCTTTAAACCTGCAATACACACAGATAGAAAAATATTGTCCTGAACGCTGAGTACAAGTAGTTGTTTTTTTGTTTTTTGGCTCCACACACTGTCTCAACCAATGAGGATACACCCTGCACAGAAGTCCTCACCAAGAAGAAACACATGTAAACATGTCATTATAATGACAGCCAAGAAAACAGAACATGATTGAATTTTAGAGAATATGAGCAGGAGCTTACAATACAGCATCTATTTTGTTAGAGCTGAACTTTAGTTCATGTAGGATTTATGTGTAAGTGGCTAGTGGAAAGTGCTGTGGGGGCTCAGAGACCTGCAGCACAGTTACACAGCCACTTTAATAAAGAGTGGATTAGGCAGAGCATTCCTTTCAGATCGCCCTGGTCCACCACACAGTAACTCAGTGGCTACAGACTAATGCTGAGAGATTTTCACGGGCTCGCTTTGTCATATCGACCACTTCTTTACTCTCGAGGCAGAGAGAGTAAACGAGTGTGTGTGTGTGTGGGTGCTCATGAGATATTTGCAAAAGTTTTCACAATAAAAATCACAGGATTATAGTGTGAAGCTGTTGGGTCCGTCCCACCCCCCACCCTTACTAACAGAGTGTGTCTCCGGCTTTGAGTGGTGAACCGGCGATGATTGTTTGACATTAAAAATCTTGACTTTATCCAGGATTTATTGATTTATGTGTGTTTGTAATCTACTACAAACCAACCATAGGATTGTAAATATGGTGGTAACTAAAACAACCAGCTGAGATGACATGAGGCAATCTGACTCCACAAACTGACATTTCTGTAGTTGATACTTAATAAATAAAAGCACAGCAAATAAGTAGTCAGATATTATTACAATATGTGATTATAGCTTTCATTTAAAGAAAACTGTTACCTTATTATACACATTAAACCACTCAGGGTGATGGTTCATCTTCTCTGCCTGAAGAGCCACCCGTGACATGAAACCAAATGCCTGCAGGGGAAGAAAACATAGAGGAAAATCATTTTTAAAAATTATATTTTTATACAACTTTTTTTTTTTAAATATCTATAGAAGTAAGAGAAATATAAAATATTAGGAAAATCAATGACATTTTAATTTATTGCAGGACTGCTTTAGACTGACTGAATTAGTTTACATAAAAAGTTTTTTTCCCTTTTTTCCCACCAAAAAAAAGAAAAAACATTCCTCTCATATTTATTTATTTATTTATTTATTTGTTAACCATTAATAAGCTGTTCATAGATATTTGACAACAACTCACAGCATGCTGTAATTTAGCTGTTTTAGCTGTAAGGCTGGAAATAACCAGTTAAAGTACAGCTGACATTATTCATCTATAAAAATTACAATACATCATTTTCATTTTTGCACCACTATCAACTTATGAGTTAATCTAACTTTTACAGGTGAACTTAATTTGACTTTCCCTAAACTATTAAATGCACAAGTACAACTGTGCATTTAACTCTCACCCAAGCACTGAATCAGAAAATTAGAAAACATTGACAGTGAGTGTGTGTGTGTGTGTGTGTGAGAGAGAGAGAGAATAAATATTTAGCTAAATGACTGAAACACATATGAATCCTCCTTAAATTAGTCTTGCAGAATTATAATTATACCATAAGAAATGCTACAGTTCCCAACAATGTGTGTGTTTGGAGTCAAAGTTGACAGAAGACTCTCGATATTTTTCACATTTTAGAAGCTGATTTCCCAGAGTTTCCTTATGAAGAAAAAACGTCAAGAACATATAATCAGAAATATACACCGGATAAAAGCAATGCTGCCATCCGAGGAACGAGGGATGTGCACACACACCCCCACAGACAAACACACACACACGGCCGAACATATGCACTCTTCATATTTCAGGGTAGGCATGTAGTTCTCTTCAATCTCAGGCCATCCAGGGAGTGATTACGGTAATTCTAATTATCTACAAAGAGGAGAGTGAAATCCTCATCATGCTTGCTGTGAGGGGAAAAAAGAAAGAAAAAATAAATCAGGTAGACCTATTTCAGAGCAATTTCCCACTGCAATCTCAATTAAGCCCCTAAATGCTTCCTCTCTGCCTAATTAAATCAACTGAAATGCCATTGTTTACAGGCCATGGCTGCGGCCCCATCCACCACCTGACATGACGAAAGAGAATTACTTTCACAAAGGAAATTTGCGTTTAGTCTTGTTAGTGCAGAATAACCCGTTTTTGAGACGGCCTGTTCCCATGTAGTGCTATGCGTGTAACACGATCAGCAGCTTGATCAAATTGGTTATCAAGGAAACAGTCTCCTGATCAATTTAAGTAATTGACATATTCCTGCAACTTGACCCCAGAGGCACCAATTTGGAGAGCAAGGCTGTCTGCTTTATCTCAGTTTTCATTGGCTCTAACGGAGATGGTAAAGCAGCCTGTCATGTCAGGTGTTGTCCAAACATGTCTCCTCTCCCAGGGCTGAAGCTCAGGCTAATCTGCTGCTGGGGAACACTGAGTGACAGGTAAAAAGGGTTCAGTGTTAACACTTTAGGGCTCCTGCATATTGTCCCATTTCAAAACACCCTGCTCTTTCCGAAACTGGCCTTCCATCCTGAACCTATTATGAAAACACTATTCATCCCTTAGTGTCTCCAGACACTCCTGCCAGACTGGATTTAGGTATATGAATATGCAGTGAATCGTTTATTATTTTTTAATTTATCTACCAAATCGTTTTCCAAGACACTCATTGGCGGCGAACAAAAGCTTGTTCCTTCCTCTAAACTTGTTAATGCCAAATCATGATTTCTGGATCATCCTGATTGGGACTTTGCAGAGGCACAAGTGCCTAGTACATAGTCAAATTTAGGTATAAGTCTGCAGTGTCAGCCAACTCCATACCAGAGAACGAGAATAGCTACTTCACAACATTAAGAAGATTAATCTGGTGCTTTTAGAACTGTGAGTAAATGAAAGACACTATGTCTGTCCTTGCATATAAACACTCGGATAACGGCTGATGTCCTAGGACAGTGTTTTTTCAACATGGCCAGCGCACACATTCATAGGACATTCTGTAACTGTTTAGCTGGCTAATGCATGCTCGGTGTACATCTCTGCACGTTTTCACAGGTTTTCAAACGGAGCAACTTATGGTCTAGACTAATAACTTGTCAATTCAATTTAGTTTTTCTTCCAAAAGCATCTCATGACAAAGTTTGCCATTAATCAGGAACAAATGTCATGTTACTATCAGTAACTATCAAAATAAGGGAGTATTGTATTACCATGTAGAATCAGTTGAATTAACAGTGCATTAACCCGAAATGGAGCTCAGATTTATTTTCCAAAACTTCCAAGTGCTGAGTAATACGACAGCTGCTCTCCCACTTTTATTATTAAAAGTGTTGCACTTTATTGAAGAAAAAAAAAAATACATACATGTCCCTAATCAGACCTCACTGATGTGCAAACAAACTACAAAGCAAAATGTAATTTGGAGGAAAAGGGAACATGAAACATAAGAAGACAGCTGAGCAACACAAACCCAGAGAAAAGATGTAATGTCTCAGGAGAGAAAAAGCAAGAAAAGACACAATCTCTCACTACAAATGAACTGAGGTTCAATATCCAAAAGATAAAATAAAACCCCTGGAAAAAAAAAAACTGTAAAACCATGCCCCACATTAGCCTTCTCTAACAGGTCCTGGTCCCTTGGGGGCAGTAAGCATAGTAGCAGGACACAATGCAGGCAAAGTGGCAGTGCTACGCCTGTCTGTCACCCACTGGTTCATCACAACGCCCTCCACTTGGGCCAAAAAGAAAATAAAACCACCCCTCCAGTCCCAGCCAACATGTCAACAGAGGTCAAGGGCTCTCCTTCTCAAAGTGCTTTGTTTACTCCATTTGTATTGTGCTGGCCACACTTCTCAAAGCCAATAGGTCAGCCAGCCAGTCGGCTAGCAACCCTTTCAGTCAGCCAACCGCTGTCTCCAACTGGCCCAACAAGCTGAAGCTGTCAGAGTCAGATAATTTGACATGACATTACACAGGCCCCCCAATCTCAAATAATCAGAAACACCCGACAGCACAGCCGCACTATGCCCCTTCCCCCGCCAACACACTGGCTTTTGAGAAGCCATTTTGGTGCTATTACAGCATGATTGTCATACAACACTAGATGAGACAATTTGACGTTGGAGCAGCGTGGAGTTCTTGCTCTCATTGAGGCTGTGGGCAGAAATGCAGGACTCGGTTTCAAACACATGTCTGTTATTTACAGATCGTCTTTCCACCACCACACAGTCCAAGGGCTTAGAAGCGCCTGCTGTGCCTTGCCAGGACTAAGTGCATGCAGATTGTGCCTACTCTGACTAGCCTCTGACAGACACATTCATGCTGTAGGCATGTACAAATACACACATGCAAACGTTGTCACTATACGCACATATGAAGACACAAACGGCTTTCCTCCATTACACACCACGACTACCCGATGATTGCCATGCGAGCCCCATCATCAACCGCATCGGTGTTAGCCTCCTGGAAAACCTTTGCTGCTCTGCAGTGAAAAGGGAGAACAATGATTTGAATGGTGGTGGTTGTGATGATGATGATGACCACACCTCTTCAACCAGCTTCCAGCTGGCTGGGCAAGGCTGTCCGCTAACTGACATGTAATTTAAAGCAACATATCAAATAATGATGAAGCAAGAATTCCAACATTTAAGCTCTTTCATTTAGTAGACAAAATGTTGCCAGGCATGTGGATCTTTACTGATATTCACTTTTTTGAATTAACATTAACAATTAATTATTAACAATTAACATTCTTACAGCTAAAAAAACACAAAGAAGAGCCTCACGCTGGAGCTCCAGTAAAAATGATGTATGGTGTGTCACAACGAGAACACATATTTAGTGCTAATATGTGTAAAAACTCTGACTCCTATTTATGTTACAAGTGTCATGTAATGTTTAGGCATGGCGTTAAGGTCAACTTATGTAAAACTCTCATTAAATGCAGGGTTACCAGCAAGGGCTTAAAGAGACATTGAACTTGTCAAAAGACAGCAGACGTCAGGGCCATCTTAGCTTACCCACGGTCTGATAGCTAGATTATCTAACCACCTTCAACTTGGGTGCCACACCTCACGGCTTCCCTCCAGCCATTTTCACAGAATGAGATGAATGTAGGGTGCTTGTTCCCAAGGAAAGTTGTATTCTGGAGACAGAGCTGGGAACTGAACACCACTGAGCTGTTGACTGGCCTCTAACTCCGGGAAAGGGATATGATCGGAATGCTTGCGGAAGGTTAGTATGTATACAAATGTGAACATATTAGGGTGAAGATTAGTTGGCAGTTTCTGCAAACTATCAAATGCCAATAGAAATCTCTCTCTTTTTTTTTTTTTTTTATATAAACTGAATATTTTCTCTCTCTTTCTTCCGGATTTTCCTTTTCATCAAATTTGAATATCAAACACACTAAAACTATAATACAAAAATAAAATGATCAAAAAGAAGTGGACATAAAGGGTACCAATGAAGTGGTCACTGTCAGCAAAATAAGTCATTAATCTTTCCTTCATGTGTGTCCATATACGAGTGAGTGTGTGAAGCAGGAGGGGATGGCTCAGGGTTTGGTTTACCCAGGGGCTCCGTTTTAGTTGTAGGACAACTTATTCAACACAAGCAGGCAAAGACCCCTAACAAGAGGCACAGGCTTGAAGGAGATTTGGAGGAGGAGAGAGAGGCTCTGGCTGAGTATAAAATGGGGATGCAGAAGAGAAACACAGCACTTCTCTCCAGAAGCACTCTCTGCTGCTTGCAATGTGGCTATTGTCAGTGGTGAATCAAAACTTTGACATGTCTCACTGTTTGTATTTTCCTTATTTTATTTTTTTGTCCATATAAGTTCAAATGTTTACATTCGTGTTAACTGTCTTATATTACCGAAAAAAATCCTAATCATAGCTTTATGTTTATGTTTTTCCAGTGCTTTACAGCATCAGATTGTAAATCTGTCTATCAATTCTCTATACTTGCTGTCTCCAGTTAGGTGTTGTTTGGGTGGCAAAGTACTCCCTGGACAGGTCACATCCCAAAGATAACAAAGAAACAACCATACTTGTTCACACACTTATCATTAGCCTCATAGCATAATTGCCTGTCATATTTCGGCCAAGTTGTGACATCTACCTAATTTTATACTCCTAACACTGCTGATTCACCATGCACCATCATTTCTGAAAACCTTAAAATATGACTTAGGCAATCATGCTATAAGGCTAACGTTATGTTAATTTAGAATCACAAGCATGCATTTTCTTTGGGCCATGGGAGGAAGATGGAGTACACACATGTGCAGGAGGAACATGCAAACTCCACACAAATTCAAGCTGAGGGCCTTCTTGCTGTGGGAAAACAGGGCTGACCACTACATGCCATCCCAGCCACTATGTGAAGTGTATGTGCAAATTTCGAAGTCTAATGCCACCACTTCAGAGGTGAAAATAAAGAAATGAGAAGAAGTAACGTGAATGAAACAACATAATTTAACTAGAAATAGGGAATGGCTGATGTAAATATTTGCAAAGGAGGTAAAAAAAAATAAATAACTGTACTTCTTAATGCTGCATTGCACACAATCAAATGATGACTTTAAAGTATTCTTACAACCTATACAAATGTCCTTTATGAATATTTTCACCCAAAACATCTAAATGAGGCAGCTAGATTCTAGATTTTAATGTGGACATTGGAAAAACATATATGCCAGTGGGATATATAATATATATATATATATACACTACCGTTCAAAAGTTTGGGGTCACTTCCCTATTGAATCCCATGGCAATACACAGACACACACACACACACACATATATATATATATATATATATATATATATATATATATATATATATATATATATATATATACACACACACACACACATAGGTTGGGAAAGTTTATTCCTACAAAGGGGGGCATGGTAGAAAAAGTTTGAGAACCACTGATCTAAGCTAATTTATTTATTTGTTATGCTGCCGTAGGCGTAGATTGCTGAGGGCCGTCTCATGAACTGAGCACTTCTTTTTCATCTTTCTGCTCCTTTTCTTCCATGTATAAACTCATGACAGTATTGGCATTATCAGTGTATTTCTCTCAGCAGGTCTTTCTGGCTAAAAGTTGCAGTTTCTGTTGGTTTCTCTTTCCTGTCCTCGCAACCCCAACCGGTTGAGGCAGAGGCTGCCCTCCTTGAGTCAGGTTCTGCCGGAGGTTTTTCGTTCCTTTTATAAAGGGAATTTTTTCCTTTCCTGTCAAAGTCAAGATTCGATCTGTTGGTTTTCCTTAACTAGGGTATTGTTTTTTACAAATTGGCTTGTATCTTACGAATCAAAATGATCACATATAACTTAAAATACAAATCCAAAATAATTTGTTTGTTGTTGAGACTTTTACCTGCTAAAAGTTGTCTTTTTCATTAAAGAAATGGCTTGTTCACTTTGTAAGCTGGGCTGGAAAATGATAACCAGCCATTTTTCCATCCTAAAATTCAGCTTTTAAATGATCGATACACAATTGGGTATTTCTGGCAAAAAATGGCTTTGTTGTCAACCTTAGCTAACATAACACAGCAGCTGAGCATGCACAGCTCACCTCTCCTCTACAAGCCGCCTCTTAAGGCTACTCGTTTCACTCGCGCAGCATGATTATTTCAGCTCAATCCACCAAAATGTATAGCAGATGGTCATCTGTAAACATACACAGCATAAAGCTTTGTGCGTAAACATCACTAACTAAAACTTAAAAACACGTGCAATTTAAACCAGAATTTACAGTATTAAAGACAAGTGCGCGCACAAATGTTTCCACATATGATTGCAGGGATTCTTACTGAGTAAAATGACTCCAGAAAGAGGATTTCACCCCTCAAACCTGATTAAACCCTCTGGACTCGACAAGGAAAAATCACTAACAGCAACTTCTCAGACTACGGCCACTAACAACACACTGTGTACCCACATACCGCCGATAAATTACTAACCAGGTTATGACAATATCGTAACACTTTCCACTTGCTGTAAACAAAGAAAAATAAACTCAAAAAAGCAAGTGCAGTTGTCATGTTCCTTTGGAGATCATTCACAGCTCAAATTGACACTATGTTTGTACACAGCTCTACCGCCCCCTAGAGACCACAAGAAGAAGTGTTTCCACGCACAGATGGGGGATTTGTTATTCCCATTAAAACTCTTGGGGATCTGATTTTCTCAAGTCCATCACTTGGAGATAAGTGGCAAATGGAAATCTGCCAGCATGTTGCTCCTCATCTCCATTCCCCTCTGGTAAAAGCCCTTTAAGCATGGCCATGAAAAACGAGCTAGAGTTAGTGAAAATACATCAGAGAACTGGGGTGGTATTTTGACGAGAGAATAAAGGAAAGTAAAAAAAAAAAAGAAAGAAATAGCAGCATTACTAGGAGAGCACACAGAGTTGCCAACATGTAAAACTGGAATAACACGAGCTCATTTCCCAAAAACATGGAGAACAGAATGGGAATGAGAGACAGACTAAAACAAGCAAGAAAAGAGGTGACAAGAAAGGCAACAAGGAAAAGGAAAAAAGGAAAGCAAAGCCATTCTACCAGAGGGAATGATGGGGTTGTTAGTGGTTTGTGAACCAGATGAGACATTTTAACCAATTTGATTGTTTGTGAAAGAAATCATTCTGATCAAAACCCCAATTGTTGCCAACTGGCCGCCTGGTGTTTCTCTGCATAATGAAGCCTGACGTGTCGGGATAAGAGGAGAGGCTTTAGAGTCGGGAGGTGCAGATGGGGGAGGTCAGCGCTCACCCTCTGACTTCAAACACGGGGAAGTGTAAAAACAGAATGCTTTAGCGGCTAAAACAACTAACGACTGGATTATAGGAAGTCCGCTAAGTGGCCTTGAGACTCTGCAGTTTACTTCTTTCAAAACTTACTTGAAGTAAAGCAGCAAACTGCGTTCAAGTGATGTGCAGACAAGTACTGAAAACAGTTTAACTCAAGAAAGGTGGCATAACCCCTTCAGCTGCCTTGTAGGACACAGTAACTACTGAATGGTCTTCAAGACACATGTCAATAGTAATTTCCTTAATTGCTCTTGAAACCCTTCCTGTAAAAAAGTGTGATGAACCACCTTAAACTATGTTTAATGAAATATGAGGAAGATTGCTGGCAGTGCTGCTTGCAGCAGAGATGATGTAGATCCTAATGCAAAACTCTTCTAACAACAAAAAATGCTCTATAAATTTAGTATATATTTGTGGCAATACATATTTCTGATAAAACAGTTTAATATCGAGGTTTGCTCACTAGATTTTTGGAGGTTTTTTATGCTGAGGAAGGCTGAGGGACAGAGTTAAAAGCACTGGAAAAAATACAGAAAGTTAATGTTTTGTTTAGAGTATTACCACAGAAATACTCTGGTTAAACCTTTTTATTATTATCACCGGCATAATTTCTCATGCAGTTCTGCATTTAATGCATGTGAAAAATATTGTATTAAGACTTCATTCACAAGTTTCCATTATAATTTCTTTTCCTCGATCTGCATAAGAAAGAATATAAACCAATCAAAAGTATACTTTGAGTAGAATTTTTTGTTATATACTGTCCACATTCTGTAATATTTCTCATATTTTTAAAAAAGTGTCAGATTTAACAGTGTTGTTATGTTGTGGTTAGCACACCATGAATAGTTTTTGTTCAAACTTGCTGTTGTTTTTTTTTTTATGTTCTCTTTGTCCGTGTGGCTTTTGACAGCTGCTCTAGTTTCCGCCATGTAAAGTAATGATTTTACACTAGCTGCTGATCTGAAATGTGCATAGTTGTCTTCATCTCTGCATTTGCCCTGTGATGGACTGGTGATATGTCCAAGCCGTTCTCGCCCAGACACTGCAAGCATGTGCTTTAGCAACCCTAAATGCATTAAGTGGGTGCAGAAGATGGATGGACATCTATGATTAAAATATTTCTTTCACATATATTATGTGGCATGCAGCTGCAACTTGCCTTTTCTTAGTTAACTGCAAAATTGTTTTCTCATATTTGAGATTATTTGTTAAATACACTGCCTGGCCCAAAAAAAAAAGTCACCACGTGGATTTAACTAAGCAAATGGGTAGGAGTCTTATCTTTCAGCTGGCAACAAGTTATTTAGCCCCAATTGATGTAATGAGTAGCTTCTCATTTCTTAAACAACCATGTTGAAAGAGCTGAGGATCCAGCTGATTTTTTCTGTAACAAAAATGTAAAAATAATGTCACCATTGAAGTCTGACTGTTTGGAATAATGTGTGTCCTTTGTATCTTGAACAGGTAATAGAAAAGTTTTGTAGAACTGTCCCCCTTATTCAGCCATTCACACAAGCACACATTTGGACAATTGGGGGTTCATGCTCCCAACCCTGAAATAAATTATTGAGCTGCCATCACCTGCTTATATAAGGAACATCAATTATACTATCCAAGTATATAATCTTTGAGAAAAGTGATCAAAAGAACAAAACAAAACAAAATTTCAATACTTCATGGGTCCAGCATTGGCTCCAAATGAGTCAAAAGTAACACAAATACACACACACACACACCTGATTAAAGGTTTTAAAGTGAAGTTCCTTGAAAATGGCATCACGGTCCTCCACCTCCACCCACCCTGTGGCTCTCAGCTCCATCACTAGCTGGTCTCGGTCTGCAGGGGAGAGCCAGTGGGAGTCTGAAGACTGGAGACAACAAGTAACCCCATTTAATGAAAATCACAACATTACTTTAACAAGCAAATTAAAAGTGTGATTCTTGGAGTCTGTTTTTAAGATACCACCTTAAAAATTAAAAAAGACATTTTGCTTTTTCAGTCTTCTGCAAATGTGTAACCACAACTTCCAGGTTGTACCTAAAATATTAAACTACTGCAATTACCCTGCTGCAGTTTGTGCTTTGTCCAGAAGGGGTCAGTATTGCACCAGAATTGAGAAACATTCCAACGACGCTTAAACAAGCAATGGCTTAGCTATTATTTCTGTTACTATCCAGCTGCCATGGCAACTCTGCTTATGTCATTCCTTGGCACAAATCCGTGGTAATTTAATTTACGTTAATTTCATTTTAAAAAATGAATAAATAATGCATAAAATACTCAAGGTGACCTGTAACCTCTTGCAAATTCGGACAAAATATTAAACAGAAGCCAAGTGCGTCTTGATATACACCAAGTAGTGGCAAAGAAGTGAAGAAATATCTTATGAATTTAGATTATTTTCTACGTACATTTACAAGTAAACAAACTTTTAAGATTTCTTTTTTCCATTTCTATGACATAGGGCTTTTTTCGCGTAGCTCAACGCGCGGTAACGCCAACGTTTTGCTCTCTCCATTTACAAGTTTACATCCTGGTTTGTCTCGTGGGAAAACATCGCCATGAGATTACAACTCTTATGTAGAGCATTTATTTAAGATGCTTATAAATACTAATTCTAAGAGTCTGACCGTTAGCGCAGCACTCACCATGTTGGACACGCTACTCCTGGAGAACGAAGGTCCGATCAGGCTGCTCAGCCGGGACCAACGGCTGCAGGGCCATGAGCTGCCCGTCCTGAGGCTAAACATTAACCCAAACATAACCGGCGTTTCCTCGACTGGCCTTCTTTCCAATTCGTTCGGGTCTTATGTCGCCTACCATAAATGTGTACGTAGACGCCGCATTGGTCCCTACTTCGTACGTCGACGGGGCCGCCATATTGGTCCTGGCAAATTATCAATAGCCAACATGAACGGAGGATAAACGATTGAATCTTCTGCAATTTGGGGCTGAATGAAACGTAACACTCAACGACCTTTGGTCGTTTTATGTTAGCTTTCATAGTTTGTTCCATAGTGACAAGGGTTTTCAAAATACTGTGTTAAAGCAACATTCGGTGCAGTTTTTATTTAACTGTATCATAATAAAATAGATCTACTTATGGATGCATTAATGTGCAACTAATTTGGCTTTATAAAATAGGTATGTCTTTTAAACCAGATTATTACAATATAAATATCTATTGTGTTAAACTGGGAAAAAATCAACCAAATGTACTCCTGGCAAACTCCTGCCTTCACTTGCGTTCATCTAATACGCTTCCTTGCCAGGACCAAGATGACGGACGCGTTGATGTACCTCATCAGCAGGCAGAGGCGGGGTCGATGCGGCGCTTCTGTCATATGTATAGCTGTTTGGTTCGTTGCCTGAATAAAAACACTCACAAGAGATTTGCCAAACGATCAGATCGTGGTGAATAGGGATTAACAATCAAATATATGCAAGCCTGAAACTCTGTTCACTAATAATCACATAAAGCAAACTTAATAAAGCATAATTTGTTATTGAAAACCCCTTTATCTGAATTATATTTTAAAGAACTTCATAGTCCAGTTGTCCCTATAACAAGTGGATGAAAAACTGGTGTGTTAAAGAAGTGACTGATTTAACTCTTCTTTGTATTCAATTCCCCATTTCTCTCTTTTGTGTGTGTGTGTGTGTGTGTGTGTGTTTGTACATTGCACTCAAGGATTATGGCTGCATATCTACCAAAAGGCCCAACAGAAAACAACGGGCTCACAATTTTTATTCCAACCCAACCAAGAGCCATGGGAGTTTCTCTTGAAACCAACAAAATACCACACTCTAAATATAAATCACAACAGCTCAATATTTTATTTCAGAAAAACACCTAAAGCATAAGTAAATTACAACTTCCCAAAAAAAAAAAAAATTCACATTCTTCTTGACTTTTAGTCTGTGTATTTTCATTCCTGATGCTCATGCTCCTGTCCAGGTATGAGCCAACGGATGCTGTCGGCCCGCAGGATGGCGTACAGAGTGAAGCCAGTGATGAAGAGAATGGAGAAAACCAGCAGCCAGTCAATGCGCTTAACAGGGATGCTGGGGAGGGGCCCTAGGCGATCTGCGTCTGTCACATTTCTGTCAGGGCTAGCTTCAAACCCTGCAACACGAAAAGATTCTTCTTAAGGTACAGCATGCTGAGTTACTTTGAAATGCAATGTTTTTTTGTTAGTTTTCATTGTGTGAACTAGTTTTATGGTCTTTCAACTTGTTTTGAGAGATGCATAGATCCAAAAACAGCAAACGCTCTGCCGCTCCCACTACAACGGCATTTGCCGTTCCTGTAGCAGTAGTTGCCGTTTCCTCAGCGGTCTTAGAGGTTTACCACTGTGGGCTGGTCACAGACTTTTCTCATTAGTGCCTACTCCTAATGCCTGCGCAAGTTTTGTACCAACCATCAACCATTGCTTTAGAAAACCCAGATTATTACTTGTGCACCTGTGGCTATTGGTCTAGGGCTTAAAGGTCCCATATTATGCAAAAATTACTTTCTAAAGGTTTTCTAACAGTCATATGTGTCCTCATAGCCTGTGTATGAGGCCCAAAAATGGGAAAACTCTCTCCTCTCTCACTTGCTTGCTTCACCTTTTAGCGAATGTGTGCTCAAAACGGTGACCATTAAGACCAAGAGCCAATGAATTGAATTTTTTATTTTTTTTTTAATCATTAGTTATAATTATGAAAGGTCTTGAGTGGGTGGTCTTAATTAGCATTTAACATGCTCATTCAACAGCTGATGGAAAAGTTGAGGCTGCACAGTGTCAAAAAAGGCAACTGCAATTGGGTCCTTAACCTCCTGGCAAAGCAGCACCACAGTCAAGGTGGGCAGCCACATATCAAGAACCATATCATAGGCCCCTTCGGTTCAGCCTGATCACCCATGACTGCATTACTAAATTCAGCTCCACCCACATTAGGTTCACAAATGGTTCACTAGGGGTGGGTCAGTGGTAAAGATGAGTCTTTCATAGGGTGGAGGTAGTGCAGCTTGCAGCTTGGTACAGACCCCACAATGAGATTTATCTGTAGCGCTGCACCCACAGAGCTACCTCCATCATTTTATCACATTTCTGATGACCTGTTCTCCCTCCTGTCTCTCTGGAGAGACATACAGGACCACCTACTGCAGATCCACCAGGATGCTGAGCAGTTTCTTTTCAGAAGATGTAAGACAGGAAAATGGAAAGTGAACCCACACCCACTTCCATCCACCTAAATCTACATCAACCTATAAATCCATGAGGTTGAACCTGCCAGGGTCTTTACAAGTGGACACTAATAATCTTGTCTCAACTGCTGTTAACTGCTTGAGTTGTAATGCTAGTGATATTTCCATACGTTTTTTTTCTGGATAATAATAATTTTATTATCTATTCATTACAGTCATCTTTGTGCACTGTGAGGAGCAGGTGAAAAGCGCCTCATTTCAGACTGAGCATACAAATATTCACTTAAATTAAAACAGTCTTTGAAAAAGTGTATTTCAGCAACAGAAGTAAAGCTTAAATTACAGTCAATATTGTAGTCTATAACATACAAACCACTTGATTTTGGGCTGTCTCTACTGTACGTGTACCTGTCTGGTTAGTGATGAATGAGGTGAGAGTATCCAGTGTTCTGTCAGTGTGGTTGAAGCGAGCCATGGGTTTGGCCCCCTGGAACAAAAGGATGTTGGGAACTGCTACCGTCCCAAACCTTGTGGAGAGGCTGGTGGAGGAAAAACACAAAAAGGTTTGCCTCTGCATGTCACTGTAGGTGCAACAAAAATCTCAGAGCTGATCTGAGATCTAATCTAAATCATCTTTAAATCAGCCAAAACACATAGAAAAGTGATATTTTTAACTTCTCTTGTCCATCATTAGATCTTTCATCTAATGTAGTAGCAGCTGAAAATAAAATGTTTCTAGCACAAGTAAGGCATCTAACTCACAAAGCATAAAGGCTTTATAAATCATTTCATGACACTTTATAGGAGCAACCACTTGTTAGTGGGTGAGAGGATGCACATTAATGCAAGAAAAATGAGATCATTCACCTGCTGTGCTGGGAAGCATCCAGCGCTAAGAAATGCATGCTGGGAAAAACACGGGGCAGGGCATTGAAGTGAGGTGCCAGGTTGGCTGAGAACTGACACCAGGCTGTGAAGAACAGCACCACAGAGCACTCTGTGCTGTTAGCATTGAGGAACTCCATCAGGTCCTGAAAGAAGTGCAAGACAAGTGAGGGATGGTTCGGTTCTCTGCTATGACACAAAAGAAATAATCTCCACATATACATATATATTTTTTTATTATTATTAAAATTACCTTAAGCTATGTGCTAAACCACACAGAGGTAGTGATTCTGAACCATCCAATTTTCTGTCTTGTAAAGCTCTAATAAAGTTTTATTACATTAAAAGCAAACATGACTCTGACGGGAAGTGAAAGCTTACTGTAAATAATAGGTACAAAGAGATGGTGGTACTAGAATGTATAGCAAAAAATATTTAAATGACTGCAATGCAGAAATTGCAATTAAAAAAGTTTTTAACTCTCAAGATGCATTTTTTGTTTGGGCTTGTATATCTACTAAAAGCAGATAAAGTAAAAACTAAGGCAGTAAAGAGGAGAATTGAAGAGAAATTGTGATTAATTCAAAACGTTTGTCTGTGATGAAGAGAGAACGAAAGATAAATAGATAGATTCCGGGCAGCAGAAATACCTGTGAAGCATGGAGGACCTGCACAGTGAAATTGTCTATTCCTGTGATGTTCCTCTTATCACAGTTCACCTTGTATGTCTTAGTGGTCTCTGTGGTATTTTGCTCCTCAGCTGGAGCGTTGTCTGCATGCACAATTTCAAGGGTGACCTGGAGGTAAGCACAAAAGCACGAGTCAACATGCTACACCACTTCTGCTTCAGCTTCAAAGATAAGGTCCAACTTCAGAATGACTATAAGAAAGAAGAGTTTTACATGGGCTGCAACTAATAAAGTAGATTACAATTTAAATTAACGCCCTTGGTGTTTTCATATCCTTCTGTAAAAAACCAAAAAGAAACTTGTAGAGCAGATGATAGTTTAAATAATAGTCACATAAACTAAATTTAAGCAGGGAATACTGCACATTAAAAAGCTGCACCAGACAGTAAGAACTGCTTTTGCTTCAAAACAATCTTAAATTTTGCAAGTTATTTTTTATGTTGATCAACCGATCGGTTAGCTGGTTTATCTCATGTCAATCAAAACTCAAAGCTTGACACATTTACTCAATATTAACTTGACTTTCTATGATTTTGGGGCAGATTTAATAATTTAAGAGGTTATTTGAGGGTGTAGAGAGACAACTGGATTACGACATTTTAAAAAGTAGAAATAATAAACATGAACAACACACTGAAAACAATAAATCAACATTCTGGATATCACAGATAAAGCCAGAAATATCCCATCCTCTAATCCAGTTCCTGACGATCTTCTACCCTACTCAAAAGTGATGCTTATCTCAAACAGCTCGTATTCATGTTAAAATTTTAGTGATTGACCTGCTGTGATGACCCTGGTCCCTGCTCCTCCAGCGAAGCTCCATCAACAGCCAGAGCTGGTGAATCACACTGAGCACTGTTCTCATCACAAGGTGGAGAGAAGCCAGACTGGAAGTCCTTCACATTCTTGGGATAAAGGGATTTGATGTCAGACGGATCAATTGGAGTTTCGGTCCCCATCACAGCATCTGCGATCTCAGCAGTCTTAAACTGCCTTTTCGGCAGAGAGTCCAGGTCCTCAGACTCCACAAACTTGGGGCTGTTTTCCAAGTCTGACACCATATTCTCTGACAGCATGAGCTCCATTGACTCATCATTTTCTAAAAAACAGACAACAGAAAATATCCTCACCAGACTCTTCTTTTATATGTATGGTCAGGTGCCTCCACAGTCACAAGTCAGAGTGTGTGAAAAAGAGTTTTTAAATAATCTAATCCGTTCCTTAGGTAATGCATGATAATGCTGAAGGACTATAAACCTAAATACATGCATATGCTATTATGCTCAATGTGGAGTAAGGCTCTCCTGCTCTTGTCTTTGTTGTTTTTGTTTTTAACACAAATAACCATGCTGGAAACAAGTTTTATATTTTATTATGTTATCATTTGAAATGCCTTTTTATCTTTTGGTTCCAGTAATAAATCAATCAATCAAATTTATGTCAGTCGTCAAGTCTAATGATGTTGACGGCACTACTTGCATCTTGGATGTTTTGTTGCAGCTCAACAAAAAAATATTAGACCATACAGTTAATATTCTCATATATATTATTAGGCTAATCGTTGTTTAGACTGTGTTTAAAGAGAAGTTTAACTGTGGGAACAAAATATATTTATCATATTTGGCCCTGGAAAACTGCCGCTTTATAGATAAAATATAAAAATCGTTTTATCTGGTACCCGCTAAACGTGATCTAACCCAAGAAATTATTTTCCATGTCCATAACAGCTTGAAATAGTTTCATGCATTTACTTAATGTTTGACTTTTGCCATTACTAGCTTATCCTGAGTCCATTAGCACAAAAGAACAAAAACAAAACAGATAGTTACTTTAATTATCTACGTTTGACGTAAAGAACAGACCAGAAATTGGACATTATACAACAAGTTTACTGAAAAGAAAAGGTAACCTAAACATAAACTGCTATATTAACGTAAGCTTCAAATATTAACCTAAACGTTCGGCTAACTAGCAGGGGATGTCAGGCTCCTACCTTCTGCTGACACCGACAAAACCCTCAATACGTTAGAACAGTGCAGTAACAGAAATAATAAACAAAACGGTAGGCAAATTTCATTAAACATTACCGTCATATTTTATTTTTTATTACAACTAAACTAACAAAACGGCATGTTGAAATGTGAGGCTATATGGGAACGACCCTCCGTAGGAACGAATATGCCGTAGGGGAAGAAAATAAATGACGCACTGCAAAAATACAGCTTCCTGTTTTTTTTTTTGTTTTTGTTTTTTTTGTTTTTTTTGTTTGTTTTGTTTTTACGCACCCTGTAAACCTGCTGTGCCATTTGAGCATAACCGTCAGTGACATTTCATAAAAATTGTGAAAATAAACCTGCCTGAGCCATCTCTATTAATTGTTTTAGAATGTAATACTCAAAGTAAGTGTATGTTATCTCAGCATTGTTTTAAATTTTGACCATTTTACTGTTGTTACATTATAAACTTTCATCGTTTACTAAAAAAATATTCTTCTTATTTTGTCCAAAATATAGTGTGAACGTTAATGGATAAAAAATAAATAAATAAAAAATTCCAATATTTTTACTCTGTGTGTGAGCATGCCTGCGAGTGTCTGCAGTGTCTCAAACACGGGGCTGTGTTTATCATGGGCTTTTGTAATGGATATATACATTATAGTTTCCAACAATTTTCTCACTTTAATGTATTACGTATTGTTATTCATAAATTAGAAATTTGCTTGGTCATACAACCTGACTTTCCCACTGTGCCGCCAAACAAGACTCAGAATGACATTAAATATGTTGAAAATTTGTTAACTAAATTAACTAATTGGTTAACTAAACCAAGCAACTTTTTGGTTTCCACTGAGTACTGTATAGAATAATGGGACTGGGAGGATGGTGGAGGTTTAAGTTTATGAGACAAGTATGTTTACACCAACAAGACAGTGTACAAGCACTGTTGCAAGAAGTTTGTTTTCATTCATAGGCTTCATCGTCTTTCCATCAATATCTGGTGGGTCAGTCGCAGCTCAAAATGCCCGGGCCGATTTATTGTCCCAGTTCAGCCCTGGATGTAGGCTCTGCATCAGTCTGTCATGGTAAAAGAGGAGCTGAGCATAAAGGTGAAGCTCTCAAATTACCAGTCTGTTTTCATTCCTACTCTCACCTATGGTTATGAGCTGTGGGTAGTGACAGAGAGAACAAGACTGGGGAAATAAGTGGCCAAAATGAGTTTCCCCTGCAGGGTCTCTGGGCTCTCCTTTAGAGATTGGCTAAGGGTTTTGGTCGTCTAGGAGGGTCTTAGCGTAGAGCGGCTGCTGCTGCTTCCCGACTAGGAAGAGATTCCAGGGAAGATCTAGGACACACACGAGGGTCTCACCTGGCCCTCAAACGCCTCAGGATTTCCCTGAATGAGCTGGAATAAGTGACCAGGGGAACAGACATGTGAGCTTTTTTATTTAAGCTGTTGCCCCCAAACGTGACCTTGGATAAGTGGCAGAAGATGGATGAATAGACAGATTGGCACCTAAGTGATACTGAAAAGACTTGTACTTGTCAGATAATGTAATTATTTAAAATTATTTAATTATCTTCTTAGAATCACACATTTATTTTGCTCACCAAAAGAACAAAAAAACAATGGAAACAAAAAAGGGAAAAGATCTGTTGTAGCGGTATAACTAAACTTTTTGTCTTTCTCACCACTAAAATAAAGCTTTCCCCCGAATTGTATTTGGGTAAAAATGTGCCATGCAAGTCAAGTCAAATGGAAATATTTCTGTATTGTATTGTTATAATCATAAAATTTTCCAGCCGGAGTTATCAACTCCTGTTTTTTCTTCTTTTTTTTAAGTTCTTTAGAGTTATTTGGCAACTTTATAAATACAACATACAACAAAAAACAGGAGTTTAAGACAAACTGCAAACCTAAATCCACTCCCTTCCCTGGAATTAAGCACTTCTTTGTAAGTGTTCAGTGCATTCACCTCACCTTCTTTTTCACTAATCATCAACTTAAAAATGGGTGTGAACACCATGTGATGAAATACAATAGCTGGCGCACAGATGACCTGCAGATCAGTGAACAAACAACCAGGAAAGGAGGAGCTTTTCTCTGGCAATAGAAAGTGAAACTTAACATTCACACATCAAGGGGAGAAATGGCGCAGCAAATTATTCAGCTGGATCGAGAAAAACTGAGCTGTTCAATCTGTTTGGACCTGCTGAAGGATCCAGTCACTATTCCCTGTGGACACAGCTATTGCTTGGGCTGCATTAAAAACTACTGGGATGAGGAGAAGAAAGCACACAGCTGCCCTCAGTGCAGGCAAAGCTTCACACCAAGGCCTGTTCTGGTAAAAAGTACCATCTTAGTGGAGCTGGTGGATGAACTAAAGAAAGCAGAGCTTCAAGATCCTTCACCTGGTCATTCGTATGATGGACCTGGAGATGTGGCCTGTGATTTCTGTACCGGGGGGAATCTGAAAGCCATCATGTCCTGTCTGATTTGTATGGCTTCGTACTGTGAGCTGCACCTCCAGCCTCACTACAACATAGCTCCATTAAAGAAGCACAAGCTGATCAAAGCCACTTCAAAGCTTCAGGACAACATCTGCAGTCGCCATGACGAGGTGATGAAGATTTTCTGCCGCACTGATCAGAAATGCATCTGTTATCTCTGCTCTTTGGACGAGCATAAAGGCCATGATACAGTCTCAGCTGCAACAGAAAGAGCTGAAAGGCAGACGGAGCTCGAGGTGAGTCGGCAAAAAATCCAACAGAGGTTTCACGACAGAGAGAAAGATGTGAAAGTACTTCAGCAAGAGGTGGAGGCCATCAATCTGTCTGCTGATAAAGTTGTAAAAGAGAGTCAGAAGTTCTTCAAAGACTTGATCAGTCTCATTGAGATACAAAGCTCAGAGGTGAAGCAGAAAATCAGATCCCAGCAGGAAGCTGAAGTTAGTCGAGCTGAAGAACTTCAGAAGAAGATGCAGCAGGAGATCACTGAGTTAAAAAGGAAAGATGCTGAACTAGAGCAGCTCTCATCAACAGAAGACCATCTCCATTTTCTAAACAGCTACCCATCACTGTCACATCTAAGTGACAGTACAGACTTACCCAGGACTCACCACACTCTCCGATACTTTGAGGAAGTAGCTGCAGCTGTGTCAGAGGCCAGAGATACGCTGCAGAAGGCTCTGAGTGAAGAATGCTGGAAAATCTCAGGTGCAGTAAAACATGTAGAAGTTTTGTTGAGTCAAGGAGAGCCCGATACCAGAGAGGAATTTCAGAAATATTACTCTGAAATCACACTGGATCCAAATACTGTGAATACACGTTTATTGTTGAACGATACAAACAGAAAAGCAACATTAGGATTAAAGGAACAGTTTTATCCAAGTCACTCGGACAGATTTGTTGAACGGTGGCAGGTCCTGAGTGTGACGGGTCTGAGTGGACGTTGCTATTGGGAGATGAAGTGGAGTGGGAAAGTTATAGTGGCAGTTGCATACAAGGATATCAGCCGTGCTGGGACCAGGGATGAATGTGGACTAGGACTAAATGATAAGTCTTGGGCATTGACGTGTTCAACCACTGGTTATGAATTCAGACATAACAACATTTCCACTTCCATCTCAGGTCCCAAGTCCTGCAGAATAGGGGTGTATTTGGATCACAGAGCAGGTATTCTGTCTTTCTACAGCATCTCTGACACAATGACTCTCCTCCACAAAGTTCAGACCAGGTTCACTCAGCCTCTCTATCCTGGATTCTGGATTCCATACAATCCTGGAGACACTGTTGAGTTGTGTGATTTAAAATAAACAAGAGTGATTAATCTACGTTGTTGTTGTTGTTATGAGCAAAAGGCAGTTGGTTCTAATAATCAGATAGTTATTTATAGCTGTATACAGATGTGGATTTAAGTTTGTTACTTTGGACACTGTAATATGGCCAAATGAACACAATTCAAAAATGTGATTTTAGTTTAATCACATATTCATTTACTTAAATTAACCTTTTAGTACCTGGATACACTGGATACTTTTATCTCGTGAGGATAAAGAGAATTTACTGTAAAGCTGCTGTTAGTTAAACAATTTTTTAAGGATGAATTTAATCATCCGCAATAGTAATAATTTTATGGAATTACTTGTTCAAATAAAGTTTTAAACAACATATGAGTAGAGTAAAAAGGAATAATTTCCTTTTCTGATTATTATTCACATAATATAGATGTAACACTTTATTAGTTGACATCTTTCATTAACACAATATTTTTGTATCACTGATTTCCTGACATGTTTGTGAGTGATCATCTGTAAAAGTGTTTTATTTGCAATCGTTTCCAGAAAAAGATTAAATGTATTCATCCATTTTCTATATGTGCTTGCTTTCATTCATAAATTGGAATATTTTGTGGAAATTTACATACATTTTTTCATGTTTAACTATGGCTAAGAGATTAATCAAATGTGGACAAACTTTTGTTAAACTGTCAATTTAGACATGGATCAATAAAGTTTGGTGTTTATGTGGTACTGAAGTGAAAAGCTGTGTGCCAGGGTTTGAGCTAAACTATTAAATTACATGTAAGTTCTGTAATGATGGTATGTATTTTAATAAATTCTATTAAAAGTTCTTTTTCCAGCTTAAATGGTCCAAATTCATACTTCCATCACCACAGTGTGAAAAAGGAGAAAAATAAAAAAAGTGTTTAAAAAATATTTTAGATACGTCATTTTGTTATTGGTGAAAACATCCAGTTCATCATCAAAGGTAAAGAATTAAAGACATGCCTTGTAACTTTCAGGTTTATTACACAACTTTTTAACATTCCACAACAATCATGCAGGAATAAAATGGAAATTATACAAAGCTTTACAGGTTTCACCAATCACACTTCAGAAATAAACGGGCTTCATGTCTTCTGAAAAACAAATGTGAGAACATGTCAAAGGAATGCTGAAGGTCAGAAAGAAAAGATGGCAGAGAAGGCAATGAAGAACATACGGTGCCCTCTGTCAGCTCATTCTTGAAATAAATGTATTGTCCATTGATTAATCAGGTTATCATTAACTGTTTAGATTATTTTCTTATTTTTTGTAGTGTATTTTACAAAAGAACTGAAGCTACTTCAAACAGAATAAAATTCACAGCTCTGGGGTCAGCAGACTATTATCATTTCATAGCCATTAACTTCTGATCATTTAGAACAAATCTGTTTAGAACAGAGGACTCCAGCTTCTGGTATAATATGACTTTAATTATCACACTTGACAGCTGACAAAATCGTCTCTAACCCAGCCTCAACAGATCATATTCAGTTAAATATCTACATTTACACACTTCAAGATGACTAACATGGTTTTTGGAGACCAAACTTTCCTCCCTGACTTGTCTTTGTTGCATCAACACCTGTAAGAATCTTAGATGAAACATGTTGGGAGTTTTTTCTGTATTTTGAGCTAGAATATCTGCTACTGTGCTGGATAGTGATATTTATGCAACTCTGAGGACATATTTTTCTTTTAGCACTTAACAACAGTAGAATTATCAGATGACCAAATTAAAACTATAAATGAATCTCTTTTGTCCCACAAGTACAACACCTCTAAACCGCATTTAGCAAACATGATCCAGAATGAAGCCTTGTGGTATAAACTAAAATATCATTTTTAGCTCTTGAATGGAAAAATAAACTTGACATTTAGGTGGTAAATCAAAGGTTTGAAACTAGTTTTACTGTCTGTAAAAAAATCCATAACAAGATAAAAATGTACATCTAATTTTGGTCTTTAATTGGTTTCACCTTAAAGTATTTCTGCTTTTAACAGCTTCACAGCAGTTAAAAAGACAATTTTTTAATCATAGTTAGATATTAGCACCTAATAAGCTGCTGTAAAGCCTCTGTTGATGGTGTTTAAGAGTTAAAATAAAAAATTAGGAAGGGAACAGCCCAATACGTGACTATATTTCAAGTTAGTCTACAATGTGGGGAAATAACTAAAATCTTATATATAAGAAAGACCCAATAGGTTGCACAGGTTAGTCTAACATAAACTAACTTAATGGTGGAATTTAAAATGAAGTTAAATGAGGCTCAAATGGGACGCCTCTGATATTAACATCAACTGTCTTTGTAAGCTTTAAGCAATACCCATTATTAAGTCAGTTGTTTATGCTTTTTTTTAATTGTCATTTCGAAATTCTGCTATCCAGCTAACAGTCCATCCATCTTCCAAGTGTTGTTCTATAAACATTACAAGCTAGAAACTTCAGTCTTTCAGACACAAACACTGTAAAATAAATCTGAATGGGAGACAACCAGGCACCACATTAGCCACCACGTTGACAAATAAAAGGAAAAAAGTATCAATTAAATATCAATCATGTCTACACACAATTTTTTATATAAAAGGGAAGTTACTTTAAAAGCAGAACAGATGATATAAAAACTAAAACACTAAAACATAAAGAAGTTTACATGATCTGTGTAGCTTACAATGCATTCAAGAAACTAACATTTTTATTACTTGAGCATCAGATGCAATCATTTGATCCCAACAATCATATTGTTTTAGATTAACACGCTGTGAATGCTGTTTTATCTTTCATTTACAGAGCAACTTTCGCTAAGGTTAGTTTGTCATGTCTGTAGGGTGTCACATTCTTTGGTTAAGTAGATGCCTGTGTGGCATTTCCAATGTGTTTGTTTTACATGACGCAAGTCATCAATACATGAAAGGCCCTGTATGCAAGTTCAAAAATACAATAATAATGAAAAGTGGTGGCTAAAAAGTTTTAGCAGTAGCCTACAATACATCAACCATATTATTGCACCAAATTTTAATTGTGTTGGACAAGAGCAACTTACAAGAAGCTCTTGTACTTTTACATTTTCTGGAAAATCAATTATGGGAGGTTATAATAAATAAACAGCAAAGAAAAAGAGCCTGCCACATTATCTGACGTGAATAAAATGTCCAAGGATATATTTGACATTATGTGATCTGTATTGTAAATAATGGGACTGGGAGGATGGTGGAGGTTTAAGTTTATGAGACAAGTATGTTTACACCAACGAGACAGTGTACAAGCACTGTTGCAAGAAGTTTGTTTTCATTCATAGGCTTCATCGTCTTTCCATCAATATCTGGTGGGTCAGTCGCAGCTCAAATTGCCCGGGCCGATTTATTGTCCCAGTTCAGCCCTGGATGTAGGCTCTGCATCAGTCTGTCATGGTAAAAGAGGAGCTGAGCATAAAGGTGAAGCTCTCATATTACCAGTCTGTTTTCATTCCTACTCTCACCTATGGTTATGAGCTGTGGGTAGTGACAGAGAGAACAAGACTGGGGAAAAAAGTGGCCGAAATGAGTTTCCCTTGCAGGGTCTCTGGGCTCTCCTTTAGAGATTGGCTAAGGGTTTTGGTCGTCTAGGAGGGTCTTAGCGTAGAGTGGCTGCTGCTTCCTGACTAGGAAGAGATTCCAGGGAAGATCTAGGACACACACGAGGGTCTCACCTGGCCCTGAAACACCTCAGGATTTCCCTGAATGAGCTGGAATAAGTGACCAGGGGAACAGAAGTGTGAGCTTCTTTATTTAAGTTGCTGCCCCCAAAACGTGACCTTGGATAAGTGGCAGAAGATGGATAAATAGACAGATTGGCATCTAAGTGATACTGAAAAGACTTGTACTTGTCAGATAATGTAATTATTTAAAATTGTTTGATTATCTTCTTAGAATCACACATTTATTTTGCTCACCAAAAGAACAAAAAAACAATGGAAACAAAAAAGGGAAAAGATCTGTTGTAGCGGTATAACTAAACTTTTTGTCTTTCTCACCACTAAAATAAAGCTTTCCCCAAGTTGTATTTGGGTAAAAATGTGCCATGCAAGTCAAGTCATATGGAAATATTTCTGTATTGTATTGTTATAATAATCATAAAATTTTTCAGCTGGAGTTATCAACTCCTGTTTTTTCTTCTTTTTTTAAGTTCTTTAGAGTTATTTGACAACTTTATAAATACAACATACAACAAAAAACAAA
This sequence comes from Melanotaenia boesemani, assembly GCF_017639745.1. NCBI lineage: Eukaryota > Metazoa > Chordata > Actinopteri > Atheriniformes > Melanotaeniidae > Melanotaenia > Melanotaenia boesemani. The sequence goes on along the minus strand of NC_055696.1, from coordinate 19,073,830 downwards.
CAAAAAAAAAAAGAAATAGGAGTTTAAGCCAAACTGCAAACCTAAATCCACTCCCTTCCCTGGAATTAAGCACTTCTTTGTAAGTGTTCAGTGCATTCACCGCACCTTCTTTTTCACTAATCATCATGTTAAAAATGGGTGTGAACACCATGTGATGAAATACAAGAGCTGGAACACAGATGACCTGCAGATCAGTGAACAAACAACCAGGAAAGGAGGAGCTTTTCTCTGGCAACAGAAAGTGAAACTTAACATTCACACATCAAGGGGAGAAATGGCGCAGCAAATTATTCAGCTGGATCGAGAAAAACTGAGCTGTTCAATCTGTTTGGACCTGCTGAAGGATCCAGTCACTATTCCCTGTGGACACAGCTACTGCTTGGGCTGCATTAAAAACTACTGGGATGAGGAGAAGAAAGCACACAGCTGCCCTCAGTGCAGGCAAAGCTTCACACCAAGGCCAGTTCTGGTAAAAAATACCATCTTAGTGGAGCTGGTGGATGAACTAAAGAAAGCAGAGCTTCAACATCCTTCACCTGGTCATTCGTATGATGGACCTGGAGATGTGGCCTGTGATTTCTGTACCGGGGGGAATCTGAAAGTCATCATGTCCTGTCTGATTTGTATGGCTTCGTACTGTGAGCTGCACCTCCAGCCTCACTACAACATAGCTCCATTAAAGAAGCACAAGCTGATCAAAGCCACTTCAAAGCTTCAGGACAACATCTGCAGTCGCCATGACGAGGTGATGAAGATTTTCTGCCGCACTGATCAGAAATGCATCTGTTATCTCTGCTCTTTGGACGAGCATAAAGGCCATGATACAGTCTCAGCTGCAACAGAAAGAGCTGAAAGGCAGACGGAGCTCGAGGTGAGTCGGCAAAAAATCCAACAGAGGTTTCACGACAGAGAGAAAGATGTGAAAGTACTTCAGCAAGAGGTGGAGGCCATCAATCTGTCTGCTGATAAAGTTGTAAAAGAGAGTCAGAAGTTCTTCAAAGACTTGATCAGTCTCATTGAGATACAAAGCTCAGAAGTGAAGCAGAAAATCAGATCCCAGCAGGAAGCCGAAGTTAGTCGAGCTGAAGAACTTCAGAAGAAGATGCAGCAGGAGATCACTGAGTTAAAAAGGAAAGATGCTGAACTGGAGCAGCTCTCATCAACAGAAGACCATCTCCATTTTCTAAACAGCTACCCATCACTGTCACATCTAAGTGACAGTACAGACTTACCCAGGACTCACCACACTCTCCGATACTTTGAGGAAGTAGCTGCAGCTGTGTCAGAGGCCAGAGATACGCTGCAGAAGGCTCTGAGTGAAGAATGCTGGAAAATCTCAGGTGCAGTAAAACATGCAGAAGTTTTGTTGAGTCAAGGAGAGCCAGATACCAGAGAAGAATTTCAGAAATATTACTCTGAAATCACACTGGATCCAAATACTGTGAATACACGTTTATTGTTGAACGATACAAACAGAAAAGCAACAAAAGGATTAAAGGACCAGTTTTATCCAAGTCACTCGGACAGATTTGTTGAATGGTGGCAGGTCCTGAGTGTGACGGGTCTGAGTGGACGTTGCTATTGGGAGATGAAGTGGAGTGGGAAAGTTATAGTGGCAGTTGCATACAAGGATATCAGCCGTGCTGGGACCAGGGATGAATGTGGACTAGGACTAAATGATAAGTCTTGGGCATTGACGTGTTCAACCACTGGTTATGAATTCAGACATAACAACATTTCCACTTCCATCTCAGGTCCCAAGTCCTGCAGAATAGGGGTGTATTTGGATCACAGAGCAGGTATTCTGTCTTTCTACAGCATCTCTGACACAATGACTCTCCTCCACAAAGTTCAGACCAGGTTCACTCAGCCGCTCTATCCTGGATTCTGGCTTCCACAGAGTCGTGGAGACACTGTTGAGTTGTGCGATTTAAAATAAACAAGAGTGATTAATCTATGTTGTTGTTGTTGTTATGAGCAAAAGTCAGTTGGTTCTAATAATCAGATAGTTATTTATAGCTGTATACAGATGTGGATTTAAGTTTGTTACTTTGGACACTGTCATATGGCCAAATGATTTTAACACAATTCAAAAATGTGATTTTAGTTTAATCACATATTCATTTACTTAAATTAACCTTTTGGTACCTGGATACACTGAATACTTTTATCTCATGAGCATAAAGAGAATTTACTGTAAAGCTGCTGTTGGTTAAACAATTTTTTAAGGATGAATTTAATCATCCGCAGTAGTAATAATTTTATGGAATTACTTGTTCGAATAAAGTTTTAGACATCCAACAAATGAGTAAAGTAAAAAGTAATAATTTCCCCTTTTCTGATTAATATTCACATAATATAGATGTAACACTTCATTAGTTGACATCTTTCATTAACACAATGTTTTTGTATCACTGATTTCCTGAAATGTTTGAGTGATCATCTCTAAATGTGTTTTATTTGCAATCGTTTCCAGAAAAAGATTAAATGTATTCATCCATTTTCTATAATATAGCTGCTTGCTTTCATTCATAAATTGAAATCTTTTGTGAAAAATTACATTCCTTTTTTTAAATGTTTAACTATGGCTAAGAAATTAATCAAATGTGGACAAACTTTTGTTAAACTGTCAATTTAGACATGGATCAATAAAGTTTGGTGTTTATGTGGTACTGAAGTGAAAAGCTGTGTGCCAGGGTTTGAGCTAAACTATTAAATTATATGTAAGTTCTGTAATGATGGTATGTATTTTTAAAAATTCTATTAAAAGTTCTTTTTTCAGTTTAAATGGTCCAAATTCATACTTCCATCAGCACAGTGTGAAAAAGGAGAAAAATAAAAAAGAGTTTAAAAAATATTTCAGATACGTCATTTTGTTATTGGTGAAAACATCCAGTTCATCATCAAAGGTAAAGAATTAAAGACATGTCTTGTAACTTTCAGGTTTATTACACAACTTTTTAACATTCCACAACAATCATGCAGGAATAAAATGGAAATTATACAAAGCTTTACAGGTTTCACCAATCACACTTCAGAAATAAACGGGCTTCATGTCTTCTGAAAAACAAATGTGAGAACATGTCAAAGGAATGCTGAAGGTCAGAAAGACAAGATGGCAGAGAAGGCAAAGAAGAAAATACGGTGCCCTCTGTCAGCTCATTCTTGAAATAAATGTATTGTCCATTGATTAATCAGGTTATCGTTAACTGTTTAGATTATTTTCTTATTTTTAGCAGTTTATTTTACAAAAGAACTGAAGCTACTTCAAACAGAATGAAATTCACAGCTCTGGGGTCAGAAGACTATTATCATTTCATAGCCATTCATTTCTGATCATTTAGAACAAATCTGTTTAGAACAGAGGACTCCAGCTTCTGGTATAATATGACTTTAATTATCACACTTGACAGCTGACAAAATCGTCTCTAACCCAGCCTCAACAGATCATATTTAGTTAAATATCTACATTTACACACTTCAAGATGACTAACATGGTTTTTGGAGACCAAACTTTCCTCCCTGACTTGTCTTTGTTGCATCAACACCTGTAAGAATCTTAGATGAAACATGTTGGGAGTTTTTTTCTATATTTTGAGCTAGAACATCTGCTACTGTGCTGGATAGTGATATTTATGCAACTCTGACGACATATTTTTCTTTTAGCACTTAACAACAGTAGAATTATCAGATGACCAAATTAAAACTATAAATGAATCTCTTTTGTCCCACAAGTACAACACCTCTAAACCGCATTTAGCAAACATGATCCAGAATGAAGCCTTGTGGTATAAACTAAAATATCATTTTTAGCTCTTGAATAGAAAAATAAACTTGACATTTAGGTGGTAAATTAAAGGTTTGGAACTAGTTTTACTGTCTGTAAAAAAATCCATACCAAGATAAAAATGTACATCTAATTTTGGTCTTTAATTGGTTTCACCTTAAAGTATTTCTGCTTTTAACAGCTTCACAGCAGTTAAAAAGACAATTTTTTAATCATAGTTAGATATTAGCACCTAATAAGCTGCTGTAAAGCCTCTGTTGATGGTGTTTAAGAGTTAAAATAAAAAATTAGGAAGGGAACAGCCCAATACGTGACTATATTTCAAGTTAGTCTACAATGTGGGGAAATAACTAACATCTTATATATAAGAAAGACCCAATAGGTTGCACAGGTTAGCCTAACATAAACTAACTTAACGGTGGAATTTAAAATGAAGTTAAATGAGGCTCAAATGGGACGCCTCTGATATCAACATCAACTGTCTTTGTAAGCTTTAAGCAATACCCATTATTAATTCAGTTGTTTATGCTTTTTTCTTTTAGTTGTCATTTCAAAATTCTGCTATCCAGCTAACAGTCCATCCATCTTCCAAGTGTTGTTCTATAAACATTACAAGCTAGAAACTTCAGCCTTTCAGACACAAACACTGTAAAATAAATCTGAATGGGAGACAACCAGGCACCACATTAGCCACCACGTTGACAAATAAAAGGAAAAAAGTATCAATTAAATATCAATTATGTCTACACACAATTTTTTAATATAAAAGGGAAGTTACTTTAAAAGCAGAACAGATGGTATAAAAACTAAAACACTAAAACATAAAGAAGTTTACATGATCTGTGTAGTTTACAACGCATTCAAGAAACTAACATTTTTATTACTTGAGCATCAGATGCAATCATTTGATCCCAACAATCATATTGTTTTAGATTAACACGCTGTGAATGCTGTTTTATCTTTCATTTACAGAGCAACTTTCGCTAAGGTTAGTTTGTCATGTCTGTAGGGTGTCACATTCTTTGGTTAAGTAGATGCCTGTGTGGCATTTCCAATGTGTTTGTTTTACATGACGCAAATCATCAATACATGAAAGGCCCTGTATGCAAGTTCAAAAATACAATAATAATAAAAAGTGGTGGCTAAAAGGTTTTAGCAGTAGCCTACGATACATCAAACATATTATTGCACCAAATTTTAATTGTGTTGGACAAGAGCAACTTACAAGAAGCTCTTGTACTTTTACATTTTCTGAAAAATCAATTATGGGAGGTTATAATAAATAAACAGCAAAGAAAAAGAACCTGCCACATTATCTAACTTGAATAAGATGTCCAAGGATATATTTGACATTATGTGATCTGTATTGTATTTACAGAAGTGTTACATGTGTTGTGAAAAAAAAAAACATATTAAACAAGCAAAATTAATAAATTTCCCCATTTCTGAATGTTTTTATATCAGGATGTAAACATCAGGTTTCCCCACAGTTAGTTTTGTAATTTTAAAAAGCAATATCTAAAAGTAATAATAATCTGATTGTTATTGTTAAAGACAGGTAAAGAAACTACAGCCATGTCAGTAATGGTCTATCACTTTTTACTATTTATAATTAAAATGCAAATCCACACATGTATGTTCTAAATATTTTCTGGGCAAGGATGAAATTAAGATACTTTGACAATTATCACATTTAATTAAAGTTTTTGAAAATAAGTTCCATCATTACATTGTAACTCCTCTACCATTTTTAGTCAGTGCATTTACAGAAACATTTATGACATTTGCAAACTATTTTCTTTTCTATTCCTTGTCTTGGGTCTAGCGTAATATCAAGACAAATACATCTCAATTTAAACTTGTATGTGATTGGTCATCCAGTTTTTATTCTTACAAATAAAGTGGCAACTAAAATATATAAAGAAGTGCTTTGGGGGACAAACCTAAGCTACGACGTGACAATGATCCCTTTTAAAGTAAAGCTATGTTGTATTTTTCTTTCTAAATATGTAAATACACATTAAGACTGCCACATGTTTACATTAGACCACGTTTCATTCAAACAGCTGGGAGTGTAAAAACAGCAACCGCAAAGTAAAGCTGTAGGACAATACTGGGACAACAGAGGTCACCTGGAAAATGTCTTTCTTTGTTTTTTTTACGACTAAAAAGAAAATGTCTCCGTAGCAACGAGAGTAAAAGAAAAGAATCAGGTACAAAGAGCTGGTACAGAAAGCATGATTACATTTTAGCCTTACTTTTCCCTCTGATAACTCCTGATTTTAAAGACACATTTTGCTTATTAAGGACCTATTTTATTAAGGTGAAGTTCTTTATTATGTTGCTATGAGGTGAGATGAATTTAAATGAGTAGAAAAACATTGCATGGGTATCTGCACTGTAACACATACCAGTATAAAAAGTTTCCAAGCTGAACCCAGTCCCAAACAAGCTGACAAAATTGGAGTCAAAAAGCCATTTTTTTATATGAAAAAGGAAATTATTAATGCTACAGTGAGAACTCCTGCAACAGCTGCTTGCTTGTGTCTCTAGTGGCCAAGATCAGTGATCCTGAACCTCAGTCATTAAGAGTGATTCAGAATCTATTCGAATCTGCTGATAACAGCGTACATCCAAACATTTTCCAGTTCTCAGCAACCAGTCAGTCCACAGTCAGAAATGTGCAGCGCTGGACAGAAAAGCAGGGAGAGCTGAATATTTGCTCATCATGTAAAAAAAAATCTAATAGAATCAACAATCTTCTCCTAATCAGAAGTTAAGTCGGGTGTTTTGGAGACATTTGCATGCAACTGACACACAGACATTTGGCAAAGTGATGTTTACAGAAAGGAGACTACCACATCGTCCAGAAGAGTCCTGTCTTTAGTGTTGATTGTAGAGCTGAGTAAAACTTCATCTGCCTTGCCTTGATTTTTCACCTGTTTGAATAAAAGTAAGAATGAAAATGCATAACATCTAATTCAGATTTCAAGCTGTGACATGATGAACAGTAAAAGTACATTCTCTCCTCGTTTTGTCGCAGCCCAACAGATTTTACATAATTGTTGCTATCAAGCCTCTCAAGAAAAAAAGTCTCTTTTGACGATAGCATTAAGATCAAAACAAATATCTTTACATGAATGTTTCATTGGTATTAAAATGCTACATATAACACTAGAAATTAAGCTACTACTACAGTTGTCAAGATAAAAACCTCTTGTCCACCGAACATCTCTTTTTGTTCCCAAGAAAACACACAGCGATGTGGAGTGAAACCGTTAACACACCATAGATCTCCAGCAGTAGCACAGAAAAACCAATGGTAATTAAATCAGGTGACAGGCACGCAAATGACAACAATACGAATATTTTAAAAAATGAAAAAAGAAAACTCCTCCTCTCAGCCTCAAAGGAGATTGGGAAATATTACCATCACCTCCGATATGCAGCAGGAAACCTGCACGTGTCTATTATTCCAGCAGTCAAGGGTGAAGTGGAAAAAGAGCAGAGCCTCTACTCAGTAGCTGTCTTCTCTTTGCATGGAGCTTCACAGAGGATGTCTTTGTGTGGCAGCGGATAAGGGAAAGCTGCTCCGCTGCAGGTGCTACTATAAGCCAGTTTGTTGAGGCGCGAGAGGCCTTTGATGCTGCCAGGAGGCCTTCCGGGGCTGACCTTATACCCCGCGGCTCTGGTTGTGCCGAGCGGCCTTCCCGGGCTCGTCTTGAACCCAGCGGCTCTGGTGGTGCCGAGAGGTCGCCCAGTGCTGGTTCTGTACCCAGCCAGCTTGGTTGTTCCCAATGGCCTCCCGCGTCTCCCCGACTTCCCAACACTTTTGCTTTTCTTCTTGCCGTCATCCGGCGCTTGCTCGGTGGATTTCAAGCCTGGTATTTTTCCAGGCGAGCGTGGGTCACCCCCGAGCACATCCTGTCTCTGGCACACCATGGGCTTGTGGCTCTGGGTGGGTAAGGCCATGGGAGCCAGCGTCATCTGCAGGGATGTTGGAGGGGGAGGAGGATAGAACTTGCTGGACTGTGACGTGCACAGGTCAAAGTGAGAGGCAGGGTGGTGGCCATCTTCAGCAAGGCAAGACGGCCTGCTACTCATGCAGAAGTCACTGGTTGTCACCTGGCGCATCATCTTCTGCTGGGGATCAAAAATAATATGTTACTCTCACATATAGATCGTTAGTGTTAGTAATGTTGCCTGGATAATGCAATACTAGACTGACTAAAAGAAGTAAATAAATCAAAAGAACAACATTTGAAATATTGAAAAGTCAAAAAGTCCAATATACTTGTTAAACAGGAATTGAATTACTGGACATCCCAGCCAATCATATCCTCAAACATAATAACATCCATATAAAATACATCTTCATATATGTCCTTAACCAAGACTTGAAACTTGTGTGTCGTGACTATTAAAAGAAAAAGGTCTTATACGACTAAGTAAGGCACCGAAACTCTTGTTACAGGACATGGTTTTGTAGACAAGCCTTTACAAGAAAGTTGTTAAAACCAAAAAAGCCTACAGTAGAAAAGGATTGACATAATTCATGACAAGATAAAAAGAATAACCTTTGCTATATGACTGCAACAGGATGTGTTTCTAAAAAGATGGGAGAGATGGAAGGGGCGTGTTACATCGGTACTGTCATGATTGTGCTCTGTGTGTGTCTGAGTTTTCAGGCAGGGCCGAGCAGGTTGCCATGGGGACTCAGGGCGGAGTCTGGAGCTTCAATTGTGACCACCTGCAGCTCATCATCCTGCTCGTTATCCGGATCATCACCCGGCTATTTAGGGACAAGCAGGAGCTCCAGTTTTTGCCAGATTGTCTCTTTTTACCACGTGGTAATCAGGCCAGCCTTAGTGATTCTCTTGTATCTTGTTGCATATAACCTGACCTTGTTATCTCTACTCCTCACCACCTTAATACTCATGCCTCAGAACTAACAAACAACCCTGGATCTGGGTTTTCCTTTCTGCCTGCTCATTGCCTACAGTTTGTGCCTGCGTGCTCGCCCTGCCTGCCACCCAACTCACGCACAGCAACTGGAAATCATTCCCTGGCTTTCCCCTTCCACCATCAAACCACCACTGGGTCTTAGTAAGTCGCTGACCTTGCTGTCATTTCCCAAAACCTCTTACCAGATCCACGCTAACCCTCTGTCCTCTCTTCGGAAGAGTTTCCTGGACCAGGACCAAGCCACCTACATCAATTGTTAATAAACATTGTTCATTTCCTCCCACAACTCTGTGTTCTGCATTTGGGTTCCCTTCCGTACTACGGTCCCCAACCGTGACAGGTACGGCCATCTTTAAAAGTTTTATGTCCCTTCCTGTTATATCCTGTTGTGTGGATTTTGCAGATTATAACTGATGGATGAGAATGGTGTATTGCTATGTTAACATGGAAATCACTGAAAATTATGAATAAAACAAGAATAAAAAGAACAACTCATGGCTGATCCTCACATTAACTACAGCAATGCTTCTCTACAGTTAAACCCGTACAGAATTTCAGAAAGTAAAAGCATTTGTTATTTGATCAACCTTAAAGAGCTCATCGCTCCACTAAATGACAACCATTCGTGATCCATGGCCATCTAAATCAAGGTTAATCATTTGGATCTCAAACTTTGGATCTTTCGAATATAATCAGACCAAAGCTGTCCTCTCCAGCACTGAGAACATTTTTTTAAGACTCAACTCTTCTGAGAGCACCTCCTCGCCTAGCACCTACTTCTAATACTTGCAGCCATTTCTACAGCAGGGTCATTTCAGGCCATAACTTCACATTATGGCTACTAAGTTCAGTCCCACAAAGGCCACAGTTTTGCAGGTTTTTAATGTTTCCGTGCTTCAACACACCTGACTCGAATAAATGGGTCATTGTGTAGAACGACATAGGCTGTTGGATCCATTTCATTTCAGTCAGGTGTGTTGAAGCAGGTAAACATTGAAAACCTGCAAGACTGTGGCCCTTGTGGGACTGAACTGAGTAGCTCTGATATACACTATGACTTCTAAGGATCAATGGCCAATCAGAGAAAATAAAGTTAATTTCATGCAACAAAATTAATTTGTACTTGTTGTACTCAGTAACACCTGACAGATGTTGCTGATTTGGATACAAGAATGTTATTAGTTGATGTTTTATTCCAAAATCTGCTTTGCATCCTTAAATTTCACAAGCATAGAGTTTACATAAGCTACAAATCATAAATAAGTGTAGCCACAGTTTTTCAACCTTTAGTATGAAGAAAGCAAAAAAAAAAAAAAAAAAACATTGGAGATGTCTCACGATTTGCATTGTAGACTGATCATTCGAAATGTTTAAGTTTCTTAATTAGGGCTTTGTTAAAATATTGATCAGTTTTAATCGATTCAAATTAAATAAATCCAATATTGATTAATAAAACTTGGAGATCGATTATTTTATATGTCCTCATTTCAAGTAATATAACCCTACTCTCACGTGACTTGCTGAGACTCGGTTAGATCTTTGCATATATACACACACACAACTGGTTTCCTCAACCGAGTAATTCATGCTCTGTTTCAACAGGACACAGTATCTGTCTCCTATATTCACTTACTGGAGTTGTTTTGTCCCTAACAAATCTAGTCAAGCATATTGTATGGTAAAGACATATTCTTTGTAATGCTTTAAATTTTTGGCAATAAAGATTGTTTATTTAAAAAAAATGGTTTCCTGTGTTGCCTCCGTCCAAATTCAGCTTCTCTAGCAGAGTTGATGTCCAGTTTAGATGTTTTCATTCACCAGTGAGGATTACATTCACCTATAAAGTCTTTTGCAGCGTGTTACCGCTCACATTAACAACTAACTCTACAACCGCTAGCACTCTAACAAGTAACAGCTAATGCTAACATGCGAAGTCGCGTTCAACAACGGGAAGTGATGTCATCATGCACGTCGTTTAAAATAAATCCGATATGGTCATTTAAAATCATATTTTCTCTAGACCAGGTTTACAATTCGTCCTTTTATCAAACAGTAATCAGTCTGATATTATTTATCTGATTTACATGACGGCATGTCATAGCTGGTCGTGCTCTGTGTCCACGCAGTGAGCGCGCACACACACGCGCGCGCACAGGTTTCCGTCGGAGGACAGAGTGCACGTCAGAAAACATGTCAACCCGCTGGAAATCAGACAAAAATATGAGAGTTTTCTAAATTCTCTCAGGCAGGTGAAGACGGAAGCTACCTGCTCCAGTGAGGAGCAGATGGAGGATTTCTCCTGCTCCGGTGTTACACCGATAGCTTCAGGGTCGTCAGGGCAACACGCACAACTGAACAAGCTGAAATACGTCAGTGAGGGAATTTCTTGAGTTGCTTAAATGGATCAAGCATTCTTTGTAGGTTTGATTTACATCAACGCGTTATCTGAGATCTGAACTTCAGAGCGACTCCACTGAATGGAACAGTTTCATCAGGACATTTAAAAAGTTTAACTTTTCATTTGTCAAGTAAATGCACTATTTTATATTTTAAAAAGTCATCTGAGAATGTTTTTAATATTCAAGAAAAAAAGGTGGTTTTACATAATTAAGTTAATCGATATCAAATTTAATAGAATTTAATCAAAATCTAATCAAAATAGTATGTTGCGAATAGAATCAAATTTTTATGGTCAATTAAGAAAACAAAACCAGTGGAGAAGGGGGCAGAAAACCAGAATTGGGATAACCATTACCTTAGTTATTTCCACTAAAACAATGTGATGATTTCATCACACAAATTTGACCAATTTACAGGATAAAAACCTCCACCTCTTTGTTTTCTCAGCTATAAACTATTTTTATCTTTAGGCTATTTCTCAAATCATAACTAAAACAGCAACTTCTTGCCCGGCTGTAGATTTTTGGTGAGCTTCTCCTCTTGCAGCTTCCTCACTTTGCAAAAGAGGAGCTGTAGACTTGACTATTTGATAAAGATATTTTGCTTTGATCAAGCTTAAAGAAAAGTTAGTTTGTGGTGTTTTACTGTGGTTCTAAACTCATAAATCAAAGTTATTTACTTTAACTAAAAGAAGTCAAAAACGTCAAACCCTATTTTAACTAAAGCATGATACATGCCTCATTATAACTTCAATATACCACCACAATTTAAATATGAATCTTGTATATAAGGCTGGAGGATGTACAACTCTGTTTCTATATGAAGGAAACCACTCAATAAAGCCTTTGTGTAAAATGTAAAGGAAAAGATAAGCATAAAAATAAAAGAAGCTGAAGCTGAGAAATCCACTAGGTGACAGGTCTGGATTGTAGGCAAGCCAGTTAAGCACCCAGGCCTTTGTACTAAATTGTAATGCTGTCTTATGTGGAAATCTGTTTTTTATTGTCTAGTTAAAATAAAAAAAAGGATGTCCTTAAAAAACACAACAGCTGTGTTCCAGTAAAACCTGTACGCTGCTAATATTAATGTTGCCTTCTTAAATATGCACATTGCACATGAATACTTCATGCCCGTAAGCTTTTGAACTGAATTTTTTTTCTTAAAATAAGCTCAAGGATCCCTCTCCTCTTTGGCTGTGAAGATGCAGCACGCATCATTTAAAAAAAAAAAAAAGTTTAACAAATTTTCATTTGTTAGACCAGAAGATACCACCCCCTCTTAATTCCTAAATGTTTGCACTATTTACAGAGCAAGCATTGAGCCCCTCATCTTCACTTTTAATCATGTTTCTCTGCTACTGCCAACTTATCTAGTTGTAAAATGTTCTCCCACAAGAATAAAACTTCTTTGTTACAGCATTTTAATTATATTCTTTGAGTTATTCTTAGTCCAATGTGGGATTTATATAATTCGTGAATCCCTGCACTGGCTTTTTTTTATGAATTTGTGCAGGGAGCTAGTTAGTTTCCTATAATAAGATAGTTCTTTTAAAAGGCCTTTGTTAAAGAAATAAGTCATTTTACCTTGAGGACGAGTAGTTGTGTTGCAGTGCCTTTAAGTGATACCTTTATGTGAAGGAAACAATGAACTCCTTCATAGCTGCCATGATAAACCCAATAACATAACAAATGCACTTAAACATTTGCTTGTTTATGCGGGTTCATATTAGTAGCAGTTTTAAGGTCGGCTCCGAAATGAAGCTATAAATACTTAAAAAGCTAAAGGACAAGCCGCTGCAGATGATCCCGTCTTCTCTCTCCTGTAGAGGAAACAGGATGCCAGGAGGTGTGGAGTGTACTATCACAGACATTGTTCTGTCTGTAGTCATATCCATTCACAAAAATATGCACATGGATTCCGCATCTTTGCGTCCAGACGACAAAAAACCCTCAGTTGATCTCGTATAACATCAGTGCAACACTACCGTTAGCCTTGCTCTGGCCCAAATAACGGTTTAACAGAAAAGGCTTTAAAGCTCGACAACAGCTCCAAAAGTGCCCATGTACTTGATTTAACTGACATTTAAGCCGTGTAATTATTTGTGAATACACCCCTGCCTCCAGCATTAGCACTAAGGTTACTGTACCTCGATTGTTCGCAGATCTCGGAGCAGAAAGGGTTAAGGAGCAAAATGATCTTTCATCCCTCAAAGCGTGAGTAGGTCCATTTTCCTATTTCTTTTTCGCACCACAGGACATCGACTTGCTAGCTTGTAATCACCACATCGAATTGTTTCGCCGTGAACGAGGATGAGACGAAAGATGGATCAGTTAGACAGCTTTTTATTATCATTTCCCAGCTCCAGCGGTTTGGATAAGGAACGCAGCCATTTTCCATTAAAAATTAATAAAAAAAAAAAAAAAAAAAAAAAAAAAAAAAAGGGGGAGCGCAGTCTGAGCATGCGCAGAGCAGTAAACAGAGGTTGTGGGGTTTCTCAGCTTCTCCCCCCCACCCCCCCCAACCACATTCACATACGATGTTTTCATAGTAAAACAGAGAAAATCCTCATTTGCCCCAATCACATCGATCCATAAATACATAAGCTGCTTCATCTTTCAAGATGTCCTTAAATCGAGCCACACTCCAGCTTTAATGCTTTCCAAACAACACTCCTCACTACTGATAAATAATATAGAAACGAAAAGCTGTTGAATAATTAACATCATCGGTCCTCACAATAGTTTGACAGATTTTTTTTATGCAAATAACTGTGGGCATTAGCTGTATTTCTAAAACAACACATTGTTTTATTGAGATGAAAAGTAAAAACAGTTCTCATCTGATGGTTTCTTCATGAAAAACAATGCTGCTGCTTTACATAAATCTAACCAAAACATTAAAGAAAATTAGCCTTATAGTCAAAAACGTCACAGATAGCATATGTAGAATTGGGCCGATTTGACAACATTGATAGCTGGTATTTGCAAGTATAAAAATCACTGGACAGAAAGGTGAAGTACAGTCGGGAGAAGTATAAACTGAGATAATTAAAGACAGCATTATTAAAATATACACTAAAATATTACTCAACATATTTGTGAAACTGCAGGGACAAGGGGGTGTTGAATAATGGAAACTCTTTTCTTGAGTCTTGGGTCCTCCTCTACAAAACTTTGTACCGGCCTTTGCTTGTCGGCTGATAAGAATTTTGCTAAGGAGAGAAGGGAAAAAAAAATACCATTAATTGTTCATTATGTAGGGTCTGAAAAAATACTGGTATCCGGTCAAAATATATACTTACTAATCTGATGAGCTCTTCCTTAATTAGCCGGGTAATCTCTGTTTTGGCTTTCTGCACAGCCAGTTCATTTGCACCTAGAAAACAACAAAAACAATCAGCAAATTAACCTTTATTACAGAGAACATGACAAAACCATGAGGTAATTACCACTTAAAATGAAGAAAATTTGGATGTTACATGTGTAACAAAAGGGATCCAGGTTACCACGCCATACTCTCCCATCATTTAATCTCATTATTCTGAAAATTTTATTATCAGGAAAGTAAAACCAAAGTCACCATCACAAGAAACAGTTCATGGATATTATCAATAAAACATTGTGGGAGTGCATCAGCTGTGCAGGAAGCCTCTCTTTGAAGATCTCTCTTATTGTCCAGCACCAAGAGCACAGCAGAGGCGAGAAGAAACAGATGCTGATGGTAACAGTTAGGGCTGGCATGATACTAAAGTTTCAAATTCAATACCAATACTAAGGCTAGTGCTCAATACTCGATAATACTTCAGTATTATAGAGGGGGACACTCAATAAGAACACTACAAAAGTAACAACACAATCCAAAACAATCAATAAATATAAGAAAATATATTAACAGTTCAAAATAAATGCATTATGCCTTATTTTAGTTTTTTCTTACTCCATTACTTTAGTCTTGAACAGTGTTGTCAAGACTGTTTGCTTAATGTGGTGCAAAAAATACTAAACTAAAAAAAATATTTTAACTACTAGTTCAGAAATCACTAACAAGAGGACCGCGGCCCGGATTCGGACCCAGAACCTGTTCCAAATGGTCTCGGAGTTGAAATATAAAATCTGACGGGGTGCTTTTGCTTTAACTGGTGCAAATTTTGCAGTCTTCACTGTAGCGGTCAGGAAAAGCGCGGACCAATTGCATGTGAGGTAAGCCATCCCACGTGATGACAGGGAGATGCTGTAAGGGTGGGGCTGCCCACTGCAGTGCCTGTTTAAAATGAGTAGAGGTGGCTGGTATTTTCCGTGAACCGGCAAACACCAAAGTGCCATTTAAGTATAGATACCCATGGTAATATCTAACAAGATAGTACATTTAGAATAAATTAGTATCTTAGAATAGATTTTTTCACAACACTAGTACCAATATCCTGCAAAGCATGTTGCAGGTGACAGGACAGAAGTAGTCCAGACACAATACTTCTATGATACATACTCTCAATAGCCAAATAAATCTTGCGTTCTCCTTCTTTGGGTTCTTTGCCTGGAGGGAAATAGGTTCCCCTGATGGTGATGGCGGCCTCAGAGTATTCACCGATCCTTTGCAAAGCTTCTTTAGATGTCACCTTCCACCTGGCCGTCTGTGAGAACAGAAAAGGAATATTTTATCTTTTTTTGTTTATTATTATTTGCTGCATACAGAAAAGTACCCAGCAGTGTGTCAGTTCTGTTAAGAATTTGTTACTGTAAAAAAATAAATAAATAAAATAAAAAATAAAAAAACTCTTGGTACCTGTGCATTTCAATAAAAAGAAACGCTAAACAGTCAAACTTGATAACTTACAAGGGAAAAACCAGGAATTTGAGTTTTTTTTGGACTGTATTCCCATGAGAAATCTCTTGGATCATCAGGACCATAATATAACAACTAAGAGTCAGTCCTTGATAGTGGAGGCAGCAGACCAGAGCAGCACAGTTACTAAACCGTCAAAGAAATGTTGCTTCAGGAGCAAAAAGAGCAGACGGAAATATAAGAGAAATAATTTCTTGTTGCTGTGAGCGCGGGTTCAATCCCAAGGTCTCCCTGACCCACTTTCTCATCTTCTTGCTAAACAATAAAGGACACTAGAGCCCAAAGAATGTTAAAAATATTAGAAAATATGTGACCAACTATTCAGTTCATCAGAAAAATTTTAGCCCCATGC
This sequence comes from Melanotaenia boesemani, assembly GCF_017639745.1. Classification (NCBI taxonomy): domain Eukaryota; kingdom Metazoa; phylum Chordata; class Actinopteri; order Atheriniformes; family Melanotaeniidae; genus Melanotaenia; species Melanotaenia boesemani. The sequence continues at coordinate 19,057,484 of NC_055696.1, read as the reverse complement.
CAAGTCTAGTTGCCGTCCCCTGATTAACTTTGATTTGGTTTAAAGTTTCAACCTAGTTTCACCTCCAACTACAACAAAGAGATGGGTGTAGTGTGCCAACCGCTAAATCTCAACAAGATCCAGGATGTTTGGAGACTTATTTGACATAAATACGCAATCTAAAAATTAATCTAATTAGGGGCTTTGTAATTAATCTTGATTAATCAGTTTTAAACCGAATAACAGTAGCCTTAAAAAGCAACTTTTTTTATATCAATAGATTTTAATGGACAACTGAATCAAATAATAAACACAGACATTAATATTGTGAACTCAAGCTCTATTAATGTCTGAAAAAATGCATTTAATTGCATTTTAATTCAAAACAGTAGAAATGAAAATAGATGCTCTACTCTGATGCTGGGACTGATGCTCAGCGAGGACCTAACTTCCTGTCCGGTTCTACTGCGGCCCCCTTGACAGCGACAGCAAAGAGATCACAGAGCAGAGTAAAGCTTGTCACATACTCCAAGAGAAACAAGAACTTTGTTATTGCAGCAGGGTCTGTGTCTTTATGTGCAATGACTACCTGACCAGATTATTATATATTTAACGTGAAACTTCGTCGGTGGCAGGGCGAGGCTGTGCTTAAAATTCCAAATGTGATGCATTTTCGTACTTTCTCAGCACCAAAATCAGCTGTTCATTAGGTGTAATACGGAGACTAGTTCTTCCTCACAGTTTAAAGAAAACCTGGGGGAACCCTGGTGTTACGTTAACATACCGGACACCTGTTGTTCTGTGTGCCTTTCAGATTAAATGTTTGTTCTTGGTCTTTGATTTTATGAAATAAATTTCTAAATAAAAGCAACTTAAAGTCTTATGCAACTTATATGTTTTTTCCCTCTTCATGACACATTTTGTGACTGACGAGACTTAGTCCGGAAATTACTGTAAATTTAATTAACGCATTAAAGTCCCACCTCTAATATTTACATTATTTCATAAACACATTTTTATAAACATGACATTTTAAATTTGGGAGACATTGAATGAATAATGTTTGTCCGGCTGTGCTGTGTGACTGATAAAAAAAAAAAAAGCCCAAACATGTGAATGCAGCCGTTAGCTGTGTGCTGCTGACCTGAGGGAAGTCATTGATCTCCAGCTCCTCTTCATATCTCCTGACTGTCTCAGCTTGTTCGGCTGCCTGCCGCTCTTCCTCCAGCTTCTCCACGGGTGTGTAGTTAAGCTTGGCATTGATCTTCTCAGCCAGCTGCTCTGCAATGGTCTTGGCTGACACAGAGGGTGTCCTGATGGGCCCACCACGCAGGATGGCATTGGTAGCCTGCTGCATCACATCCTGTACACACAAAGAAAAGAAAATCTAGGTAATTTGCTGAATGTGTAGATTACATATTTTAAAAACATGAGCTGTCAGCTGGAAAGCTTGGGCCTTTTTATTGCCAAAGACGCAGGTGGAAACTCTTATTTTGATTACTAATAACATTGAGAATAGAGACAAAAGAACCACCTTGGAAGTGAAGTACCATCATCAACCTCAAGGTGGCAACAGAGGTTTGACGTACCTGAGCCTCAGCCCCCAAGTTTTTCTGAGCATTGATCTTGAGAGCCAGCCTTTTGGCCATTTCCAGTTTCTGGATGTTTCCAGCAGATGCAGGCGTGACTCCAGGCAGTCCTCCAGGAGCAGCTGCTGTAGCCGCAACAGCTCCGGCTGGACCAGCAGCCGCACCAGGAGCAGAGAGATCCTTCACCCGTTTCTTTGAATTAAACATGCTTTCGATTTGCTCCTCAATCTAAGGAAGGGAAATGTTTGAATAAATGATTGATGACCCTGTAAATATTAATGAATTCATATAACATTTTAAAATGACAAAGTTGGTGAAGGATTGCCAGACTTTTTAAATCTTGAAATCTAGAAAGAAATTAAAAAGTTACTTACATCCAAGGCTCCATCCTCGTCATCGGAGTCCTGCAATCCGAGAGCAGCTTTCTGCAGCTTCTTTCTCTCATTAGCCAAGGCATGCTCTGTCTCGTCAAACTTGAACCCTTTTCCTGAGAAGCCACTGCTGCTCTTAATGGTCTTACCCTCCTGCATGGATGGAAGTGCAGATAGGAAGAGAAACAGACAAAAAAAAAAAAAAAAAAAGGAATTTCATTTTCAGATAGAAAATTTCTAAAAAGCAGTTCATGTCTTTCCCTTCATATATTGTTAGATCCTTCTAGGCTGAACTCATAAACTCATATGAGAGCAACAAAGTTAAATAACTAAAAGTGAGGTTCAAAAAGCCAAGCTAGCAGCAGTAAATGTAAGGAATGAATTATTTTAGTTTACTTAAAAAAAATAAAAATTAAACAAAGTAAACAATGATATATCCAAGTCAGTGCTGCTAAAATCTAAGTTTGCATTGGGAAGCTTTATTTTACCGCTTTCTGTTGGTCTTTGAAGGAGCCCCAGAGCTGCTCCAGTTCTGGAGGGACGGGAGATCCTGATAGCTCCAAGGCCTTGATGATATCACCAGCGTAGCGAACCTGATCCTCAGTGATGAAAGTGTAAGCATAGCCCTGTGGAAGGAAGACGATAGAGAGAGTATCCTGCTGGTTAAGTCTTCTACTCCATTTCTAGTTATTCAGTAAGCTAGAAAATAAAAAACAAACAAGTCTAATTCAGTTTTTTAAGCAATCAAGGCATCAAGGCAAAGGACGCCAACAGACTGAACAAACTGATCAGGAACACACAGTCTGTTGTTGGCAGTAAACTGATCACCATGGAGGAGGTGGTGGAGGAAAGGATGCTGGCAAAGCTGCTGGCAATCATGGACAATCCCTCTCACCCCCTCCTCAAAACAAGCTAAAGAACAGCTTCAGCAACAGACTCATTCAACCAGCTACTCTAAGGAACGATACAGGAAATCCTTCCTCTACCTCTGTCAGAGCCACAATTTCACACCTGGTCTAACTCTGTCACCCTTTTTACTCTAAGTTCACATTGCAGTTATGTATCTTTGCATACCTTGCACATGCTCAATAAACGTATATATAGGCATACATGTATATTTAGGAAACATTTATATGTGTAAATATATTAGTATTAGGGCTGGGTGATTAGGCAAATTTTAATCTCAATTACGATCTAGGTTTTCAACAATCAAAAATTAAATGATCCGATTTTTTTTGCTCCTTCTCAGTTTACTCTTGTGCTGTTTTCAGGTGCAAATCGAGCACCACTGGCATTGCAGCGCTCTGCTGCAGACTCCTCCCACAGCCCAGACCGCTTTGCTTTTATTCAACGCAAGTTCCCATCACCTCTTAAGTTAGAGTGAAGAGTCTTGACTAAATAATCCACCAGCTCCCACAAAGACACAAAGCCACAAACATTATAAACAAACATAACTTTTGTTTCTCGCCAAAACAAAACCTACGTGGGACCTGGTGGAAAGAAACTAGTCTATTACCACAGACAACGCTTCAAGTGTCACACTGGCTGCCCGAACAGACAGATAAAAATCACATTATTTAAGTGAAAAAATGCATAATTGTATTAATTAACTGAGATCTCAATTTCAATCAAAATAATTGAGATTAATATTTTTGCCAGAATTGAGCAGCCCTAATTAGTATGATTATTAGGGTCCGAGCCATACAAAGTATGGCAAGGCCCTATTGTTTCTGCTATGTTTATTATTCTTCTCCTCCTTCTAAGCATTTCGAGGCCAAATTTGACCCCCTAAACACCCATGAAAAGTTGTGAAACTTGGCACACACATCAAGCCCGGTGAAAAATTTTATATTCTAAAGTCCGCATTGACTTCAATGCAAAATTGGCTCAACAGCGCCACCTACGGACACAAAAATTCCCCAAATGAATGGGGTCCCGAACGTCTACTTCAACATAGGAAGACGAAACTTGGCACACACGTGTAACATGCTGAGCCGACCAAAAAATTCAATAGAACACCTGTTGCCATGGCAACGGGGCGCCCGCCATCTTGGCGTGTGCGGCCATTTTTTTGCCATTTTTTGCACTTTACACACATCGTATTTGAACGAACTAGTCTGAGGGGATTCGTGCGACTGACTCCAAACTTGGTGGGAAGCTTCCTGACAAGTTGGGGACCAAAAATTGTTCAAATCTTTCTAATAGCAGAAAGCATGTTACCGTGGCAACCGACGGAAAATGACCTTCTCGCCATGAAACACGGTTTGCTCATATCTCCATGTAAATACATGGGATCTGCACCAAACTTCACAGTATTCATACTGGTGACACCCCAAGTGCAGCAAAGAAGTCAATCGAACAGCTGTTGCCATGACAACGGCGTGCCCGCCATCTTGGATTTCACTGCCATTTGAACGAACTAGTCTGAGGAGATTCGTGCAACTGACTCCACACTTAGTGGGAACCTTCCTGACAAGTTGGGGAACAAACGCTATTCAAATCTTTCTAATAGGAAAAAGCCTGTAACCGTGGCAACAGACCGAAAAAGCCTTCTCGCCATGAAACACGGATTGCTTATATCTCCACAGGAATAAATGGGAACGGCACCAAACTAGACAGTATTCACACACGTTGGGTCCTTAACGCATTACACCACCTGTTGTCAGGGAGACATCGGGTGGCGGGGTCCAGGCAGCTCGGACCCGATGGATGCCGCTTGCGGCTTTAATTATTATTACAGTTGCTGCTACCGTTATATACTGTCATTATTACACTGTTGCTTTACTATTGTTATCATCTCACAAGTACTTTTTCTATTTTTCCACTTCTGTATTTAATCCTATTGTATTTTTGTGTATTATACCGGACTGCTATGACAAGTTAATTTCCCCTCGGGGATGAACAGTCATCTGTCTATCTATCTAGACTGATGCACCACATGGTTCCCTCAAGTGACCGACCTTGTTGCCAGCTCTGCCTGTGCGTCCCGCCCTGTGGACGTAGTCCTCGTAGTGGTTGGGACAGCTGTAGTTGACCACCAGGATCAACTGCTTCACATCCAGACCTCTAGCTGCCACAGAGGTGGCCACCATCAGACGACATACTCCGTTCTTGAAATCATTGATGATGCTGTCTCTGTCGTACTGATCAATGCCTAAAAGGATGAAAAAATATGCCGCTAAATTTCAAGAGTCAATATGGATAATAAGTATGACTAATTACATAATGTTGGTGGTACTACATGAGTGACGGGAGGAAACAATAACATCAACTAAACGTTGTAAGTGACAGAATATAGGAAAATATTGACAAGAATCTGTATCAGAAGGAAGGAAATTTTGTTATTGGTGGGTGTTAAAAATGAGCTTATTTGTTTGTACAGAGTCCTTGGGTGCCCTAAAAGGCGCTTTAAATAAAATGTATTATTATTATTAATCCCTCAAGAAATGAAAAAAAATGCTTATATCATTTTCAGGGATTGAAATGTTTGGGCTGCACATCTCAGGAAAACATGTGATATACGATAACACTGTTGAAAGTTGTGATGAGAATATGACCTGCAATAAAAAAAATATTAAAGCTGATGCTTTGATGTTTTCTCATATATACAGAGCTCCACTGGCAAAACTCTAATGTACAGACGTCTTTATAGCTTGTGCTATAATAACACTGGTAGCGTGTTTTAGCTAACGTTAGATTTTAGTAACTCTTCTTCTTAATAAAAATCATTTGGTTTGAAACACAAACAGATCATGTAATATGGTTTCCTTCAACCTAAAGACTAGAGATAAAATAGAACATTGAGAGCCTTTGCAAAGGTCTGAAGATGTTTCTTTACCAACTTTTGATAAATTATGAAGAGATTCTTTTCATATTCCAGTGTGAAATAAAAGCAAAAGCAGTTTCTGTCAGAAGAAATAGTTTCAGTCATTAATGGACCGATGACTAATATAAAAAAGAAAAGAACTTTGATAATGCCATATAAGATGCCCTCGTCAGTAACGGTGGACCATTACCTACTGTCATCAGTCCAGATATTCACAGCCTTGTCAGCAGATACGAGCTGATTAGGAGTCACAATAGGACTCTGGCAGCAGAGATTGAACATGTGTCCCCTGGTGTTTTGTACAAGTATTCGACATGTCCTGCACAGTACCCGTGTTTGCTGTGTGTCATCACTCTTCTAACCAAAGACGCTCAAAATAGCTGACGTGCTGTTCTGTTTCGCCACACATTTTTCTGTATCCACATTTTCCTCGCTTCTCTCATTACCTTCCACCATCAACACGCTCACTTCATGTGCTCTAGTGCCTCAGCTAGAGCACGTCTAGACCGCGAGCCCAACTTATGTTTTGAAATACAAAACGCTATTATCCCAAGTCTTTTCCAAAATTATTCTTCCTTAAATAAATAAATAGTTTATAATGTGAAATAAAGTGTCCCTGGATGTTGATGTTATGTTCACCAAGTTTTGCCGTCTCGCCCATAAAGCGGTGTGGCTCGACCATCTGTGACACCGAGACTGTATGGTGACAGCCAACCTGCCCTCTGTGAAACAGGCAGCATATGAGCAGAGGGCTGAAATCAGTAGCCTAGCCGTACATAAGGGTTTGTGGTGTTAGAGCCAATCAAAAGCAGAGTAGGGCGGGCATTTGTAACAAAGCAGCTAGCAAAAAAACTCAACAAATCCAGTGTCATGTCCCCCACTAGGCCTGATGCATTTGAACTTCTGTTTTTGACCTGAAGTTAAATAAAAAAAAAGTCAGGTGTTCGTTCGTGTTGACCGTTTTTCTTTCTTGTCATTCTGAATTTTCTCCAGAATGTAGTGAATTTATATTAAAATATTTAATTAAGTCATTTGTAATATTTTTGTTGTTATTGTCATAGTTTTGTATGTTGTTTGTAAATGAAAAAAATACAGTAAAAAAGTTTGATCAATACATGTGTGAATTTTTCTGGACCTCTGGTCTTCAATGGAGAGTAGATACGGACCTTTGGAAAATAAGGTTGAGAATCCCTGGTCTACATGGAGCAGGTATCCAGACCATAAGAGTCCATCTGATTTGCCATTGATACGCACAGAACATGAATGTTCAGCAGCGTTTGGAACAGCGTCACATCACTTCCTTAAAATATGCAAATAGGGGCTAACACTTATCGCAGTTTAGGCAGTTGTTGCAATATGTTTATCTCAAAGACTAATATCGCAATAAAGGTAAATTTTTTATATATTGTGCAGCCCTAATTTAAATTTTCTCATACAAGAAACTGTAACTTGGTACCTCCATGTAAAGATAGGCAGGGGTACGATGCTTTCATCAGGTCTTTGAGCAGTCCATCTGCATGCTCCTGTTTATCCACAAAGATTATGACAGATCCCTTCTCTTGGTAGTGTCCCAAAATCTCCAGCAGCTTCAGGAACTTTTTATCCTCATCAATCACCAGCTACAAGAAAAAAAAAAAAGAAAAATGAGAAAGTCGATTTTAAATTTTTTTTTTAAAAAGGACAAATTTTTTTTAAAGTACAAAAATTTAAATGCAACCTGGTGAGAACTGGAGTGAATCTAACTGAACAAAGAAACCAAATGTGTTCATCAGATAATTTATTTCAGAGACACAGAGATAAAACAAAGACTATTTACCACATGTTGCTCCACATCAGAGCAGACGACGCTGCGACCTCCCACCTGCACCTCAATGGGTTTCGAAAGGATCCTGCGAGCCAGGGCCTCCATGGCTCTGGGGAAGGTAGCTGAGAACATGACCGTCTGACGGTCGGGACGTACGTTGTCCACAATACGCATCACCTAGTGGAGGAAGCAGATGTGAATTTCTGTCATTTTTTTTCTCACCTTTGAGCTTAAGAAACCAATGCTGCTGTAACCTTTTCAGAATGTGGGTAAATGTGGGCGACACCAACCTGTGGCTCGAAGCCCATGTCAAACATCCTGTCTGCTTCATCCAACACCACGTATGTAACTCTGCGCAGGTTGGTTACCCGGCCTACACATCAAGGAAGAGGAGCAAGAGGAAATTAGTCCACTTTGAGAAGAGTTGGGGTCTAACAAACAGCTTGCCTTCTTCAAAAAAATAATTAAACTAATCTGATAAACACAGAAAGCCCCTTTCAGGATAGGACTACATGCGATTACTTAATGCCTGTTTATTTTAAAACATTTTTTTAAGGCCAGGGTCTTTTTGTTTTTATTCCTTTTTTTATTTCTTTGCATTTTAGACTGTTCATTGCTTTGCTTGACACTGGTCTTGCGTACCATCTCAGGGACATGAGGGACCTGTAAAAGTCAGAAAACAGCCTCAAGATACAATACAAGAGATGGAGCCCCATCAAGCATTATCTGATCGAGCGCCTTTTCACCTACAAGGGAAACATATTACAGATTACCTCGCATGTGTGGAAACAACAGAGAACACCCTTCTTTTATTAAAACTGCTCAGGAAATGACAGTACCAGCATATGTAACAGTTTCTGAACACATTTCCAGCATTCCCACAAGACACAAGAGCTCCATCTTAGAAGTGATTAGTGAGGCAGATGAAGTATTACAGGTGCAAACAGATTAAATAATACTTCCTCAAACAGCTGAAACACATTCTCATTTAAAAAGTAAAAATTACAAACCTAACCAGCTTAAATTCCTGGTATGATACCATCAGGCATTATTACTGCTCTTGGATTGGAGACTGAGGAACAGTGGAAGCAGCACCAGCTTCACCTACCTGTACATTCCCTGATCTTCAGGAAACACATCCCTGTCTTGTCGTTATGACTGATCCCAAAAGTGTCAAATAATGTCAACAGTTTAGTAGATGGTACTGCTTTGGATCATTACACACACTGTAACATTGAATCCATTTGATGTTATTATAAAAAAAAGGCATCTAAAGTTCTCATTTGCATAAACATCCTATTAAAGAAATCCAATAATTAAGGTGGCAGGGTGAACTCACCGCTGTTGGCCCCCAACATGTCAATCATTCTTCCTGGGGTGCACACAATGATCTCAGCTCCTCTCTTCAGCTCAGCAATCTGCAATCCAACAACACCAAGCGACAGCAACAATGAAAGGTTATGAAAATGTGTTTAATAGAACAATCGTTTCATTTTAGATATATTACAAATAAGTAATTAAGTGAATAAGTTGCTGCTTGGCCTGTCAACATATAACATATAAAGTTAACTCCAAAAGGACGCTTCAGTTTATAAACACCACTCAATGACCCCTAGAGTTTCATCTGTTTTCTTTCTCTTTGCTCGACTGCCGACTACATTTAATTTTGTTCCACTGTGAGATTTGCATAGCACAGGAGCTCTACAACTAAAAACCAGACATTTCTTTGTTTAAGGCTGATAGTTAATACAGAACAGGAAGGCAAATTTACCAGCAGCCTAGCTGGAAGTTTCAGTTTGTTTAGACTGAAAGAAATCATTACAGGTTCAACTCTGTGCTCATTCAAACTGAAAAATACAGGTTTATCTAGAGACTAAAGTCCTTAAAAATTCAGTAGATAAAAAAGTTTTCAGATTTTAACTTGACAACAAATCAGAAAAATTCTCATTGCAGCTTTAGTCTCTACAACAGCTGAAGTGGTTCAATCCCAGCCAATAAATAATTTAGATTTCATCCAATAAAAGAAACCATAGGACGACGGGCAGTTTTAGATGATAAATCATAGCATTACTAGAAAACTCAAGGACCGCTGATGTTAGGGATAGTTTAGTTATACTGCCATAGGCTTAGATTGCTGAGGGACGTTTCATGATACACTGAGCACTTCCTTACTTTTTCACCTTTCTGCTCTTTATTTTCCATGTAGAAATCTATGACAGTACTGCCAGCATTGATTTGTATGTCTCTTCTCTCTGGGCAGATAGCCTTGGCTAAAAGTCAAGTGCCCATTGATTCCTCTGTCCTGGCTTCTCCACCTCCAACCAGTAGAGGCAGATGTCCGAGTCAAGTTCTACTAGAGGTTTTCAATCATGTCTAAAGGGATTTTTTTTCTTTCCACTGTCACCCTCCACCCCGTGCATGCTCAGGGTGGGGGAATGAATGGGGGACTAGATTTGATGCAATCTATTAGTTTTCCTTAGCCAGGCAATTATATTTTAGGAACCCGGCTCATTTGAACAGTTACTATAAATTGGACTAATGTGGATTTATTTTAATTAGATCAAAATTAATCCAATAATTGGCTTGAATTGAGATTATGTCTATAAAGTGTCTTGAGATGACTGTCACAAAGTGGTGCTATGTGAATAAAGCTGATTTGAATTGAAACTGAATTGCGTTGCATCTGATTGAAACATTTCTGAACAGCCAGATAACTAACAGGTTTTAAATTTTACATGGAAATTAAATGATCAGGCAGGATTATTTTGACTATTCTTACCTGCTCGCTGATGCCTGTGCCACCATAAACACAAACCACCCTGAGTCCCAGTGCTTTGGAAAACTTCTTGCACTCCTTTGTGATCTGCAGAGCCAGCTCTCTGGTCGGAGTCATGATTACAGCTGTGACAGTAGAAGAAAAACAAAACACACTCCATCTTTTATCACTTTAATGAAAGATACTTTATAAATCTCAGAGGAAAATCATTAAAATGCATTATTTAAACACTCTGATAATATAGTTTGACACAGTGGAGTTACCAAGAGCATCACTCGTGTTCAACTGACTTTAATGACTCTAAGAATTGCTTATTAACCATAGAAGCATTAGAAGTCAACTGCTTGCCATTAAACAGAGGAAATGGGCTCTATTAGCATTCATTAAAACTTTTCATCATTCATATTCCTTATATTAAGTATAAAATGGTCAAATCCTCACAGATGGGTCCCTCTGACTCCTCCAGGGGTCTCTGATCCATGATGTGTCGAAACATGGGCAGCAGGAACGCTATGGTTTTTCCACTGCCGGTCTTAGCAATCCCGATGAGATCTCGGCCCGACATGATGGCAGGGATGGCCTGAGCCTGGATGGGCGTGGGTTTTTCATAGCTGTGCCTGGTTATATTTGAGGGGAAAATATAAATGTGTTGTTGTGACCTCTCATCAGAATTGCTAGTCATACACAAAGAAATTGACAAAAAAAATGGACAAACTAAACAGGATATGATTGTTTATGCTTCTAAATGGTCTAACGATTACGAATATGTCTCGACTGGAGCTGCTTTCTTCTTCATAAATGCAAAAATATGCCTTATATACAAAAGTTAATCATTTTTACGATCTTTTCTTGAAATGGACCATATGGCTTTCTACTGCAAGGTAAAAGACCTTCATGATGCCGCATTCAAGTGGTATAATCTATCCAATAAAGAGACATAATATCAACTCACTTCTTCAGAGCACTGAGGATCTTCATTGACACCCCACACTGTACCCAAGTCTTGATGGGTTTGGGACAACCCTTCCCTTTGACGGTAATGCCTTCCAGTTCAAGCCTGTGTGCATTCACTTCTGTATTTATTTAAAAAACAATCACAACACATAAAAAAGGATTTTTGATGGGTAATACAGGAAGACAGAAAAATAAATCTGAACAGAACAAGGCCGTTGCTCAAGGAATAGACGTGTATGTGTTTTAGAGAGTAAACTTTGTTTGCTAGTTTAAGAGCTGGAAACAGATCCCAGCCGAGCACCGACATCAGCCTCCTACACCAGCAGAAATATCACAGTAAATGCTGACATTAATATACCAAAGCTTCCAAATGTAAATGAGATTTATTCTGTTCTGTTATTTAAAGAATGTTTAGTTCACTGACCCTCTGTTGTCATCTTGGCCAGTTCAGGCACCTCCACATAAAAGTTTTTGCGGTATGACTCATATTGGATCTTCCCATGGTCAACAGGCTCCAGGATCTTCCTCTGTTTGGTCTGGAAGCCTGTCAGAGCTGTCTGCAGGTCAACCTCCTCCTCCTCTGATGAGTACTGTCAAAACACACAGCAGCAGTTAGCAAGGAAACACTGTGGGATTTTTTTATTTAATTTTTTTTGCTTCCAAGAAGAAGGAGAAGATATAAACACACCTCCATTGCATCCTGATCATTTTCCATCAGCTCACCCTTCTTCTTGTGCGTGTGGGGTCCTTTTTTGGTTTTAACAACTGTCACCACTTTGGTTACTGTCATTTGTCCTTTCTGTTGAGGAGAAAACATGGCTATCATTTAGCAGGAGATGAAGAAAACATCTGGCTCATCCCAAGCAGACGTGAAGCGTGATGAGAACAGACAGTGGAGCAACAAAACAGCAACATCTGGAAAATAGTGTCAAGTTTTTACAGCTCATAGTTTTAGACAGCAGTGGGGAAAAAAATCCTTGCTAACATAATTTATGACTTCTGTATTTTGTTGTCTTTATTCCCACCTTATCGTTTCCTTTCATGGCTCCCATGTTGAACTTCTTCACCTCCTGTTTGACCTCCTCCATGTAGGCGTCCAGAGGATCCACTTCGTCCTCTTCTGCCTGCTGCTCCATGGGAGTCTCCTCCTTCTTCCCTTCCTCTTTCTCCTCCTCCTTCATATCCTGCTCTTTGCCTTCCCCTTTCACATCCCCATCATCATCGTCGTCTCCCTCCATCAAAGCTGAACCATCTTCATCATCATCTGAAACGAAGAGCCGATAATAGCTATGATAAAACAGCACATGCTGGCTAAGTGACTGCTTCAGTAAGAAAAGTATGTTCATCAAACAAAAAACTAATTTAAACAACAAAATATTTATTGAATAATTATTAAGAAATGTTCCTTTATATTTAGATATTATCCAGTTTTCATCCTCACCATCATCATCCTCAAGGCTCCATTTCTTGCCCTGTTTCATCTCCTCAAGTTCTTTCTTGATCTCGCCAATATTTTCAATAGCCTTCTTCCTCTGCTCTTCTCTCCATTTCTCCACTCGCTCCTTCCTCTTCCTCATTTCCTCCTCCAGTTTGTTCTGGTCAAAGTCTTGCTGCAGAGACATAAATGACATGAGAAATATTCTGTTTGTTCTTTGTGGTGACAATGTTATCCAAGTTGCTCGTTTGAAACACAGAGGCAGTTCAAAGCTCTTTACGAATCTTAGAAAAACTGAAATTATAGAACTTACATCCTCAACCTTCTCATCTTCTTTCTCCTCTTTAATCTTTTTCTTCTCAGACACAGGATCGAGGCAGTCTTTTTCTTTGCTCTTCGCCCTGCAAGAAAAATAAAAATTTAAATAGCTTTGAGGAAAAACAGACCTGGGGCCTCATTTCTAAACCTGTGCGTTGCAAAGCAAACTACAGGTGGCGTCTGCAGCGCAAAACAGAAATGAGGTGCAATTCAACTTTCAGATAAAAGCCTGCGCACACACGTCCTAAGCTTGTTTCCGTTTATAAATCAGAATCAACTAACGCAGGCACCCGTGAGCCTTCCCGCGCCCACATGGTGGCTATAAAAGGTCAGGTGAATGCCGATGATACATATTCACATCATTTCCATGATGGCCCGGGAGGGAAAAAGAGGGAAGCAGCAGAATTTTTCGGGGAGTAGGACTGAGATCCTGATGGACCACCCTGACAAACATAAAAATGTTTAACTGGTGGGCCGTGGGCATTACTTGTGTCAGCAGGACAGATTAGTGGTAGCAGGTGGCAGATGCTGTCATCGCCGTGTCAGAAGGGAAGACGCGCCAGAGGCACCGGAACGTGTGGATGGATATCTCAGCCAGTAGGGCATCCGTCCATCATGCGGGAGTTCGAAGTTCGAATCCCCCAGGGGTAAACAGTAACACCTTCCAGCTGGGGCCTTAAGCAAGACGCTACAGCCCACAGTAAATCGCTTTGGAGAAAAGCTTCTGCTAAATGACAGTAATGATAATGGAAATCCTGCAGGTGCAGAGGGACACGATCACTGCTGTTAACAATGTGGCCAAAGAGTTGTGGGAAATGGGGACTGTCTTGATACAAATTGGGACAACAATTAAAAAAGGATTGTGTTAAGATTAAATAAATAAAGGAAATCCACCTCTTGTGTGTTTCATAAGTGTTGCATCACTTCTAGACGCTGCAGTCTGTCCCACTCAGCTGGATCTCAGACTAAATGACCGAAGTTTACTTTTCGCATTTTCTTTTACTGACAAATGTTGGCAGCAGACTCTCCACCTCATTATCTCCTTGATTTTATTCTGTACCGTTGGTGTCGCAGTTTCCCATTTTCCCAGATTTTGTGCGTACGCCATGGTCAGAGTTTGTGTGGCGGTAGAAACATTCTCCCGCCAAGTTTGGTGTTTATAAATCCCAAAAGTTGACTATATTTGGTGTACGCTGGGTTTTGTACCTAGGCCAGATTTATATATGAGGCCCCTGGTCTTTGTCTGCAAACGAGAAACCTACCTGAAGTTGTTTTAATCTACACAAATTAATGTGACTGTATCACTATGTGCTTCTAAAAGTTCACTCCAAAAGGATGCTTCAGTTTATCAACAACATTCAATGACCTTTAGGGTTTTTCGGTCACCAAGCTAACAGTTCCATCATAAGAGATTTCCTCACTTTTCATCAGTTTTCTTGCTCTTTGCTGGACTGCCGGATCGGGATCTGCGGGCTCGGCTCCTGCTGCCTGACCTCTTTCTGTCACGGCTTCTGGTCCTCCTCCTCTCTCTGCTCCTGGAGCGCCTGGACAACAAAAGCAATTAGAAGAAAACATACATTAGACATATCAAAATTTAGTCAATTTCATGATCCTAACTACTGTTAAACGCTACACACTTGTTAGAAAGTAAAAGATAAACTACTTGTAAAATCAGCTGTAGTTTTTTTTGTTTGTTTTTTTTTGTTTGTTTTTTTTTTTAACGGTGATTTTAAGTGAATTAAATGACACATTATTAAATTTTAATTAGTTTATATAAGAAGCCGTACTGAATACTGTAGATGTGCTCTGTGTTCTCACGAGAACCAAAATGGTCATCAAGTCTCAGTAAAGAAATTCTAAACCTATTTCTTGTCAGCATGCATACAACACATACCTGGCTCGTTTTCTGTCCCTGGATCGAGACCTCCGGCGGTCCCGGCTCCGCGACCTCTCTCTCCTGCTTCGATCTCGGTCGTCTTTTTTGGAGCGTTTATCCGGGGAGCGACTTTTTGATCGGCTGCCTGACCGCCCCCGAGACGCCGAACGCTTTCTGTAATGTCTGTGAATCGATAGATAGGACTATCATGTTAACTGTCAGTGTAAAACTTATAAACTCGTCATAATTCACAACAATTTGAGATGAACTGTTAGGTAATGTGCAACATATGCTTAGCTATGATGCTAATGTTAGCAATTCAAATTTAAACAGTTTATGAAAGACAGTGGTTAAAGTCGACTCGACCGACAACAAAATCCCCAAATGAACCCCTTCTCCTGGACATACCTCGATTCACGACCCATCCCGACCCCACGAAGTTAAATATAGCAAAAAAAAGACAAAAAGTAGTTAGCACACAGCAGCAACGTCTGAAAGTCTGTATGTGTCGTTGCACCTACGAAAGAAACATGCGACACTTCAAGCTATTAACTGGGAGTTAGAACAGAGCGCCACCCCGCGGTGGGAGGTCAGAAAGGGCAGAGTTATACAGCTGTGGTCTATATACTGTTACTTAATCTCTTTTCATGTTGTTATATTTTTTCAAAATATATTTTTTACTCCATAAAGTATGAAAGTGTAATTCGACGAAGACGTGAGAATGGCAATTGTAAAAGAAAAGAAAAAAAAGAAACACACACACACACACACACACACACACACATATATATATATATATATATATATATATATATATATATATATATATATATATATATATATATATATATATATATATATGAATGACAGTGAAAATAAAGTGTCCGAGTGACTCATTACATTATGACGCGTTTTGGAATCTAACTGCTGTTGGGATGATCTATGAAAATGCTCCTTGCTGCAATGAGGATGTTTTAGTCTCTGACTGAAGGAGCTGCTTAACGTATCCATGGTCTCATGCAGAGGGTGATGCGGGTTGTCCATGATAGTTGTCAACTTTGCTAACATCCTCCTCTCGCCCACCACCACATGCTAAAGAAAACAACAGTAACAAATATAATAACTAACAAATTTCCAAATACATATTCGCTCATACAATAAAAAACTACATCACCACTCTATATAATAGTCACTAAACCCAATATCTTTAACCCATTGATTATTATTTATTAATTTTCAGAATGCTAATGATATCATACTTTATATAAGCATTATATAAACATTTCAAACTTTTTTACAAATATTACAAAACAAATATTGCTTAAATGATCATTTAAACAATGTTTAGCTATTTGCTTTTGAGCTATATTTTGGTTGTAAAATCCACTGATGCATTTCTCTGTGGAGAACAGTCTGTTTGGTGGCATTAGTTTTTACAGCTGGTAAAGTGAAATTACAACAGCAGCATGCCCAAAAATGCATTAAATTCCAAGTTATTATGTTACCATGCTATTTCTAATAAATAAGAGTAATGAATCTAGAACTTGGTGTTTAACATGTAAATATTCAGGCTGCTCCTATGAAAAGCTAATGAGAATACGCTGAATGGGTTTAATTATGTATGCATGGATCCTATAATTACATCTGAGTACTATGCATGCTACTCGCTTCTGTAACATTTGTCATTTTCTTTAATATTTATGTTAATGCATTATGATGTAATATTATGGGAGTCCAACAATAGACTAAAATGTAACTACACCTCCTACCTTTTGCATAACTCCATCGACTGCACACACACAATTTAAAAATAGTTGATTCTACTATTGACTTTTGTTTAATGTCATTTATTGGAGTGGATGATTGAAATCTGAACAAACAAGACAAATTTGGCTAGTTAACAATTTTTTAATTTAACAACCAGGAGCTTCATAAGCATGTGGAAGAAGCATGCAAAGGTAAAACAGCCTGGCACCTTTTAATGCTTGATCACACTCCTTTGTGGGCATCCCATTCTTCAACCAGCATTTCAGAAATTAGAATCCGATGTATTTTTTTAATCCCAGACTGGGAAATTTCAGCATTTGTCTCAACTCAGTCAGTGTGGTTGAGTTAGTCACTTTGCCACAAGCAGAAGATCCAAGTTGATGTTCAGTGGGGTTGAGGTCAGGGCTGCAGGCAGATCACCTTCAAATTCTGGAGGTAATCTCTGATAAACCCCGATCTGTAGGGGACCGAGTTGTAGTCTTGGGGGATAGAGTTTGAGGTGAGACTATAGAGATATGAGATTTCCACTGGTTGAAGAATCTCCTTTTAATATTTTTCTGCATTGAGTTTACCTTCAATGATGACAAGCTTTGCTTTTACAGTGAAACTGATGCTGTCCCATACCATCACACTGCCTCCACCAAAAGCTATTATTCTATCAGTGCAGCAGCCAGCATACTGTTCTCCACTTATTTTCCACACTTTGACCCTACAACTTAACTTCCGTTAGACAAACCTGGATTGTGCGCTGAACATAGCGTGCCTCCAAGTCCAGGTTCCAGCACACATGTGGTTTCACCAGACAGGAAAAACAGTGAAGGGCAGTCAATAGCAGAAAATGTTATAAGAAAAACAAGTGGAGCAAACTTCCAGTGGAGAATAAATTTTTAAATCCAGGTTAAAAACATTTCTTTCTCTGCATTAAATCTGCATGGTATCTTTAAACTTAGTTTGCTTGTCATCATTCTAATTTAATCAATTATCTTATTATTTTTGCTATTTGTTGCAGCCTTTTCCTACTTTTTAATGCTTTCTTTGTACAGTCTTTTATGTAAAGCACTTTGAATTGTCTTGTACATAAACTGTGCTATATAAATAAACTTGGCTTTGGCCGGGAAGATTTGTCAAGTTTTCTATGGGTGCAGTGTGACACAATTTAAAAAGGGAAATAAAATGACTTTCCAACTGTAAAAGATTTACTACTAAGAACCATTGTTATAGTAAAAAAACAACAAAAAAAATCCACCTACCACTAAATTCTTTACTTTTGTGCTCAAAGCTCGTGTTAAAATGCAGTCCACAAAGAATGTTTGAGCTCCTTTTAAATAAACTCTAAAAAAAAAGACAAGAAAGCAAAAGCAGAGGAAGTCACACGAGAAGTATTTATTTGGTATAAACTGTCAGATTATGAAGCAGAAACAGCTTACATCACAACACCGTCTTTGCAATACTGTAAGAGTCATTAAAAAGGTATTTATAAATTTATTCAACAAAAACGTATATCTGACAAGTTGTAGGATAAATCACAATTTACACGAAAATAAAAATATATATTAATAAATTAATTAGGATGAAATGATAAAATGTAAACCATGACATAACATGGAAGAAGAGAGCATACTGCTTCATGAAAGTTTGTATGAATGAGGATTGAACAAAACAAAGCAAACACGTCACCAGAATTACAAATAAGCGCACAAACTCCCACTGCCTCACACAAAACTGTACAGTCCAGTTCAAACCAAATACACTTCCAGTCTGCACAAGTTTACTGCGACTTGAAGCTCACAGGTGCACATAATAAACACGCCTATACATGTTGCAAGATTAAAAAAACAAACAAACCTTGTTGGTAAAGTAGGTGGACCCTTTCTGAACACTGGATGACAGGATATTAGTTAAAGCACTGCCACAACGTTCAACCATAAAATTAAAGTTCATGCGACACAGCTGACTGCAGCAACGCCGACCAAACGGGTTCAGCTGAAATATAAGATTATCCAAAAAGATTACTGTTTTTAAATTTCTAACCAAAAACTGAAGGGCTTCCAGTCAAGTAGTTAATCCTCAGTCTATTTACACTCAACAGCTTGTGCCCTGAGGCCTTGTTCGCCAGCTTTTTGTAAAACATTAAGACTGTGTTAAAAGCTTTGGGGCTTCATTAGTAGCCAGGACTTTCTAACGGATAAAAGAAATAATCACAACTCTTCAACTTTGAGATTATTAATGAGTTAAAGTGACGGCTGCCTTCTGGGCTGCTCCTATTTTTTGTTTCTTTTAATCAGGCAGTGATATAACAGTCCGATCTCTGAGATTGATCACAGTATCAAAGAAAACAGAAGGAACCTGAGAAAAAAAGTCACAGGAAATTTGTTCTGCTTGAAAATGAGCACATATATATGGTATATATGGTATATATATATATATATATATATTCAAGTTCCTGAAGCTCTGCTGCAATATTATCACACTTTAGCTCAAATGGAAACTTCTTTGGAGACCTGTGATGGTTACTGTTTGTGAAACAGCTGAGGACTCCTTGCAACATATTTTCACCATCACAGAAAAGCTTCTGCTCCAGTAAAGGAAGATCATTTTCAGCTTGGATCATTCAAGTTAAAAAAAAAATGTGTGCAAAGCCTAAAAAGTAAAAAAAAAAAAAAAAAACAGGTGGAAACAATAACAATAATAACAGGGGTGTGAGGGAAAATGTAGTCACCCATCTGAACCATGCTCCTTTTTACCAAACTGTATTGAAATCTTTAAGAATTTCTCTTCTGTATACTAGAAAGCATCAGGTATCAAGTCAAAACAGTTTGAAGAAAGGCTTTGTAAAGGAAAACATGTTTGTCCTTCCAACATGTAACATGTTGCGACGGTTGTTGGTTCCACTTGAAAAACAACTGTTATGCTTCTGAAGCTAATTTATTTTTAAATGAAATGCTCCAAATTGGTTCAAAAAAGTGTGAGGATCACAACAGAATCTTCTCCATGCGGGTGGAAAAGAAGATTGTTTTAATGGTCCTTTTTCCCCTTATGCTTTGCTTTTAGTTGAATTCAGTTAAGATGCCATAAACAGATTAAGATCTTCTCTTCTCAGTCGTCACTTCCATTATGTGTCAGCTAATACAAGCTATGGACAGTTATTTTACTACCTGCATGTATTCTGAGTTAAAAAGTTTTAGCCTAAATAGTCTAGACCAGGGCTACTCAATTCGGTCCTACGAGGGCCGCAATCCAGCAGGTTTTCCATGTATCCCTGCACCAACACACCTGAGTCAAATTAGGTGGCTCTAACAGCCAATCAGGTTCTACACAATGACTCATTAATTTGACTCAGGTGTGTTGGTGCAGGGATTCATGGAAAACCTGCTGGATTGCGGCCCTCGTAGGACCGAATTGAGTAGCTCTGGTCTAGACAGTTATCCTAAAGACCTAATACACAGCTTAAAAAAAAAGTGTAAACAAAAGCCAAGGCCTTCCAGCCAGCTACTGTCTCCGGAAAACTTTGTCTCATTTGTCTTTTTCGAAGGATATTTAGACGAAGAACAGAGTTTATTTAATAGAAGAAAACTTGGAACTTTTTGCTTGGTCTGTACGTGCACTTACATGCATGTGTAACCAGACAGATGGCTACAACATAGAGCAGAGATGCTCTGATTACAGCACAGAGACACAGAGAGAGTGCTCTCTAGTACATTCACGACAACACAGCTGTATCTCCATGTATTAGGTGGTTTAGGTGTTTTCTGCTGCATTAAAGTTTAAAAGCCTCAAATATTCAACCTTTTTTAATTTAGTGTCTTAGCATCAACCTTAACCCTGCCTGGTGCTCAGCAAAGCTGTCTAGAGTAGTTTCCATCAATCAGTTTAACATTTACTGAGAATACGTCGCCCTCTCCTCCATAAATGTCATCATCTCGGGTCCGTTAAGTAGCAGGGTTGACCAATACTTGAAAAGAATGTCGGGAGACATAAGGAGCATATCCAGATATTCAAAGCATTCTTTAGGATTAACCTGGTCTAACTGGTCTGACCTATAAGAGACACTAAGTTAGTTTGCTAACTAGTGAGAAAAGGTTACAAAATCATTCATTTAAAGAACAGCTCGACAGCTGATGAGTACCTTGTTTGGTTCTTTATGGGTTTTCTTGTTACTGAATTATTTTTTTGTGCACTAATCGAACACTCCATCATATAAAATAAACGATGCTAGTTTCACAAATTTCACTCATATCCTGAAATAGTCTCCAGTGTTTTTCATTCAGAAATCCACAGTATAATATCAGATTCAATGAGCTGCATTGTTCTACGCTCCTGTTTATGTTCTATGTCTGACAAATAAATATCAACAAGCACAATGATGGTACATTCCTCACACACTCACAAAACACAACCTGTCCCTCTGGTTTTTTTTTTTTTTTAGCTTCTGTTCAGAGTAACAGCAACCTGCAGGTCTGTAACAAACTCTGGACTCTGTGGTCTCATGTAGCTTAGCGTTTTAGAAGAATCCTGAAGAGGTGAAACAACAAGCACCTGTCCAGGAGGAGTGCAGCCCTGATCGTAAGGCAGCAAAGGATTCATTCTTAGACTGTCAACAAGAAAGCAGCACCAGAGGGCACAAATGAGCATGCCTTGTTGCTATGGAACAGAAAGGGAGGGGGGGGGGGAGCAATAAGAGGAGGCGGGGTGGGGTTACGGAGGTCCTCCTCGTCCATCAGGGAGTCTCTGAGCCTATGAGCAATAAGAACTCGTGAGAAATGATGAAGGTAAAGAAGTACACGCAGAGATCTGAGAAGACGTCCCCCATCCTCCTGTAGGTGTCCATGGAGCGGTTGATGACTTCAGCGGGGATGCCGGACAGCAGCAGGGCAGCAGTCAGCACAGTGGTCTTGGTCTTCTTCTCGACCTGCAGAAACACAAAGGCCGGATTATATGAGGCTACTGATATTTACGCAGTATTGGATGATAAACTGGAAGTAACAGAAAAACTAAACAAACAGCAAATACAACAACAAAAAAATCTTCTAAATTACATTAAGTCAGCTTCCCAGACTAGGCAGCAACAGACCACCTCCGCCCCAAACACCATCTACAAAAACGCTAAATCATACCTTCTATTTATGGCAAAACAGTTCAAATCTAGGCATTTATACGGAATTACTATTATGCATTCATGGTACTAATACTAAGTTAAACTCACCAACCACATTGTTAGATCTCTCTGCTCAACAGCTTGTTAACAAAATAACTAATCAGCCAATCACATGGCAGCAACTCAAAGCATTTAGCATGTCAACATGGCCAAGATGACTTCATGAAGTCAAACTGAGCATCAAAATGAGTTCACACAGACTCATCAAAACTGGACAACAGATGATGGAAAATTGTCTCCTGGTCTGATGAGTCTCAATCTGCAGAAAACCAGCATTATGCGCTCACAAAAAAAAAAAACCAACAAAAAACTGCTGACTCACCTTTGGAAAGTATTTGGACAATCCCATGTAGGCCAGTTCAAGAGTAAGAAACGGAGCAAAAATTGACTAGAAAAGACAAAAGCAATGACAAGGGTCAAATGGCAACTGACAGCTTCAACACAAAGCCTTGATGTAGAAAATAATTCCATGCTTTTTATATACATGCACATAAATTAGAGTCTGCACTCTCGTTTTTACAGCAAGTAGACCTACCAGATACTTGCAGACAAAAACCCTGACAAACACAGCAAGGAGGATGCTACCAACGAGCCTGAAGACCCTGAAGGGATCAAACTCGTCTGAGTCGGGCCCTCCATCCTGAGCTGGCTTCTCACTGACCAGCTGACCTCGAAGTTTCATGGCATCGTCAAAACGGGACAGGTACTTCTGAAGACCTCTGCGCGGGGAGCCACTGTGGTCATCCGATGCTCCCCGTTCTCCCTTTGGTCTCTGTCTGAGACCTCCAATGTCGTCTTCCAAAGATGCTCCGAGCGGCTCACTGCAGTCTGGCAGTGGTGAGCCCCTCCTCTCTGGGGTGGCAGTGTGAGAGTGGCTGCCATGCCCTGCAGACTCTGGAAGGAAGGGAGATGGTCTCTGTGAAGATGAAGACCAGGGCTCTGTCCTGTCAAGATCAAGGTGGAAGCGGGGCTCTGTGGGACGCCGGGAGGCTCCTGCATAAAAGATGACATCACATTCAACTACAGCTGACACAGAGTAAGGCTTGGGTTACCTTAAAACATTATCTATAAAATAGAAGCCAACAAATTAATGGGTTAGATGACCTAATCTATGGCTGTTCATAAAATATTCATGCATATTATGGAAATATGTTCTATCAGAAAAAAAAATATCTTAGGATTTTTTTAACCTGTCCTGTACAGTATCATGACAGCAGAATGATAGTCTGGCAAAATAGCAAAAGGAAAAAGGTGGATCAAGGAGAAATAGGAAGAGAAAAGATAGAAAATGGGAGAACAAAAGTTAAAAAACAAATCACAACTGCAGTCAAAGCTAACCAGAGAAACTGAACAGCTGCTACACCTGTAAAGTAGCAGTAAACATCCCAGTCTTCTAATAGAACATAACAGGCAATCTATAGGGGCACATGTGAAGAAAATAAAAAAAATTAAAAAACCAAAAAACATGAAACCATGTAAAAACCAAGAACAGCAACGAACGGAAAGTACAGAAAGCACTCGTTAGTTTCTTTAACTGTTTTGTCCAGGAAACCACATCCCAAAGATGTGAAATCATGAAAGACTGATGCTCAGGATGAGTCAGCTAATTAGCTTTGCATCAGATTTACGGTGCATGGAGGATTTTTACAGCAGCTTTTTTGTTTGTGATGACTGACTAATTTCCTTTGGGAAAATTTACTGACCGTCTTAGGTCTACATAGAGAAACAAGGGAGACTTTAATTTGAGAATGAACATTCACACGGGGACCATGTTGTTACTGGTATGAGTCCCCAGGATGAGTGAATACACCACCCATTGTGTTTAATTCACACGTGTATTTTACATGAGTATTGGCATTATAATAGACAACAATTAATAAAGACTGTGGGGAGGGCAAACAGCAGCCGTGGGCGAGGCAACACGTTTCATCACCCACCCAGGAGCAAAACAGAGTGACACGCATCAGTTTTGAAGCATACCATTATTTTCAGAGTCGTTTTTGGAGAAGCCCACGATTCTTTGCATTCTGTCCTCTGAATTCATAAGCAGCTTTCTCCTCCGGATCTCTGCTCTCCGCTGCGCCACCGAGATGGAGCTCGTCTTCTCCTCGCTGGTCTCGCTCGACTCCATGTTTATACGTGAGTTAAATTAGTTTTAGCTAAAAGATGTAACCGCAGCGCATAAAACCAGCACCTCGACGGATGGCCGTGGACGAAACAAAACCTTCCGAGCACTGAATCAAATGATAAAACATCTAAGAATGGACCCAGCGCTGTCTGTACGGAGGACGCACAATGATGACGTATTCTTCAAAAACTGCTCGGTGGTCCGTGGGTTTTTCAGCCCCGCACGCTGTTTGACAGGAAGCTAACATGATAGATAGATAGATAGATAGATAGATAGATAGATAGATAGATAGATAGATAGATAGATAGATAGATAGATAGATAGATAGATAGATAGATAGATAGATAGATAGATAGATAGATAGATAGATAGATAGATAGATAGATATGGATCACCAAAGTTTTGTAATTCAGAATTTCCGAAAGCAGTCGCACTCTTTAATTTTTGTTTTTCTTTATTTATCCTAATTAAATAATACAATGAAAGAAGATGTTTGAATTATTTCCATCTGGGTGTAGGAAAAGAAACTCATAGTTACTAATGTAGCCTACAAATAAAAAAGAAAATCAACAGAATAGGCAGGGTGACCCGGTGGTTACAGGAGTATGCTTGGATCTGGTGGTAATCTTGTCTCACGAGACTTTTTTTCAAGGAGGATGGAAATTTCTAATTCTTTGAAAAACTCTGCATTTCACTGTTGTGGTGTCAAGGGTGGCAGTCATATATTTTTTATTCGTAAAAAGATTTCTATCTCCTCCTGCATCTACACCAAACCACCTCATGAGAGCGTAAAAAGTTTTTAGTGATATTAGAGGTTTGTGGAAATTTAGGTGTTTCCCTTACCAGTAAACACACACACACACACAACACAACATTCATGTTTTGTAGTTTAGGCCACTGAATTATAGTAACGACAATACTGTACAACAAAGTCTATAATAAATGTTATTCAGTAAAATTATAATTTAAAAAGACCTCTCATTAAAATAACACATATTGGATCAGTGCTCTGCATCAGCAGGTACCTAAATCCCAAGTATCGGAATCTGTATCAGAATTATGTTCACATCACTGATACGTAAAACAGTTCTGCCCTGCTGGCCAATATCCAGTGTAAGACAGATACAAGACGTTACAGAGATGTAACATTATAAGCTGTAAGTACAAGCAACAGCAGCTGGTGGCGCTACTAATCTACAGCCAGCTAATATCAGAGCTACAACACCTCCGTCTCCACTGGCAAACCAGCTAGAAGACACCCAAGTGTTTAAAAACTGATTAATAGAGAGACCAGTAAATGCAGCAGGTATGTTCACTTTTGTGCAGGATGCAGTTAACGAAGCATTCACTCTTAAATTGTAGCTTTTCTGAATGATTAACATCAGGATTATCATCTGGATGATTATTATCAGTAGCAACAGAAAGGATGAAAGAAAAAAACTCCTTCAATAGGTTATTTTAGGTGTGGTGAAAGATGCAGGTTGTTCCCTGTCAGCTGTCTGAAATTTGGACAAATTTTGCTAATAAAAACAGCCGAAGAAACATCCTCCCAGAGGTGACTCCATGTTTGTGTCAGTTACCCCATAACATTTTTATTTTATTTTTTAGGAAACTCTTGTAAACTCTTTCCAATAGCCTTCTGTAAGACATAAAAAACAAAGCTAACATGTCAATCTTTGTTAAGAAAGCACAACTATATTTCTTTAGAACATCCTTACCGGTCTATGGTAAACATTTGTTTTATTTTTGTTTTTCATGTCATCCATTAACTATTTTGATCTCAGATGCAGTTACAAGTCACTGTTATTTAAATCAATGTTGCTTCTAGGCTTTTTAAATCTTAGGACTTAAGTTAATATTTGAGATTATTAACTTAAGTCATGTACATGCATACTCAAACTGCACTCCAAAAAAAAAAAAAAAAAAAAAATCAAAACTATTTTTATTATCAGGTTTTGTGCAAGACTAAAACATATTTCTTCCTAAATACATTTTTCCTATATAATACATAGATTACAAACCGTATGAAATCAGCCCAAATCAGAAATCTTAATTCAAACTCAACGGGAGAGAAAACTGCATATTTGGTCCATGAGTTTGTCTTCACAGAATCAACACTGTTCACTCACCAACACACAAACTACGTTTAAAAAGTCCCAAACATTTTATTTTCTTAGCGTCATTTCAACTTCATGTTTATACTAAAATCATCAGCATTTCTTCACCTATATATAATGTTGTCTTTTCAATATACAAGTATCAATAAGCAGGATTAAAAGATCACAATGGCTTTGTTACGTCTGTGTTAAAGAATTTCCAATATCCTATTATATTAAAATATTTTGTATATAGAGTCTGTATCTTAAACTGAGGTTTAAAAATAAAAAGTGAGTTCCCATACAAGGCAATTATAGGATTTAATCAGATTGGGAGTCTCATAAATTAAACAATCCGAAAAAATAGAGAACAGCGATGTCATCAGCGGTGTTCTGAAAGTCCAGAGAGAAAAGATGACAGACGGTTTCTGAAGGACAGATCAGACCCATGAAACAACTTTCCACTGCCAGTAAACACATTCCAGGCAGCGCAGACAGCGGGTGCTGTCCGCCTTCAAGAATTTGTTCAACACACGATTATAATGACTGTCAAATAAAAAGCACACGCTCTATAAGTCAGGTACAATGTTTAGAGTGTTGTTAGAGCTCGGGTGTTGTGGACACAAATACTCCAGGTGACACCAAAAACAGTCTCAGAGCACTAACTTTCCTCAGAAACTAATCTTAAACAGTGATACTCGCATACAAACATATGTTTGACTATATTACTGAAGACTGTGCTTTTTAAACAAAGAACACTTAACACACCTGTTTGCCTGCACTGTATCCAAATGATACCTCAGCTTAACAGCATTGTTCTATGAGAATAAACACTGATTCATTCAATCACTGACATAATTAATCATCGACTTCTTGCTTGAATTTTCCTCCAGCACGTTGCTTCAGCTGGTAGTAAAAGTGCCAGATTCCAACAGAATCAAGTCTCTGTTGCGTCTTTGCATCGTCCGTCGCTCGGCTTCTTCTCAGAGATCATGGTGGACCACATCCAGAGGTGGAGCAGGAGGCATCTTTGAGTATGCCTCTAACTGCTTTCACACACACACACACACACACACATATACATATATACGCACACACATACACATGATGCATGTCCTTGCTCCAACGTCTCCTTGTTTCAACTATCTCACTGAAGATTATTTGGAGATTTGCTGTTGGAGGTGGAGGAGGAACTCGTAGTACGACAGGGCCGACTCTGTCCGGTCCTCGATCATGTTCTGCATAAAGTTGGGTTTCAGCTGGCTCTCATCCCTGAGGTCAGGAACACAGGGTGGAAAAAAAAGTTAGCATACGTCATTTTTCGCTTTGATGTATGAAGACATTCAAATTAGCCTCAGATCTTTCCTTCTTTTCCTTTTAATATAAACACAAACAAAACTCATTTTTAAATCCAACCCTGAACATCCGTGTTAAGCAACCGGCAGCTCTCCTCTTCGCCTGCCTTTTGTAGGATCAACATCCACGTTTACACAGTGGATGCCTGTCAAAGTGTTGAGAGATGTTCACGGCTGCTAAACCAAGCAGCTACTATGAGAACATAAATCTATTGTACTGTTAACACCAGTGGTTTAAATAAATATATTTTTAATAAACCCTAAATTATGACAGGTAGTGTTTTTTTTGTTTTTTTTTTATTGTTTAAAATGAAAAAATCTGAATAAATAATTGTGAAGTGCTGTCAAGTTGTGAAAGACAGCAGGGATTTCAGTTGGGCAGTGCTCACCTTTTTATTTGCTTTCACATCTCCACTCCCAAAAATCAGGCTAAACAGGTATGTAGTATGTTGAAGTGGCTGTGTGTCTGTGTAGACTTAATATGGCACTGAATTCAGAGGGATACAAAGGGATAAAATCCAGCAAGGTTTGTTACCCACCTGATAATGTGGAGGGAAGGGAAGAACGGCCTCTGATCCCTGAGCCACCCAACAAAAGCTCTGGTTCTCTGTGACTCAGCAGTGTCCAGTTCTGGGAGGAGATACTGAGAGGAGAACAACCGAGCTTTTAATCATTACCAAGGTGGAAAATTAAAGAAAAAAACATTCAAATGAAATAAGCAAAACTGCAGCTCTGCTGTGTTTAAGTTAAAGGATGTAATGAGACTCAATTAGATCCCCTCCTTCAAATAATGCAGGAAACAATGTCAAACTCTCTCTAGAAGCCTCTCACTTGTCCTTTCTGGGCTACCATAGAAACATTGAGGTGAACACAGCAGTGACGAGGAGGGGGACCCACAGTGGTTTTGGATATAAACTGCTTGTTCTAATCATTTTAACGTTCTCAGTTTAAAGAAAAACTATTTACGCTTACAGAAAAAGTAACACTAGAAACTTTAACAAAACTTGCTTATATGGCGTCTTCGAGTACATTCAGACAAATATAAATTTGGAGCGCAGAGACTGAATGGTGATTGTGGAAACTGCATTATGACGTATCCTACCAGGTTATCAGGCACAGCAGCGTAGCTTGGAACTCCCAGAACTTGTGTGAGGAAGTTGGGGTGGCAGTTGCGTCCGATCCAAAGATACATCACCTTTTGGGATTTAAAAATAAAAAAAACATTGATATTTTAATTAAGTAATGAGCAAGGTTTCATCACAGAGCTGTCCACATTTACAGATTAAACAGGGACCAACAAACCTTTGTGCCACAAAATGCATTAGCACACAAAGTGCACGGTAAAATGATTTCTTATGAAGAAAGTTGAATTTTTGCCAAACATCCAGCAAAACGTAAAACATCAACTTTGGCTTTGTAAGCTCGTTTATGTTCATATTTTATAACGTACCGTTCCAGCATCCATGACGAAAGCTCCCTCTCTGCCGAGCTTCTCCACAGACAGCTGCAGCAATCTGGGCTGGGGGATGGTACGATCGTTGATGTTCAGAGCCCCCTGAAGACAGGGAAGAAAAGACAGGGAAGGGAAGAGAAGATTACTTAGTGGCACTGACTAGAGCTGAGAATAAACCAATGCAATACTGGCATCATGCTCCAGTATTGGCACCATTTGCAGATCAGATTATAGATATATCTCAGAGTTTAAATATACTGTACAGGTGGACACAAGGCCTGCCACTGAGCCTGCTAGTCAATTAGGCTTTATTTAACATCAAGGAAACACACTGACTGCTGTACTCCAACCATCTTAACGACAAGTATATTATAGTTAGCTTCACCAAATACAGATAAAAGCTCCTATAACAGTTTAAAAGATGTTAAAACCTGTATTTATTCAGTTATTTTTACTTTATATAAATATGTATGTATATAATATATAAAAATGTAAATTTTTAGATTTTAATCTACACAGAGAATTAGGGTTCCAATAAAACACAGAATTAAACAACTTTCCTAAATATCATGATCTACCATCACATTCTGAGGCTCTCTTACAACTTTAATTACAAACCCCTTTTTTCATTATGTGAGATTTTCATGTTTGCCATTGTCTTGTGGCTAAAGTTTGGTCATTTCCCTGCTGCAGGACTAAACTAGGTATGGCTTCATATCTATGTTATAGTTTAAATAACAGAGCTCAGATATTCTCATTCAAACAACAAAACTGGATCAGAAATTAAAATTGTAGATTGGTGCAACTCTAACACTGACTTTTAAAAACACCTGGGGAAAAAAAAAAAAAACTAAAACGATATTCATCTACTTTTTTATATACACCATGGAAACATAATATTTTGCTTTATGCTCAAACCACGTAGTCATACATTTAAAAAAATCTGTCTAGCTACTAATATGTCATTATCCTCACCTCATCCGTCAGATCATCGACGCGGTAGAGAGCAGGGTGGATCATCAACATGGTGTAGGCCAGAGGCTGGTACTTCAACTGGTACATGGCAAATATTCGGTCATCCAGCCTGGTACTGGTGCCTGTCCTGAACGCTTTCTGCAGGGTTCACATAAACAGGATCAATAATGACTCAATCTGATGGTCTCCAATATCAGATCTAATGAGCAGAAGGAATTTCTTGATGTTATTTATGGTTATTTTAGTTTGATTTGTGGTCTTCAAGTGAAGGAAGTAGTAATTTAATCCTTGTTTGTTACAAATCTGGGGTTGAGTCAAGGCACATAAGTGGGAAAAGCGGTTTGGAGATTTCTAGTATACGAAAGCGGTAGCCAACAGTGTTGTTGCGCTACAATGACTGTTATGTTAAAAGAGGTTACCTGTTTGAGCAGAGCGAGGACGTAGAGCGGGAAGAGTCTGAGGCAGGCTGGAGCGAGCAGGCCTGGCTGCTGGACGGTCAACACCGACTGCCGGAAAGACGTCAGTGAGTCAATAGCAGCGTTGGTCATCGCATCTCTGGCGTCACTCAGACTGGCGGTCACCGAGCGGTCCACAGCTGGAGAGAGACACAGATGAAGTTGTTGGGAGACAGGGAGGACTTCAGCTATTTCTTTCAATCATCTATTTTTAATGTTTTGTATTTTCTGTTGCTCAACTGTAGCAACTGCACAAGCAGAGAAAGGAAAACAAAAGTTTTTCCATAAATTGAATATTCTAATTTTTACCAGAAGCATGAAAAAAAAACAAAAAAACAAAACAAAAAATCAGGGAAGAAACATTTTGAAACGACCTCTACTCTTTATGGTAATGTACTTCAAAGAATGGGGCTGTTAGGAGGAGGCCCCCAGGTTTGTTTCTGATCTGAATAATTCCTCAAATCCTACATCAAGAGCATCATCCCTACATCGCTGCAGCTTTTAAATGTCACTAAACTTGAAAAGTAGGATGAGTTTACAGAATAATCTGCAGCAATACAAATGGTTGGGTGGATGGATCAACGTGGAGCAACATTTAAACTGCAAATAAATGAAGTCAAATGTTGGGATTTCAACAGTATCAGTAAGTTGTCCATCACAGCACTATGTGAAACGGTCATGAGCATCATTCACACCTCAATGTTCGAGTCATTATGTTCTCCTCCAGCTGATGTTCACTATGACAAAATCATGTCAGGAATATCAGTGCTCTCCGACGAGCCCAGACATACTGGACTACTCATTATGTGATGGTTGCTAAGCAACTACAACTGTCGCCACTCATCGCCATCTGTTAGTGGTAATAAAACAGTGAAGTAGATGGAACGCCCTAATCTTATATTTGATGAAGGGAAAAGCAATAATTTTACAGTGTTGTTAGTGATGATTAAACCTATGTTTTATCCAACAATACACACAAACACACACATACAAGTTTGATATGATGCAATACTTTGGAAAATTCCCCAAACATTGGAAAAAATACACAGAACAATGTTAATCCTAACATTCCTGATGGAAGCTCAACTTTAAAAAAAAAAAAAAAAAAAGACAATGGCTAGGCGGAGGTCTGCGCTCAGTGTTTCTAGTTTCTTCAGAGGCTGAGATGTTTAAGGTTTCAGCAAGCACATTGAAGTTTTCCAGAAAACCCTCATGATTTCGAGGCCGACGCCTGCGGGCTTAACGTCTTCATATAAGCAAATCTTTGTTGACTGGATATGGATTAATTATGCACAGCGTCGGAGTAAATTATTCTCCATGGAAAAACAGTCATTCCTTTTGCAATCCAACAGTCTGAAGCATTCAGTTGTAAGACTAAATTATGTAACCTAATTTCACAACCCATACAACGTGCAGTACCTACCCATACAAGCCAACAGCCCAGTGATTGCTTGAACATCAGCCCCAGCAAAGATATCCGACAGAGAATTGACAACAGGAAGACACAAAGTGTGCACACGGATCCTCCTCTCTCCTGTGAGAAACAACTTGTGTTATTCAACACAAAATAATAAAGACGTAGTTTCTGATTTATGAAATTCAAGACAGCCTTCTCCGGCAGAGTGTGTACCTTTGCTGGAGGTGTACAGCAGAGCAGCCTGGAAAGAAACAACCTGCATGTCATCTAGGTTTTCCTCAATGGACATTTGGACTGCAAAGCCAGCGTCTGGATTGACGTTAGGGAGGGACAACAAGTCTGTGGAGCGCACAAAGAAGTTTCCGTGGAACGTGTGGATGGACAGACCTGCAGGAAGACGGAGAGACAAAGATCAGTTAAATTGGACTCAAAAAAAAGACTCAACTCCAAATCACAACGAAAATGAAAATATCAGCTCATTCTTTAACACAGTCAGAAATATTTTAACGTACTCCATAGCTGTAAAGGCTGAACTGTTTATTGGTATCTCCCTGAAATATTAAAGATGTAATCCAACCTTTTTGCTCAGAGCTCTAAACGGTAATTTTGGTATATTTCAAACAGTTGAACAACCTATGAACATGAGTCATGACTGTAAGTAATGCTTATTGTAAGCCACAACAGACACTGAAAAAAAACAGATAATTATGCAAAGAGAACATGAGAAATAGGGTGATCCTAATGATATTTCTAGAAACTTTGTGCCACAAACCTTTGGTGCAACGTATCCTCATAACAGCCTCAAAGCCAATTTTTCTTGTCAGATATCTCTTCAGATCCCTCTGGAAGCGCTCCACCTGACCTGGGTTGTGCTGCTGGTGGTAGGAGGGGTAGTAATAAATGCTTCCTGCCGAGTATCTGGATATGCACCCTGAGAGAGAGCAAGCCAAAGAGAGATAAAGAATCAAATATACTGACCCCTTATTGTGATTTTTTTCCCCAAACATTAAGCATTGTGGAAATAGAGGATCAGTCAAAGGCCAGGGTGCTGAGTGTTAGTTCAATATTTTCTGCATCAACAGTTATGGAGTGGCAATAGTTGGTTCTTATTTGAAATGCCAAATGTCAATAGAAGAGAAGAGAGAAGAAGAGACAAATCTCATATAACTGGTACATATTATTATAATTACTTTCCATTGAAGAGTTTTAACTTAACATTTATTTGCCAAACCAAAAAGGACAAGTCTCTGAAACATTACACCATAACTCAAGACAAACACCAATGTGCTTAGCACCCTTAAAACTCAGCTATTGAGCACCATCTGATATTTTTGGTCTGTATTCTTGCTGTGCCACCTTTGTTATACCTCAGTTACTATCATTACTCATTTGATTACATAGCTGGTACTTGATAACCAGAGTAAAACCTGATTTCTCTACAGAAATCTGTGTTGTATAAACACAGCTGCAATGGAGGAATTGTCAAAAAAAAGGTAAAAAGAACCAGTTAAAAAATATTTTTTAAGATGACAAAAGATTTTGGAAACATACCTAAAGGAAAATTAACAGATAATGTATATTTTTAAATTAACACAATGACTCGTTTCATTGTAACTGAAAGTTATAATAGCCAAATAGATGGACACTGATCTGACTGATATTCATTACACGGGTATTTGAACAGTGCTCTCATTTCAAAACTGATTTGCTGGCCTCTAGATTGGTAACTCCCATATATTCATTTTTCAAATCCAGGACTAACTTAAATTTAGCCCTTGGCTCAGGGATCTCCAACTCCGGTCCTCGTGAGCTACTGTCCTGCAGGTTTTGGATTCTACCCTGACGCAACACACCTGACTCAAATCACTGGGTCATTAACAGGCTTGTGCAGGAGTTATAGTAGGAAAGATCTAAAACCTGCAGGACAGTAGCTCACGAGGACCGGAGTTGGAGACCCCGGCCTTGGCTGATGGTATGTATGGTCCCTTCATGCACAACAAAATTATGAAGAAGAAAATCAGCTGTATCGGTTCTGTATTGTCAATGTTAGATTGCTGGATAATTATAAGCTTGTATTTATGGGCTTGTGTAGAAATTACAGGGACCTCCATTAGTTTACTGTTTGGTTTCTCAGACACAATGCCACAGAATTTCCCCTGGTTTCTTTAATTACCATCAAAGTCTTTGAGTGGATTCAAGAAAACAAATAAATTAGGAAGAATCACAGAAAGAGAAAAACAAGCTGGCTCCTTTACTGACAAATGTCACCAATATCGCATTCCTATGGAAGAAGAATTCTGCAATCCAGATACTTAACTCATAGCATGATGGGCATTATCCACACCACATACACTGTTTAACGTCAATATTTTTCGGCATTGTTTCCTTCAAATCAATGAGCCTGATACCTACCAAGTGAGGACAGGTCACAGTACTGAGCACTGAGCATGAAAAGATCAACAGCCACCTGCTGGCCAGAGCAGTCCAGAGCCAGCTTCTTGTAGAAGTCTGTTGCAGGCGATAAGTGCTGGATTTCCTAAAATGTAAACACATCAGGGGAAAACTAAAGTTATTAGCTACAACAGACTTCAGTAAAGACTTTGAGTTCCTGTAAATAATACCATAAATTGTGAAGTGTTGTCTATTTGCTTGAGTTGAAGCACTGGCCGCCTTTCGCCCAGTACTGCCAGGTGGAATCTTTTCTATATTACCAACACCGATGCTGCTGGTGTTAGTTTTACACTTGGCTGACGTGCATTATTACTGGCCAAACGTACTCCTTCATTTAGAAAGCATGGATCAGTCTCTTCTTTCTGATTTCTATTATGATTGCCAAACATCACTTTGTTGCATTATACACCATCAACTGGCACAAAACGTGGATACAGAATTCTATAATACACCATTTTTCAATATCGCTTTTTTTCTTTTTAAACAGTGTTATGATCTTCAACACACTTCTCACGGATGTCCTTGAGAAAACTCATCAATGTAACTTATACCTTGGCAGATGCCCGCTGGTTGGGGTCCTCCCTGGACTGGAGTGCACCCACACCGAGGTTAGGCAGCTGTGTCTGAAAGACAGACATGCGCCCTCCAGTGGGTGACAACAATTTGAAGGCTGCCTGCAGAGCTGATCCTAGAGCAGACTGAGTCTCCATTGTCTTCTGAAATAAATTCGGCAAGCTCTTCAGCAGATCCTGCACTAGCTGGAAAACAGGAAAAAAATTCAGTACAAGTTTAAATATTTACCACTTAAATATAGTGTTAATAAATCTTACAATCTACAAAGTAAAAAAAAGTGAAATGACCAAAATTAAAAACATGTTGGGGTAAATATGAAGATTTAAAATAAAAATAGCATTAAGGTATATTACCTCCTTGCATTCATTGAGGTTTACTAGAAGGCTGTCTGGTGTCGGTAAAAAGATATCTGTGAAGTGAACAAGATTATATTAAAGAAAAATTGTTTTACATTGATATTAATATCTATTTAGAAAAAGAATTGAAAAGCAGTAGTCTGATAGCTTATAAAGGTTATAAATTGGTGCAGTAAGTTTGCAGACAGCTGGTGCAATAATAAGTGTGGCCTTCACTGTCAGCTGCGTCTCACCTTCAATGTCAGACACGATGAGCATCTGTGGCTGGGAAAGCCCCTCCTGGAGGTTGTAGAAATGGATGGTGCTGTCAAAAGTAATGAAGCCTACTTTTGTCCGTGAGTCTCCAGGAAGCCTAGGACACACAAACACACATTCTCTGATGAAGCTTTACATTTAAATGATTAGATAATCTTCTTATCCTGATAGTTATGTTGATATCAAAGACCTGAAACCATTTAAAATCAAATGTTGTACATACGCATTGATGTTGTCCAGCAGGGACTGACAGAAGACATTCAGATACCCAGTCTCTACTGCATTGTGGGACACATCCAGAACAAAGAGATAAACAGCAGGCTGTGGTGGTCTCAGCTGCAAAAAACATCCAGGTCAACATAAGTAACTTCAAGCAAAATAAACAGAAAATAACAAGCACATGTTGAAATAAAAAATATTAAATGTTTATTAAATTTTAAATATTTACAACATGTAACACCACTGTTACAAAAATATAGAATAAGTTGATGAAGCTGAACAAACCTACCATGTATTCTGAAGGAGCAATGAATTCAATAGTGGCGTTCTGGACCTCCGGTCTTTTGTGTGGCTCTCCATATGATCTGCTGACTGGGTTGTACATAAACTCCTCTGGAACTACAGACAAACACACAACATTGAGAGGTTTTCTTGTTAAGTTTTTTACCCTCTCTGCTAAGAAGTGAGGGATAATTACTACATGTACAAATTCAATATATTTGTTCTAAGTTCACCAAAACAGTAATCATCTAACAAGGCAGATTTAGTTTATATTCAAATCTAAAAACAAAATCCTCACACACTATAAAACATACATAAAACAGAAGTACTATTTTAGAGGATACAATACTTAGTAAGGGCTGGGATATACTTGCTGTTAGCAACACGTCCAAGTATATGTCATGGCTGCCGCGTTTTCCTAGAGTTTGTTAGGTACGCAGGCCGCTCACGTTGACAGTACACAGTCCTGCAGTGCTGTGCACAGCTCCTAGCTGTAACCTCCAGCTCGTGCTTCTGTCATTCGCAGCAAATATATACACAGACATAGCCGAACGTTGGCGTGTGTGCTTGTGTTAACAGCAAGTATATCCCAGCCCTAAAATGTTTGCTCTGTCATTTTTCCAACTCATTTCTTGGAATGCATTTTGTGGCTGAGCTGTATTTATCTGAAAATATATCCGAAAGTGCCTCCAGACATCCAACAGACAGCAGCGCTGTCAGATGCTCCCATCTCACTTGTCACCCTCCGCTTTCTTGAAATGAAATAAAATGAAATGAAGTGTACTTATATAGCACTTTTCTAGTCAGGTTGACCACTCAAAGCGCTTTACACCACATGTCACATTCACCCATTCACACACACACTCTTACCATCGTTAACTCGATAACACAAGTTGCACTTCCACCTTCTCTGGTCCAGGAAAGACACAAAAGGGTTGATGTAGGTTCTGCAGGACCGACACCTGACAATGGTGCTAGATGTCACCACAGGAAGTTGCTGCAATGACAAAACCAGACAGCAGAAATAACTTTTTCAGAAAAGAAAACTAATGTTCTTGTTTTTAGATTATCGTAACTGGCATTTATGAAGCTTTTCTGTTGTTGTTCAAGTTGCACAACATCGCTTGTGTCCTTGAACAACGCAGGAACATGAGACAACTGACTTTCAGATTTTTTGCAAAGGGGTGTTTTCAGTCACACCTATCGTGGAAAAAAAGTAAAAATAATTTGTAACCAGTCCCAATCTCAAATGGCTGGTAAATCTTATTGGAAGAAAGCTGAGTTAAATCTTAGATTACTTATGATGTTGAGTTGAAAGTTATTATGCTAAAACTGCTCCTGACAAAACCTAATATCACACAAATTCCCTCAAAATAATTGTAGACTCAGTCCTGAGAACTGCCTTTAACCAGGAAACTGGAGTTGCAGTGGTTGTGTACTGGTGTATCCCCCAAGTTGTTTGGATATACAGTACATGTCTTTAATTGTAACCTGACAGGAACAAAACAGCCATTTAAGATACTGATCAAAGTAAAAGATTGAGACTGTTTATTGTTACCGTGTAACCCAGTAAATATAATTTTGGTGACTTACAGTTAGAAAACAGTTAGATGTTGCAAAGTCTGTTGCAATGTCTGCCCCCTAGTTTGGGAAACACACCTTTAAACTAATCTGTTTAATGCTTTAAAAGAGATCCAAGAAATAAATTCTGCAAAAGATGTCAATTAAAGTGTAAACAGAGCGAGAAAATATGAACATTAAATATTAACTTGAGTTGTTACCGAGAGGTCTTTGAAGGGGTGCAGCAGCAGACCCAGCGGCATTTTAGCTTTACTAAGCAGAGACTGGGTCTGAGGGATGCTGGACAGTGTACAACGGAAAACCCTGGTGGCAAACAAACAAAGACTTGGTGTGAACAAACTGCACAAAGGATACCCAACTAAAGCAAACAGTTCGTTTTTTAGGTACTGTATATTTGCTGCACAGCAAAAAACAATCAGTTTTAAATGATAACTGCACAGTCCAAATATAAACATCTTGTACTAGTTTATCACAACTTACTCTGGGCTGCAGTTGAGCCTCTGCAGGTCCTGGGGAAGGCAGGGTGTTGGTGCTGGAACTGGACTTGGTGGCAGTAGGTTCCTCTCTTGCAACAGGTTGACCACTCTCAGGGCTTCTGGGGTGCTGGACTGCAGGCTCATTGCTGCCAATGATGGGCTCAGCTGGGCAGGCCCTGGGCCACCAGGCAGCTAGAGACAGTAAAGCAACAAACTTACAGTTACAGATTCACCAAAAACTAGTGATTCCTGTTTAATCATGGGTGGGAAAACCACTTCTACATAACTTACTGGTGTAAAGGAAAATAGAAAACAACTAAAATCGTTTTTTTTTTTTAAATCAAACTATGTGAGTCAGGTTTCCATGTTGTCAGAACCTCCTGAGTTTACATGTAAGCACACGTGCACTACAAAAGAGTAAACCATGTATGCAGACTGTTAAATTACGTTAGTGTGACACTGACTTTCCTCTAACCTGTTGGTATGGCTGAGGTGCTTGAGTGTATGGTTGCGTGGCAGCTTGCATCGCAGGGTGCATGGGGGGTGATGTGTGGGGAGCCGAGGTGTTCTGGTACCCAGGAGGAAGGGAAGGGTAGTGACCCGAGTGCCGACCGGGTGGTCCAGGCTGAGTCAAGCCAGCTGTGAATGAAGAAGGATCATGAGTGAATTCAGTTTACAATGAAATTTTTTTTACTGTGATTATAGAAAACATGAAACCCTTCAAAAAAGGCCAAACCCAAAATGGCATCAGACCAAAATTTAGCAGCTTCCCTAACTTCCCAGTAGTTTTATGCTCAAAGCACCTACACACACACTGTGGTTCAAATTTACTGAAATTTGAGTAAATGGAGCATTTAGAGAACAATTATCTGCAAGTTAATCGTGCCTTTATGGCAAATAAGTATTTATAGTAGCAGAGAACTTGAAGGACTGGTTAATGAGTTAAAAATAGTGAATAGTGAAGGTACATGCCATTTATTGCATTGCTTTGTTTAGTAGTTTGGTTATATTTTCTAAAAACAAAATCCATAGAGGTCTATGGCATAAACTATTAACGGACCGTGTATAGTTAATGTTAATTTAGTTCATTTTCATGGGTTTTGAAAAATTACATCAAAAAGCATACAATCCAAGACTTCGCTTTTAAATGTAAGGTTTGTACTTGGTTACAACCAGCCAGAACCAATATTCATACCAAAAACCATATAGATGACTATTTGCCAGCATATCCATTTTGAAAACCCATATTTTAAACCTTAACATGCAGGTGGATGATATATAATACTCCCTGTGGCAGAAAGGGCCCTTACCCATTTTGTTGTCAACATGATTATAATTGCTGGATGCTTGTGGGCCATTGCCAGCTACAGCTCCTGTATCAAAGCAAACAAAGATGCAATATGAATATTAGAGAAACTTTGCTATTTGCTAACAAGATGTGCTAAAGATGGAGTCAAGTGAACTGCAGTGCAAGTCAAAGGACAGATGAACACAAGGAGTACTAAAACAGCAACAACTTTTTATTTATGCGTCAGAGGCACAATATGGAGGAACTACATAACTAGAAAACTATAAAAATTAAATATTACCAAGGATGCACACTGATACAAAAGAAATCCAGAATCACAAGCACATAATACAGAGTTTAAAGCATGCCATCTTAAAATTCTATTAGTTTGGTCTTTTTATTTATTGTTCTATAAAAAAATAAATAAAAGAAGCTCAGTTTTGTACTGATTCTGCAGAGCTTCGAGTTTGCCGTCGCTATAATGGATGGGGGGGGGGGTGTGCATCCATAGATACAATGAAGAACAACACAGCGAGGACAGGATCGGCACCACAAAACTGACAACATCTAACAATAATGACACCAGACAGCTAATGATTTAGTCACACCTGGACATTCAATATCCCCTTCTTGGCAGTTGGGCTCAGAAGGAGAGAGAGCATTGTTGACAGCACCCCCACACTGAGCTGGCATGTGTAAGGAGGAGGGAGGTAAACAACAAAGAGTACAGAACAAAAATGATTTGTTTACGGAAGAACACAAAGTTAGAAGCACAGTGATACAATATCATGATGGGCACAGGAGGAGATGTCACTCTGTAATCAGCAAACACAAAACGTATGATGAATTCTTCCTCTGTGGGTGAAGTTTATTTTAAACATAACTGTAACTTTGATACTGTGTCACACAGAATGAGTGATTTCACAACCTTCAAGGCCAAACTGGTTCAATTTCCTCGACCTAACACTCCAACTCAGAGGTCCGCAACCCTGGTCCTCAAGGCCCACTATCCTGCAAGTCTTAGCTGTCTCCCTGCTGCAACATACCTGATTGTGTGTTGCAGCAGGGAGACATCTAAGACCTGTAGGATAGTGGGCCTTGAGGACCAGGATTGGGGACCTCTGCTATAATTTACTCTAGTCCCAAAACTTTGCAGATTTTTTAATCCCTGTTTGCATTTGCTGCCTGAAGAACAAGGCTGCTCAATCTATTTAAGACTAAATACTCACCATCTGCTTTGAGTGGTGGAGGTGTGGCATTGGCCATTGGGTGTGCAGGGGGAGGCGGTGTAGGTTTCATGGCTGGAGGTGGTCCTGTAAGTGGGGGTCCATAGGCAGGTCTGTTTGGTTGGTATGTGTTGGGAGCCAGGGGATTCACTGGTGGAGGTACAATGCCTAATAAAAATCAAAAGAATTATAAATTTTGATTCCCTGGTTTATTTTCAGATTAATTTATTACCTTTTTAGTACAAAGTGCTCAAAAACAGTGATCAGTTTTAAGGAAATAAAAACTTTTTTACACGTCCTATTTTGTTTAACAGAAATAATGTCTTGTACAAGTACTTTTTTTAAAATAATTTTCTTTTAGGCAGCACAAAAAAAACCTGTGAATTTCATGAGAGCACGGTAGGGCATGCTTCAGATAGAGTTAGCTAGAGCTGGGCCGATACTGATATTAGCATCAGACATACTTGCAGATCCTGCCAGAAGTAAGAGGATCAGGGTCGGCGAGTATTTCTCTCTAAATACCATCCAATACCACAGAAACTGAATCCTAATTCTTTTTTTCCTGGCCAACCCCACAACACACAGACACAGGACGTTTTGTCATCTTGTGTGACAATTGTTTTGAGTTGGTAAGAGAAGTAGTAGCTGCACATGAGCCACTGTAGTGCTAACATTTAGCATTAGTGCTATGTCAGTAATTTGGCATTATTACTCATTAGAAAATCCCACTAGCAAAATAGAAACATGCTTAAAGTGAAGGGCTGAAGTTTCCAGAGGTGGCAAAAATGCCGCCACATTTAACAACAGCAACCTTATAAAGCGTTTGGGTTGCCATCATGTGAAGGAGCACAAGGAGTTTGAAATAACGCAGCGAACAGCCGGATAAACAAACACTGGCAAATCAAAAGCTTTAAAAAACGTGAGCAATTCACTAAAGAAAGCCAAAAAGCCACTGCAAAAAAAAAGTTACATAATTTATTTTTCAGGATGACCAGCCCCTGTCCATTGTGGAAAACGCACATGAAGTCCAATTTCAAGCCTTTTTTAACAGAAATTCTTTGATTTGTATTGATTTACTCAATTAATTAAAAGATGTCATGTAGCAATCTATAGCTGCATTTCCATTACAATTTTTCGCAAAATAAAAGCGATATTTCTAAAATTTTGAAAAAGTGCAATTGCAAGTGTTTCCATTTAAAGGTTGTTGGCACATTAGCTGTTATTCTCATAAAATCTTGTCTCACATTTCAAGGAGGATGGAGATTTCTAATTCCTTAAAAAACTCTGCATTTCGCTGTTGTGCTTTGAAACGATGGCAGTTTTTTTTTTTTGTTTTTTTTATTTGTAAAAAGATTTCTATCTCCTCCTGCATCTACACCAAACCACCTCATGAGAGCGTAAAAGTTTTTAGTGATATTAGAGAGGCTTGTCGAAATTTAGGCGTTTCCCTTACCAGTTCTTAAACCGATACACACACAACATTCATGTTTTATAGTTTAGGCCATTGAATTATAGTAACGACAATATTGTACAACAAAGTCTATAATAAATGTTATTCAGTAAAATTATAATTTAAAAAGACCTCTCATTAAAATAATGCGTATTGGATCAGTGCTCGGTATCAGCAGGTACCTAAATCTCAAGTATCGGAATCTATCAGAATTA
Source organism: Melanotaenia boesemani (assembly GCF_017639745.1). NCBI lineage: Eukaryota > Metazoa > Chordata > Actinopteri > Atheriniformes > Melanotaeniidae > Melanotaenia > Melanotaenia boesemani. Next base: position 19,015,383 of record NC_055696.1, on the reverse strand, counting down.
TGTTCACATCACTGATACGTAAAACAGTTCTGCCCTGCTGGCCGATATCCAGTGTAAGACAGATACAAGACATTACAGAGGTGTAACATTATAAGCTGTAAGTACAGGCAACAGCAGCTGGTGGCGCTACTAATCTACAGCCAGCTAATATCAGAGCTACAACACCTCCGTCTCCACTGGCAAACCAGCTAGAAGACACCTGAGTGTTTAAAAACTGATTAATAGAGAGACCAGTAAATGCAGCAGGTATGTTCACTTTTGTGCAAAATATAGTTAACTAAGCATTCACTGTCTTAAATTGCAGCTTTTCTGGATGATTATCATCATGGCCACAACAGAAAAACTTAAGGAGTTCAAAAATTTTGAGTAAAAATAAAGAATTTAAGGAATAATCAAGAATATCAAAAAAGTATAGCAAAAATGTCAAATTAAAAACTGTCTAAGAATACACTGTGTACACAGCGGATTTACACGTCATAGCAGCTATTTTACTTTTATTCAGACAGACAAATCTTTGTGACTTAATTCCAGGTGAACCAAGGTCATGCAAATAAATTTCTGTACCTCACTAAACAGAATATTTTAACATAATGTTCAAATTTAAAAATCAAGAAATGACTTAAAAAAGACATCCTGACATTTTGATTATATCATTTTTATTAGAGACATATCCTGCCAACAGATGTAGTGAACACATGATCTGTGCAAGTAATTCACTAATAGCTGAAATCTCAGGATTCACTAGAACACAATCAGTCAGACTTTGAGGTCTGAACAAATTGCAACACCAACATTCAACAAGCACACGCTGTGTAATACAGCCAACTTCCTGTTGCCATAAAATGTTACTAAGCATTTCTATTTCTGTTATTTTGTTTCAGATAATACAAGCCTTAACTGGCAAGGCAGGAAACTAACATACCAACAACCACAACAAATCAAAAATTTACCAATACCTCAGATATAAATTTGTGTGCATTTAGGTTTGCATCATCAGTATTTATCATATAAGCAACAAAACAAGAACCAAAAACTCAAATCAAAATCTTCATTTTCTTCTGAAAGTTATGTCATTCCAATGCACAAAGATCACACAGTAACAACATAGGTTTCATCTGAACTTTGTACAAATTCAGAGTGAGTGAGTGTGTGGTTGGGAAGGAGCCAGAAGCAGCAGCCAGCCAACAGTCTAGGAGCAGAGAGCAATGTCCAGCTCCAACATATCAGAACTCTAGATATGCATATCTATGGCACATGTCAATGAAAGAAGACAATTACAGGGGAAAGACATCACTGCAATGGTGCTAGCAAGTTCTAGGAAGGGAACAGTGGTGGATATATAGTAAAGCAGTGTACAGTCACCAGCCAACTTCTTATCCAACCCCCAATGTGTGGGGAATCCCTTCCAGGTGGGACGTATGAGTAGGGCTGGGCACCGAATGTCGGTTCTTTCTTGACACCGACCGAAATGTGACGGTTCTACTTGGTATTGAAACATGCCTCGTCTGTCGGTTCCAAGTTTCGGTGCCCAGAGGTTTATCATGTGTAAGTAGCTGTCATCTGATTGGCTGAAACGTCCGCGTGCATGAAGTACACAAACTGATCACGCCCCTCTTGTTCTCAAGCGTCTTTCCATGTTTGATGCATTGACGAAGTCTACAAAAATGCCGAAGCCGAAAGCCTGGTTATATTTTCGCAAGAATGATACATCTACTGCGCGCTGCAATATATGCGACAAGAACATCGTCTGCAAGAACAGCAACACATCTAATTACGGTCCATGGAATAAATTTGAGAGGGGAGAGTTGCACACTTTTCTCTCCCACAAGTTCTGCCTCGGAGTCGACTTCAAGTGCACCCTCGACTTCGACTTTGCCACTCCCGACTTCTCTGTAGGAGGGCTCGGATTCATCTGACACCGAGCAAAGCACCGTCAAAAGGCTGACATGTCAATTTTCTTGAAGAAAAATTGTTAATTACATTGGCACGTGTGTGTGTCTGCACGTGTGTGTTTATAGTGTGGAGATGTTTGAGTTCTTACCTCTTGAGTTCTTATTTTTGCACTGGAAATAGCGCGAATAAACCAATATGTGCAATAAAATTTGTGATGAAATTTTCTTTAAGGGGTAATATTATAAAATAGGAACCAAAATAGGTACCCGTCAGGAACTGGCACCGAAATGAAGGTATCGGAACCGGAAAATTTTGATCAATACCCAGCCCTAGGTATGAGGTGTGTGTAAAATGCAATGATTAATTGTCTTAAAGTTCACTGGCTTGTTTTTAATGAAACCTGACAAGTATGTTTAATCTTTTAGTGATTTGACCCACAGACTGACTGCATCATTATGGCCTCATCTGCTATAATCGAGAAATACTGGTCCACTTCCATGTAATCCTCTCTTCATTTTAAAATTAACCTGTGTTGTGCATTTAGTGACCATTATAATTTTGGCTGTCAGCTGTCCCTTTGTGTTCTTACCTGGCTGAGTGTATCCATGCATAGAAGTGGGTGGGATTCCTGGGCCTGAGAGTTGGGCGGTGCTATGTGGTGGTGGTGCAGAGCTGTAAGCAGATGATGGCGACGGTAGAGACGTAGCTAAGTTTGCAGCTGGATTCACATGATTTGTCACAGGGGCTTTGGGGTGCGTGCTCATAGAAGTGGCTGGCCCCATTGGTGGGCTAGCTGTGTTGTACTGCCATGCTGGAGCCATTGGCTGTTGAGGGTTTGGGTAGTAGCTACCAGTAGACACAGCAGGAGGAGGAGGAGTAGCTTGAGCAGGGGGCAGCCTAGGGCCAGGACTGGGGCTAGCAGACTGAGGAGGAGTATGGGATGGAAGACCTCCCATCGGAGGCCTGGACAAGTGAGCCTGACCTGGAGGCGAAGGGTATGAAGTGAGTGGTGGGCCTGGCTGATAGGAGCTAACAGGAGGAACAGATTGGTATGGCCCAGTGGGGTAGAGTCCAGGACCAAGGGGTGCAGGAGCTTTGGCCTGCATTGGATTGTAAGGTGGTTGGTGCGTCATGCCATAACTGACCCCTGGCAGCTGCTGAAGGGCAACTGGATTCTGTGATGGACCTGGAGAAGAGAATGAAAATGCTCGAGTGTTAGTGCGCAAATACAAAGCACTGAACATCCCTTAACTAAAACAACCGACACAAACCCATAAAACAATTACCTAAAACCATGTCTGACATGCAAACATCTTAAAGTGCTTTTTTCCTGATTAACCATATCAACTTCATGTTGAACACTCCTCTTTCTTTTAAACAGTACTGCCACTGTTTAGAAGAAAAAAGCTGACTCATGCATCAAATGCTAATATTATTATTTCAGAATCCATGTTTCAACAGGTAAGTCAGTACCTTACCAAACAGATATAACCAAAGCTGCTACAGAGTCCATCTTAGGATCTTTCTTAAAAATTCATTAAAGACCGACTCTTAATGGTGCTTTATCTTGTGAATTTCCCTTTTAGAGATAAATTAAGTTCTAATTTATCTTCCAATTCGTCTTTTAATTAATTAATTAAAGCAATACATTTATTCTTATCCCTTTTAACAACAACTGTGCCTTTTAATGTGAGCTGCTGGACAACCGAATGTCCCCTTTGGGGAACAATAAATCATTTCTATTCTATTTTATGTTCATAGTGCAAAAGTGCAAATTAAAATAAAAAACACACATTAAAAAAAATTTAATAAAACAAAACAGATGGTACAGTACAAGTAGTGACAACACCTAGTGAAAACCTCACAGTTTCACTAAATGACCAATGAACTGACAGCCAAGAGTCTAATCTCTTTACTTGGATTTAATTCAACAGGCTCTGCCCTCAGTGACAGCAAGTACAAAGCTTTGAGCCAAATCTGACCCAGCCTTTGGTGAACACAGTAGCAGTAAAGTTTGAACTATTGGAATTGCTTTGCCTTAATATTTACCATAAAAAGTTATATTTATTTTGCAACAATATAATGCTAATTACTAAAAACCCAAAAGCAAAACAAAATGAAGTCAACATTACTTTATATATATATATATATATATATAAAAAAAAACACTATCCTCAATCTGTCTAAATAAATTTGCTTAAATTGCGGCCCAATTTAGTTGCTGCTTGCAGCAACTGATCACATAATGCAAACACAGTCACTACTATCCACTTAGAGCTGAACTCCATAACCAGCAGCAAAGCTAACTCAGCAAAGTGAAAAGGGATTAGAAAACAACTCTTCTCAACAAGCCAGGACAGATGAAGAGACATCATCCTCATCATATTTTATACCCCCCCCCCAAAAAAACATTTGTTTATAAAATAGCTAATCATAACTATTAATCCAGATTTAGTTGTGTAAATCAGCTCAACGACTAAGCAAGCACTGATTTCACTGTACAGTTAGTTCACAAGATTTCCTATAGGTACATTTAATTTTCCTCATGCATGATTTTACAGCCATGTTGTGGAATTACGACATGATTATTTTATTTTGTAAAATCATTACATTTCGCTTGAGGTATGTAAAACATAAAGAACATGAGCACATTGGTGGATGGATGCCATAGTTCAGAAAGTAAATGACATGCAAACTCATCGCATTCAGCTTTAAATGACACGTTTTCATGGTTTGCTTCTGTTATAAGAAATTTTCAGATGGACCAAAAATAAAAAACAAACAAAACAAATAAATAAAATTTAGATTAATAACATTTAAGACACTTTAAGATCTGTTTAAACATAGATGTGCAAAGGAAAGTGCATGGTACAATTTTGGTCCATGAGTATGAACAACTTTAGAAAGTTAGTTAAAGCACTCAAAACGAGAGGTTTGGATAGTTTGCACAGCACAAGAAGTCAATTGTATTGATAAGCTACTACATACTTTAGTCTGCGTCATCGATTGTGTCAAGATCGTTTTTACGGGAACAAGATAGAGATGATTATGACTGATTCAGGCTGCAGTAATGTTTTTTAATTTCTGGATCACTCCCAATGTGCCACATGTACAGTGAAGCAGTTCGTCAACAAGTTAAAAGTTGTTCAGCAAAAATAAATAAATAAATAAACAAATAAATAATATTGCAAACAAGCGAGTGACCTAAGTAATATACAGATTATATTGCTCTCTAGTTTACAGACCACACTGGAAAAACTCGAGAGGCACGGAAGAAAAGACATACAAACGCCCGTTAACCGTTGTGACAAGAGATGAAAGTTCAAGCCTTCTGGAAAGCATGAGGAAAATTATTAAAGAACTATTTTAAAGTATATCTTACTGTGCCCGTTATGTTTTCTGGTAAAAGCATGAACACATGCTTTTTTTAATCGTATTGTCATCTCTGTTAACCACTCGATCAACCTGTTGGTTTGCCACCTCGGCAAACTAAATAGAAGGAAACACAGGCTACGTGTAGCAAACTGGTGCAGTTAGCGTACCTTTATAATGACAACTAATTTAGTCATGTTATTTCAGTACGATAAGACAGGTTAACTGTAATTATCCTTGCGTAGCCATATCTGACAACTCATCCTTACTTGGCTAACTTACGTTACGTTACTAAGCAAGCTAGTTAGCTAACAGTTAGCTAGAGACACAAATAACTATCGCTAGTGCTCAGTTCTGCGTCTGTTAGCTAATGTCAGCTACTTCGCATTGAGACAGTCTTATACTCTAATGATACTCACCATTTGCGTAAGTCTGCCCCGTCCCAGTCCCATTCTGAGAGTTGAACCCCGCAGTTGACATCTTGAAATAGACACCAGGATCTAATTTAGAGGTGCTTGGTTTGCGAGTACCTAGCTGAGTCTTTAGCCAGCTAACTAGCTGACAGTCGCGGGGTTAAACTTGTAGCTCTAACAACGTGGCGCTTTGTCAAAGTAGTCTCTTAGGTAAAGTCTCTAAGTTTCTTTATAAAAGTGAATTAGGTGACCTGTCCGAAATCATAAATCCATGACTATAACCAAAAACCCCGTTCGACTACCTACGGGTGGATAACGATAGGCCTTGGTCAGAGTAGCGTGAGACGCTTCTCCAGTATCACCGGAAGTTGGGATCACCCAGCAGGATCAACGTAAGAATCGCATGCGCAGTGTGTACACGTGGCATTTCCTTCTGTGCTCAGGATTTGCCAGTGTACTAGAAACAACAGGGGAAAAGTAAGCAAAATGAAATAAGCTACTTAATTTTTTGATAAGATCTTCTCATTGGTTTGATTTAGGAAAATCCTAAAATATCTGCTAAACTCAGCCCTGATTTTTAACAGTCGTCATTGTTATAAGCATCTAGAAGAACTGATATTAAGAGTTTGAGATGATATGACCAACTGAATATATTGCAAACTAACCAGCCATATGTTTGTAGATCGTCACACACATAACTGTATAGCTAAAGAGGTCATAAGTGCAGATGATACGGATTATTTTATGTTAGATATCGTTTTTTAAAATAACTGTCTTTTAAAAATGTCTTCATTAATTATTCCACCTCTTATTAATCAGTGACAAAGCTTTACAATGTCAGCAAATGTAAAATGTTTTGGACTACTCTTCTTATGATGATATCTATATCTTTGAAGTTTGATAATGTTGTCATCACATTGATTTTTAGCTCCCTAATAAATTCAGAATGGTGTTCAAAGTATTAATTTTATTTTTTGTTTTACACTTCTGGGCTACTTTCATGTTTAGTATTATTCTCTTGTTGGGGGATGATATCCTGAACAAGGCCCAGTTTTACAGCAGACAATGTTTTCCTCTAGAATATGAATCTAGTTGTCTCATATAATGATCCCCTAAACTTTGACATGTATCAATCAATCAGTCAATCAATCAATCAATCAATTTCGATTACCTTCTTGATCTAGGAAATGGTGATGCAGTGTCTAAACAACTCAAACTTCTTTTAATTCAACAACAGAAGCAATGACCAAGAAACGTTCCTTTTTAAATTATTTTTTAAACAAAGCAAACTTCTGTATGTTTTGTTTGGGAGAATTTTGGCAAGCTCAGTCAAAATGTTACTTCTAAGAGTTGTCCATTTAAAATTTTAGAGAAAGACTTAAAAAAATATTTGTAGTGGTCCTTACAAGGAAATTGTTATTTGAAACATACTACACAAATCAAGAATTGGTACAATTGATACAACTGAGTAATATAAGCACTCAGAATCCAGACCTAAATTCTATTTAGAAACTGTTGTTTAAGGGGACTTTGTGGTGGCCAGATTAAGGAAGCCTTTCGTTCTCAGAAAGATGAAAATTGTTAAAGAAAGTTCAGCCAGAATTAAATCAACTGTGGAAAAAAGGCAATGTTTACAAATAATTTATATTATCTCTCTGTTTGTGATATGTCATATGAGACTCAGGGTTTCAATCAGTTCTCCTGTCGGAACGGTGATTGTGAAACATCAACAGGAAGCGGTTGGGCAGAGTTTTGGGGAGTTGTTGGACAGCCATTGCAGTGTCGTGGCTCAGTAACAAAACACGAAAGAGGCGAAGAAGACCTGGCATCTCGCAGGCTCTCTGTGTTTCCTGACCGGGAGATTAATTTACATGACTGCTAGAGCAAACACACTCGGAACACCAATCTACACGTAAACAGCGGGTAAGTTTTTGGATACACTTTCTGAGAAATAATCAAATAAGGGTCATTACGTGAGGTTTCGGCTTCTCAGCTAGGAAATGATCCCGGCTGCTAACTGTGCTAGATTAGCAGTGCTAACACCAAGTTGGCTAACTCTTGTTTTTTAACTCGCCTCGAAATGGATGCAAACTTAACTCAATCCGCAGATGTGTGTACTTTGACAGTTATGTTTATTATTAAATGAGAAACGCTTACAAGCGCAAATATTGGTGTCTGTATTACAGCAACGAACTATTTCTCAAGCTAACTGATGATTAGCAAACCCAGCTAGTAGCTTTCGATGCAACGTTGCCTACCGAAAATGACACGTAGCTGCTGGCTTCCTGCTAGCTGGTCCGTTAGCCGGTGTAATTCTGTCACCTTTTAGTTTTTGTGAATTAAATGCTGTAATACTAAATAGAATGTCCGCTGTTTTGCCATTACGTACTTGTTTTGGCCCTGTTGCCTAATATCCTTCTATATTGAGTGTTAGCCAAAGCGTTGTTCCCTCTTTTTCTAATCTAATCAACAATTTTGATAACTGGTACTAGAAATTATGTGCCTGTAATATTTGGTGATGTGAAGGAGGGAGACTGTAGCGTGTGGGTCTTAACAGCTTAGTTGACAGCGAAATTGTTGTTTCACCATACTGTCTTTAATGTCTCAGAACTGGAAGGTCCATAAATGTTAGGCATCTATATTTGTGACCCGATATTAACACTATTGCACCACCTCGTTTTGAAAGCGTTTTTAAATAACGTAAGCTAAAAATACTGACTTTCTCATTCTTATCAGGTCACAGAATTTTAATCACAGCTGTTTCTATTTACTATTTCAAATGACACTTCCCAGTTTTTTTAACACAATTTTGTTGTTATTCAATCATGAGCTTTTTGCACTTTTGGACATTAGAGCCACATGGAGGCCAATCATCTGTGTGACAATGGACAATAATGTAAAGAACACGGTGCTTAAAATCTTCATTAGGTGTTGACTGTGAAAAATGGGTTTGACAGTTCATTATATGGAATAAGTTTTCTTGTTACATTTTAATTCACAATAGCTATAAGAAACCTGAAATGGTAATTTACCAAGATCTTGTTTCGTTAAAGAAATAAATGTGACATCCTTTTATTCATTTTAAAATAAAATGTTGTAATGTTGTTAGTGTGTACAATCCATCAATACCACAACACCAGGAAACACCAGTACCTGATACTAGTAGCAAAAATAATAAAAAATAAATGTCCTGGAGGTAGATATTCCCGGTGCATTCCAAATCTCGTAATTCCAAATGGTCAAAAGTAGATAGCAGTTGGCGTTCCAGCTGCACCAACTCTGAAAAAATGGAGGCCTCCAAAATAGCCAATTTTTGAGCATCTAGAAATGGTATGTAAAACTAGAAAATCACAAACCCATTGTAAAAGTTTGCACCATGAGAACACCAGCCAATTATGGTAATAGTGATTAATAAACCACAAATATTGATGCAATTTTTCATGAAGAAGCCCGCCGTAACAACGTAAATACTGATAACTGTTTTCAGTAATTGTTTACACTAAAAACTTAAACACAAAATATAAAGAATTTTAATAAAGATAACAATGGACTACAAGTGGTACTGGGCGCAGCCATCTTTAAATCTGGAATCTTAGGGTCCTCTGAAACCTACGAGTTTGCATTTGGAAACACAAGATCATTTTGTTATTTCTGGCAAAATTTCCCCAGAATTCCGAGGACGACTGGAATTCACAATATTACTAAGAATGGCAAACTGTTAAAATGTGTTTATTTAGCATTTATATTTGCTTACTTATTTGTAACGTTGCCACTAACTCATCTTTAGAAATGTAAGTCACACAGAGCCTTCAGTGTTAGTGGCACTTTTAGACAAATTCCTGATAAACCATCTAAGTTTTTTTATGGTTTGAACATCCTATGTTTTATGCTTGTTTCACTTTTGCTGCTACATCACACCACCTGTGTGGCTGTCTTCCTGTAACTGTTGGCCAGGGTTGAACCATGCGGGTCTGGAGTGTGTCAGCAGCTGACACGTGGTCTGACTGTATTTTTCTGTATTTACCTGATCTTGACCTTTGTCTACCTTGCACTTTGGCCCTGGAGTTGTTTGCATGTTACGTAAGTAGTGCTATAGGTCAACACCACCCTACCTGGTACTGATGCTTCAGTATCTATCATGGATGAAAGGGTAGGAACAAGGTGAAGCTGGAAACAAAGTGCATGTCAAAGTGAGGGTGAAGCTTCTCCTTGATTTATGGGAAAGGGAATTTGTCTCCTTTTTTAACATTTCTTTTTCCTTCCCCCTTCCTCGCCCTTCTCATAATTTAATGATTATGACGCTGACGGAATGGATTACATATCCGCTAAAAAGAGAATAAAAGAGTCTAGTGTGAACATAAGTTTGTATACAGTCAGGGAAAGTTAATGTCACACAGTTACAGAAGTGTGAAATCTGGATGATGTACACACCAGATTCAGAGTAAGAATCTCTTGGATTCATTTAGTTTTGATTTGAAATACAGTGTTCCCAGCTTATCTTGAAAGACTTGGGGCTCTGAAGATGGATTTAGATGAACAAAACGTACACATTGCCTTTCAAGGAACTGTCAAGATGTAATGTGACCAGTATTTCTTGTGTTGTCCAGAGATTCCTGCTACGACAAGCTAATCACTGACTGTAGAAAGCCACTTATTGTCCTTATCACCAGTCTGTTTGATAGGTTGAGGCAAACTGCATAGTTGGAATTTACTACCAATCTCTTTCATGTGGTTTGTGGTGATTGGTTCATGTTGTTCTTACTGTTTGTCCTCAGCTTTGTTATTTAAGATTTTTTTTTCCTCCTAGGCTGTAATTCCCTAATTAATCAAACTATTATGTCATGCTTTTATCCACCCATATGACACACACAAAAAAAACTTAAGTGAAGAGCAGTTTCTGATACTGAATTGTCTTTTTATTCCCATCTGTATATATTTTAATGTTGGTCAATCTAAGAAACCAGCCAAGTTCATTTGTGAAACCCACTATCAAGGTGTGCATGGTGAAATGTCCTGTAATTAGTTGTGTTTGAATCTTCAGAATAAACAGGTATAAATCAATCAGCATTACTTGGACACATTAAATTGATACTTAACAGGGATGTAGTGCTCCAGAGGCTGTTAAAAAATAATAATAAAGAAAAATAAGGGTAATTTGACCAATCATAGAAACTGATCTCTCCAATTGAAGGTTACTGAGTCATGAAGTGGAAGAAAGCCCTTGTTTCAGATCATTTTACTTTCGCCCAGGGGGCACCTTTGTGAGCCTATATAACACAATGTTATGTGGTTTTGTAAAAGTAAAACTGCTGTTTGTAAAAGTGAGTTTACTTGATCAATATAAAGTAAAGAAATTGTGACAGACACTTTAAATTCATGTGTTGTTTTCACTTTGAAATGCAAAATTATTCATCACCAGATGACTTACACTACAATAAAAAGAAAATCTAACTTTTTGGTTTTGTATTCATGTTTTCTTACCTCCGTTTTCTCCCCCCCCCCCTTTTTTTTTTTAGGATTCAACAGCTCCGGATATGTCATTCCTATTTGATTGGATTTATAGCGGTTTCAATAGCGTACTACAGTTTTTAGGTGAGTATTAAAAATTCAACTTATTAACTCGTAAAATACAAAAAAGGAAAAAAAAACAGTGCCAAAGCTGTTGGACTGTTTTGAATTTAATTAAAATGGCAGCATTCTAGTGCGAGCCAAAATACCATCAAAAGTGTTGGAAGTTTTAGAGGATTAATAAGTTTAATTAATCTCTTTTGGAATCACAAGAAGAGCTTGAATCATTACAGTTCCTAATTTGTTTTGCATTTTCCTTAATAAGTTGTCTAAGACGTTTGATCAGAGCCTAGAAATCAGTGTGTGTTGTTGAAAAGAAACGGTTTGCCCTGAAGTCTGTTTCCCTCTTTGGTCCCACACATGCAGCTCATGTACAAACATGAAAAAAAAATGGCTGAGTTAATAATGTTCGCCCATTTTTTAATTATGTTTAAACAGTGAAGTCACACAAAGACGATATCTATCAGAAACACCACATGACTTTTCACCCAACTTTTTACATTTGTGATAATGTGTCTTTTTGAAAGCTGGCGGTAAATGTAATCTGTACCAGCAGTTCTTTCCTCTAGAGTGTACTGCTCTAGTTTCTGTCCAAGAACTGTATGTAGCAGTTGTTCTTGTTCTTCCTGTTCAGCTGGTTGCTTAGTGTCACTGTTAGAAATGGTGACGCTCTGCAGAGCTGACTCAGTCAGAAATTTTACAAATCCACTGGGTATCACAGTGCTGACTCAGACTAGTAAACATAGAGCTCATCAAGAAAGTTGAGCAAGGCGTACCCATAGTGGGCAACTCTTATCCATGTTTAGGTTATCAGTGTCTGCCTCTGAGAAAAATGACAACTATGTCGTCTTCTGACATGAACTTCAGAGACTGGAGACTCAGGCCACGATTTACATTATAATGAAGAAAAAGGAAGCGACACGCAAGGCAATGAGAGCTGTTAATTCTCAGTTTCTTTTCTATTCACAAATCCGCTCATTCAGACGTTACATGCACTTTGTGCAAGGGAACCAGCAGAGTGGAGTCTACGTAATGTTGGCTCCAACTGATTTAAACATGATCGTTCTCACATACAAATTCTTCTGAGCAGTGTGGTAACAGAAAATGCTAAATGAATCAAATAAATTGACCATTGCTACATGAAACATTACGACTAAAACAATTCAGGTTTCCTTTTTTTCATTTTTTTATTATGAGATCTATTGTAAAATAATTTTTTTCTTTTTCCTTTTTTTTAAAAAATAAATCAACTTAAATTTCCCTGTAGAAGCACAAATCTACTTTTTAACTCTACCCATAGAGAGAACACAAAGCTGCCTTCACTGTTTTGGCTTTAACACTCTTGATTGGCATCAAATATTCTTTTTTATGTGTGTGAATTTAATATAGAATGTATTCCTGAGAACAGGTCTGAGCTTGGCAAGTCTTGTCAAGTAAATTTTTTATAAGCAAACATTGTGTAAAATGATGCAAACCTTTATAAAGATCTGTAATGCTAAAGCTTGTGTGTCTAAACTGCTTCTGGTTTTTATTTCAGGACTGTACAAGAAATCTGGCAAATTAGTATTTCTTGGCCTGGACAATGCTGGCAAAACAACACTACTGCACATGCTCAAAGATGACAGATTGGGACAGCATGTACCAACTTTACACCCAAGTGAGTTGTTACTCTGTCACACATGCACAGCCACACATGTTCACTCTGTAATGTGCTGAAAGACATTCTGTGCAAGCAAATTCATGCATATTATTGTGGGAATGAACTGGAATGAACTGGAATTATAGTGTAACAATGTAACAGTGAAATTATAGTGTAACAAAATGTGGTTTCACTCATGCTTCATGTGTAAACGCCTCCCCTCCAGCCTCAGAAGAGCTGACGATTGCTGGCATGACTTTCACCACCTTTGACCTTGGAGGCCACGCACAAGGTTTGTATGGTCAATTATTTTATGTTTAACTGGTCTTTATTTTTATGTAATTGACATATCGTCAGTTGAATCTATTTTGTGCCCAACATCATTTAACTGATTGGTCATCATGTAAAATTCATTGTATATTACTGTTGGTTCACCCAGCCCGCAGAGTGTGGAAAAACTACCTCCCTGCCATTAATGGCATCGTCTTCCTTGTGGATTGTGCAGACAACATGAGATTGGCCGAATCAAAAGCAGAACTTGATGTAAGTAAGCGTTACCTTCTTGGGTCCCTTGCATGCGATAGAGCAGTTTCTTGATCTATATCAAGAACCACCGTTTTTCTTACATTTATTTATTTATTGATGACTTTTTAGTTATTTTGGAAGCTAGTTGTTGGTGTTAATTGTACACACCTTTACCAAGAAGTCTTCATTTGAAATGACTATTTAAACATAGCAAATTATTTAAAGTGTTCACAATAAACTTTCAATAACATTTTAGTTCCGTATGTTTGTATCATACATATTTTACCTGTAATATATGACAAGAGTGTCTTGTTTACTGTAGTAAATGTCAGTCTAGCTGCCAGGAACAGCTGTTCATCTTAAATTGATGTCTACAAAGACTGTCACAGTCAGTTTACTCCAAGACATCTGTCACTGTTTACTTCCACAGCTAAAATGTAGCTTGTACTTTGGCATGACACTGTAGCTTGGTTTGACTTTTTTAATTAGAGAATTTGCAGAATATTCTGCTGCATCAACGCTGCCCACATAGCTGGGATTTTGACATCAGGGAAGTTGTGCTGCTTTTACAATCAAACTAAAAAGTTATTGAACTGAAAACTAAAGCAAATTTTCAATAAATTTGACCGGTACATACCACAGCTCTCCTTTTATGTTCCATAAGTTAATGTAGTTTAATCCACTAAATTATTAACAGCAGTTAATCTGTCTAAGGTTATTTTTGAGTTCAGTAGAAGCTGATTACAGTTCTTGCAAATTCTCTCACAGAAAGAACTAAATTTTCGAACATCTCATGGCGACGAGTAACATCAGGGTATCAAGTGTTTTTCAATATCTGACACACAACTATTTTATCCAAATTGTAATATTTAATCAACTTCCCTAGGCATTAATGACAGACGAGACCATTGGAAACGTGCCTATCCTAATTCTGGGCAACAAGATCGACAGACCAGAAGCCATCAGTGAAGAAAGACTGAGGGAAATTTTTGGATTGTACGGACAGACGACAGGCAAAGTAAGTACATCCAACACCTTAGCTGTTCAGGAAGCGTGCTACGCTTTTTTTTGAGACCCCCTACTCTAGAGAATGGTTTAACAAGTATATAAAATTACTTAAAATAAAATCATATGACATACAAAAACTCAAACTCGACTAAAGCAAAGACTCCACGAGAGGTTAAAAAATTTTAGGTCAGTTCCCCTCTTTATTACAAATACAAAAAAAAGTTTGTAATTTATTTAAAAAAAAAAATACTGCTGTTTTTTTGAAAAGTTTTTTCTGTTTAAGGGTAATTTTCTCAAAGCTTTATTTTAAATGTGCTTCATGCATTTTCTTAGGCATTTTTGCTTTGATCTGGATGTGGGGAGTAAGGTTAGGAAATATGAATATCAATGGACAGATGTCATTCAGTAAAGCGTCGACTAAACCAGGCCTCCAAATACATTTTTGGACAAAGGTTCATGGGGCAAAACAATTACAGGGCAATAAAAATAATTTAGGTGCACAGCCATAATTTGTGAAGCCCTACATTTAATCTTATTAAATCTTATAAAAACTGAATAGTATGTTTTTTGTTGTTTTGTTTAGTTTCTTAAGTCTGGTTTGGTTTTTAATTAGTTCTGTGAATTCTGTGAAATGATTACTGTGTGTCGGGAATGAGTTTTTGAGGCTGGGCTTGTTTACTTGTGTGCGGACATTGACAGACACCTATCCAGGTGATGCTGCAGCAGCAAATCTGCAGACGGTTTCAATGGCTGAGACGCAAAAGGGCGTCCATCCCCAGCCAGTACCCTCTCCTGTGACCCGTTTTCTGAGCCAGTGAGGAACAGACTTACAAAAAAAATTATTAAATCTGCGTTCACACACGAGAAAATAATTGCCTGTGTTAATTGTGTTAAAGCGATAATGCGTCAACAAGCCCAGTCCCATTTTTAATAGTTTACAGTGTGTTAAAATAAGGTTTTTTTATTTTTAAATTATTTTAGTCTGCAGTCTACAGTGGTCATTAATATCTGACGATATAAGCCAGGGTGGATCAGCTAGCTGCAGCTTTGTGTGTGACACAGAGGTAAACATCTCCTGCTCCAAGTGCAGCTGGAAGGAAAAAGATTGCTAGATGTGCTGCTAGTTGCTTTAAAAAAGTGGGGAAAAAGTTGTTAAAATGCTCTGAATACTCACTTAATATGGCAACATAATCACTAAGTTGGCAACACTGCAAGTTACAGCTTTTCCAATAATTGCACATGTGCACGTGCAGTCAAAAATTAGGTCCGCCTCTCCAATTTTACTCCACATAGTATTTCAAGCTCTGGCTAAACTGAGAAACTGGGATTCTGCGAATAAAACTATACAAAAAATATAGAATTTTTAACCTTTGTTCAGAACAGAACATCTATTTTTCATTGGGAAAAAAAAAAAGCTTAATGGTTCAATAATACTAAAAAGGTGACTTTGATTTTAAATAAGAGAATTAGTTGTGACCTTTTTCCTGCTCTTCCCGTAGGGCAACATTCCCATGAAAGAGCTGAACACAAGACCACTGGAAGTGTTTATGTGCAGTGTGTTGAAGAGGCAGGGCTACGGCGAGGGCTTCCGCTGGCTCTCCCAGTACATCGATTAAAATGGCCAAGCCCCATAATGCACCGATGTCACCACCACCACCACCAAGAGGGCGCTAAATCCAACCACTCAAGACGCCCACCATGACCACCAGTACCTTCATAATCAGCCCCATCTTCAATTAATCAAGTCTGCCTCCACCCTCAAAGAAACCAGTACAACTCGATCCCAATAGACTTTTATTGGTCGAACATTTGGTTCCGCACTTAAAAACATACCTGTGCGCACACATACATATTCATCATCATCTTTCCCTTTTTTTTTCTTTTTTAAGAGAGAAACATAACATTGGTTGTTCACATTCAAACAGATAAATCTTTTCTATATTGCGTCAGTCATTTGCTGCCCTCTGTCCCTCCTTCCCTCCATCCGTTGAGTGTGATGATAGATGCACATAACTGTAAATCTGTATATGATTCTATTGGTATATCAACAATCCTCAAAGCCTCTTCCCCCTCTTCAACTCATCTTGAGCAAATGAGAGCAGCATAGTTGTATACATTGCAGTACACTTTTTTAACAGTAAAGAAATTAATTTAACATTGTATGTAATCGTTTTGGTTTGACCTGTTTCTATTTTTTATTTTTGTTTTTTAATGGTTTCAGTAAATTAAAGATGTGGCCACATCAACAGCCCTCACTACAGAGCTGTTTTCACCCATTTATATGAATGGACCAATGCATTAATCTTAATATATCATAAATTAGATTTTTTTCCAGCGAAAGCTAAAATACTTTAGTTCCAGGCTTCTGTCTTATGGGCAGAGAAGCTCTGAATGGATACAAATAGTCAGTGGGCTCCCTTTTCAAACAGAAGCATGGGGTGGTAGTATTACTTTTTTTTTTTTTTTTTTTTTTTTAATAGGAAATAATACTGGCAAGGTTTGATTAAATTGTGTAGATAACACAATGATCAGTTAATGCAAAGACAACTATTTAAATTAAATATAAAACTTTGCAGTCAATAGCCTGAAGGTAACATGATAGAAGCGATGACAGGAGGAATAAACAGACGGTTGTAACATCTAGTAGTAGTCAGCGTTAGAAGTCCATACAGGAGATGTATTTCCAGCTCAGACCTTTTCAAGGTGAATCTAGTGACCAAGTGAAAACGGAGAACACGGTCCCACAGCGGGAACAGGTAGATAGGCCTAACACACCTCTATGAAAGGGACCATATATATGAAATGTACATGAACATCGTACATGGATTTTGTGTTTATAAGTGGTATCCTTTGATCTATGTGCATTACCAGAAACTATTATGCATGCCTTGTTCTTTCGATTTTTGTTTTGTTTTCCTTTTTTTTTTATGACCATTACTCAACAGGAGGGAAGAAGATGCCAAAATTTACAATGAGAGATGATTGTCATGTTTTTTTTTTAAAAGGAAACAATGGAATTGCGCATAATACACTTTTTCTGTCCCTGTCCCTTTGTGTCTCTTTCATTCCCTCATGACTAAGTGATGAGCTGTTCCAACAAGGATGGGACTTGCTGTTGTTTGCATCATAATAAAATGTAATAAATGTTTGCAATGAATAATGGGCTTTAACAATGATCTCCCAGTGCAGACTGCTGTTTTTTTTCTTCTTACATCTTTATTTAGCAATGTTAGTGGTAGGACTTCCTTTATTTAACTTAGCTCTTAACTTTTAATATGAGCTTTAGGAAATATTGAAGCATTTAACATAATCTTTTTTTTTTTTGTCCAAATTGTGACATCTGCCTAACTTGTCTCCCAATAGTACTTATTCACTGAGAATCATTTATGAAAACCTTAAAATATGACTTAGGCAATTATGCTAACACTGCTAATGCTAACAATATGTAAATATGAGGCATACTTTTCTTAATTAAATACATGGTAATCACTTTCCATAACTTCATTAGGGGACATTATGCAATTGATTTAATCAGCTAAAGTATTTTATTCAAACCATTTATGAAGGATTACATAACGGTACATTTAATGGTGCTGTCATATCATTTAGATTCAGCACAAGCCATCCATAATGATGCCACTAGCTGGTGCTACTGACATTGAAATTGAGTATTTTCATAACATTAATGCAAAGGATGGAAAAATCACATTTGCTATGAATAACAAAATAGGTTGTAACACAAAAATGCCTCATTGAGAGGGTGACATTTTCAAATTTTCAGATTAAGATGCAGTGTGTTAGTTTTGTCTGAGTAAAACGGTTTAAGTAAAAATCCCTCCTGATGTATTCATAGTTTCTTGCAGCCTGTTGATACTGTTTGTGTCTGTTTATATGTACATACAATCATTCTTTGAATGTCTTTAAATGCTACAAAGAGAAGGACTGTTTTTCCTGCTCAGCTGCTCTTCCAGCTGTAGATCGGCACAAGTGTAAAGTTGATAAGATTACACTTTAGTGGAGTGCATCAAAGTTTTTATATCAAACTAACTTGTTCCATCGTTTTGGTGCCGCTACTGAAAAGGCCCAATGCCCTCTGAGCTTCAATCTTGTCCTTGGAAAACCAAAAGAAGCTGATCAGCTGACCTTTAAAAACTGTGAGGCTGGATTAAGAATGAAGCAAGTTTGAGAGATAGGCTGGGGCAAGGCCGGTAAGACATTTATTAACAAATAAAATAATTATCAAATCAATTCTGTAGCTAACAGGAAGCCAATGAAGGGCAGCCTGAACAGGTGTGATATGTTCCCGCCTGTCTGAACGGGTTAAGAGACAAGCAGCTGCGTTTTAGACAAGCTAAAGGTGAAAGAGGTATGCCTGGCTGACCCCGAAATACAGCACTTTACAATAATCTAACCTAGAGGAAATGAAGACTTGTATAATCTTTTCAAAGTCCTGTCTGGATAAAATGGGCATAATTTTAGCAATCTGTTGCCGTTGGAAGAGGCTGGATTTTACTATGGAGCTGATCTCAGTGTCAAATTTAAGGTCACCATCAATTTTTATCTTCACATTTATGACAGTGTATTTCAAAGAGGGTGTCAGGGGGCAAAGGTCCACATAATGGGTGCCACGAAAGCCACTAGGGCAGAATAATATGACCTAGAATTTTTTTTTTTTCTTCATTACAACTCAAAAAGTTCAGGAACATCAATGAGTTGATGTCATTAAAGCAATCCAACAACGACTGAACAGAGTGGCAGCCATATTTTTTCAGCGGAATATAGATTTCACAGTCCTCAGCACAGCAATGAAATGAAATTCCAAATTTCCTTATCACGGACCCCAAGGGCAACAAGAACAGCCCTGAAGCATCCCACAGCCAAGAGACACTGTGGACGACACCAAATCATTTTTACCTACAAAGACGCATCTGTCTTTCAAATAAGACTGAAGCCAGTCCAAGGCTGCACTTACCGACACAGTGCTCCATTTAAACAACGTTTTTAGGTTAAATTTCTGCTTCATGTTAGCGTAAATCTTTTCAGAGTCTGTGGATTATTCCATCACATTACAATCAGAATATCAAGCTTACAGATTTCCACTGCAGAGAAAGTAGAAAAAGGAGAAAACAATGTAGACAACTGCCAGCAGCAGATTACACACCAAACATCCATGCTTCCGTCCCCATGCTGCTCCTGCACCCTTCCCCCTGTCCTCTTCTGTCCTCGTGTTGGAGAGTGGGGCTCTGGAACTGGACTGAGGTATGAAACATTGGTGTCTTAGAACTGGGACTGGTGTTAAGTGTGCAGATAGGTTGGCTAAAGAACAGTCAGACTTCCTTTTGTTGCTCTTGCTGAGGAAAACATGGTCATTTGGTGGAGTTAATGGATTTTAAGTGGAACTTGTGAGTACTCAAACATGGAACTTCCTGAAAAGAATGAGGGGCTTGGGTTTTCCTGAGCCAATAAAGCTGATCGCAGGTTAGTTCAAGTGGAGACAGACTTGGCATGGTACAGGAGAGAGAGAGAGAGAGAGAGAGGAAAACTATCAACTGGTTGTACTTAGAAGAAGCTATATAAAGGCTGAAAGAAAAAGTTGCCCAAAATACCTCCACATTGACATGAGAGACTAACAGTTTCATTGTTAGTCTCTTGTGCTCCTGTCTTCCACTGGCCTGGTGGACGTAAATGGTAAAAAGAAAAGTAACAAGTAACACAAAAGTAACTTATTAAACTCATATGACAACCTTTATCCTGCTCACGCATACTTCGCATACCCAGAATCACTCTTTTTATTCATTTTTTCAAGTGTAATATTCCTGCTGTCTAATCAGTATCTTATGTCACACCTGAGGTGGATGGATCATCATAGTAAAGGAGAAGGGCTCACTAACAGGTGTAGGCAGATCTGTGAACAATATTTAAGAGAAATTAATTCTGCAAGTCAGAAAATACAAGCACAAACCAGAAAATACAAATCAAAAATACTAGTATAAGTTTCCCCATTACACACACTTCTTCAGAAGTTCAGTTCTCTCACACACACATACATACACACATACACACACACATACATACATACACACATACACACACATACATACATACATACACACATACATACATACATACACACATACATACATACATACATACATACATACATACATACATACATACACAAATACATACATACATGCATGCATACATACACACATACATACATACATACATACACAAATACATACATACATACATGCATGCATGCATACATACATACATACATACATACATACACAAATACATACATACATACATGCATGCATGCATACATGCATGCATACATACATACATACATACATACATACATGCATGCATGCATGCATACACACATACACAAATACATACATACATACATGCATGCATGCATGCATGCATACATGCATGCATACATACATACATACATACATACATACATACACAAATACATACATACATACATGCATGCATGCATACATACATACATACATACATACATACATACATACATACATACATACATACATACATACATGCATGCATGCATACATACATACATACATATATACATACATACATACATACATACATACATACATACATACACAAATACATACATACATGCATACATGCATGCATACATACACACATACATACATACATACATGCATGCATACATACATACATACATACATACATACATACATACATACATACATACATACATACATACATACATGCATGCATACATACACACAAAGGGTCTACATACAGTATTTTAAGACCTACACATTGTCACATTGTTCAGAAAAAAACATGTTGAAATTGAATGTGTACACTAAAGTGCCTTTAAATATATGGATTAAACAAGGTAAAAAAATATCTGAAAAGGAAAATATGAATACTAAGATGGGTGGGATATGATACAGATACAGACTGTAAAACAGCTGTAGACTGGGATGTTCAGATAATGGACGTGAAAAATTATTCCACCACACTGTAAAACATCCAACAAAACAGGGACAGCTTCAACTTAGTGAAACTTACTGCTTAAATAAAACTGATTTTTTATAGATATTTACAGCTAAGACACAATTTTAATAAAAAAATAAATAAATTAAATTGCAAAGTGTTCTGATGATGTCTCCTATTGACATATATGGATATAATATGAAGGATGGGTACATAAAAGGCTGATCTCCAAACTATATTCATGTTTGCAATCATGCACTGGTGGAAAGAATGATATATCACACTTATTGATGAAGACTGATTAAATATTTGTAAGACAAACACCAGCACCTCAAGCTTCCCTCTTTGTAGGGAATTTTCCCCAAATTTTCCCCTATTATTTTTCAGTACCCTCAAAAATAAATCATTTCAGACTGACAGGTATGGTTAAAATACTATGATTCAGTGTACTACCTCATTTTAAGCCCTGTGTTTGCAGCTCTTTTCATAGTAAATAATAATAATAGCAAAATCAGTTATGAGTTTTCAGGGTTTTTGAGATCATAGTCACTCCACAAACCCAAATGCATTTTTTTAGACAAACTTCTTTTAGAAATTTGGACATGCTACCACGTTATTGCTGAAAAACATAATTCTTGACCAAGAGAAACACTAAAGTTGACTTGATTGTAAAATACTGCATGTATTTTATAAATAACATGTAAAGTTCTTGGAGTCTGTTCTATACTATGAGAGTAAACCAGATAGTTTGGTCTCTCAAATCAGTGGTACATCAGCTGTAAGAAGATCAAAGCTTACATGAAAAGCTGGTCAGTCATGGAGCTGTGTTCTCCCTGCTGCTGTCCTGTGCTCCTGCAGAACCTACTTCATGTAACAAATAACAGATATGCCTAATCTGAAGCCCTCAGAAGTGTGTTGTTCACAACTTTCATTAGCTGTTGACTATTGCCAACAAAATTGTATTGACATCACCAGACATCATCTTACTGGTTTGCATAACTTTCGGATGTTTTTCTCTGTATTGCCCCAGTTAACAGTCTGCTAAATATCTAAGTGAGGGTAATACACACACATGCTGTAAAAGCCAACACCTGCAGATGACACGGCTCCCCAAATCAACACAGACTGTGAAACTTCACGCTGCACTTTAGTGTCTTGGATTGTTGCCTCTCCATTCTTCCTCCAGACTCTGGGACCTTGATTTCTAAATGAGATGCAAAATTTGCTCATCAGAAAAGAGCACTGTGGACCACTGCTCAACAGACCGGTTCATTCTTTCTTTAGCCCAGGTAAGATGCTTCTGGCGTACTTTATTCAGGAGTGGCTTGACACAAGGAATACAACATTTGAAGTCCATTTCCAGGATCTGTCTGTTTGTGGTGGCTCTCGAAGTACTAACTCCAGCCTCAGTCATCTCCTTTGGAAGCTCCCCCACATTTCTGAATGGCCTTTTCCTGACGATCCTCTCCAGGCTGCGGTCATCCCTGCTGGTTATGCAATTTTTTCTTCCACACTTTTCCCTTCCACTCAACTTTTTATTGATTTGCTTTGATACAGCCCTTTGAGAGTGTTACGACCCGACTCTGCTGGGGTAATGAGCTGCAATGTAAAGGAGAACTGTGGCAAGGTTTTAAAGGTGAAACAATATTGATTTTAATTATTATGACAGGGAATGTGGTACAAACAATGGTGAAAAACAGAACTAAGGGAGTTTTGATAGGACAGGTTAATTTTATTGTGTATATAGTGTTTTTTGGGGGGGATTAACTTGTATAGTGTTAAGATTCTTGCTGCTTCCATTTTCTTTGTATATAGATTTAGCTCTGAAGGCCAGCTCTTTTGTGTTTATTCCTTTTTTACTGGCGGATTCAACTTCTTTTGCAATTAACTTTTGAGGCTTTTCCCTCTTTTTTTTTTTTTTGCACAACTTTCAGGTCAGCAACCTTCCCGTGATTGTGAATTCTACTGAAATAGAAAGCGAGACTATTAAAATGCTCAGGAGTCCTTTGCTTGCGGTTTGGATTATAGCTGATTAGTGTGTGGCACTTAGAGGCTACAACATTGAACCTTTTCCACACTATTCTAACATATAAATGCGTGAAATATCTCACTTTGCATATTATGAGTCTATATATTAGTTTCCCCTTTTAAGTTGAATTACTCAAATAAATTAAGTTTTGCATGATATGCTAATTTCTTGAGTTTCACCTGTACATGCTGATACTGCAATTACAACACCAAACCAAACCAGCTTTCATAATGTGCACTTCTAGTTTCTTTATTTTTTATCCCACAGGATGGATCCAAATATACACAGTAAATGTTAATAGTAAAGACAACTCCAAGGGAGGACACATAGTTCTGTTAACAGATATAGAACAATATCAGAGTTTCTCATGGGGAAATGAAACTGAAATATCAGTGCTAATAGTAATATTATAAACAACAAAATGCAGTATATCCATGTTAGATTATTATCCACAGCGTCCACTTCTACATCACTGCTGCTGACCTTTTGAGGTTCAGCGACCTTTAAGGAAGAACTTTAAAGTAATCTTGACTCACAACACAGCAGCCAGACCATCGTTCTGCTTGCTATGATACTGGACAGGACAAGTAAAAAAAAAAAAAAAAGTAATGTTGACTCGGTAGGACTAGGTTTGGCAATGTTTTGAAGGGAATATGATTAATAAATGAGGGGTTAGCAATATATTTATACAGGTTTCTATTCATTTAAATTGGAAGTAAAAATTCAGTTTAAATACTTAATATGAATGATTCCTGTAGTCACCTTGCACGTTGTTGGATAAATCATTAGATTTTAAACTTCCTGGGAAATAATATGAAAATATTGGGACCTGCAATAAAAAGAGACAATTAAATTAACAGGGTTTGTAAGTACATGGCTGAGCAGTTGAAACTGTGCCAAAAACAAGTCTTGAGTATATTTAATTTGTAATTTGGAAAGTCAGAAAATGTGCTGTAAAACAAATTATCTGGAAGCAATTTAAAAACAGTTCAGCATTTCCATATTAATTATGATTTTGGCTCAAATATGGGTTCAGAATTTGAAAATAATTATTTATTTGTGGATACTCAGGAGTCCCATTCTCTTGAATTAAAGCTTATATTAAAAGGATACTTCTATTTTATTTTCTGTGAATTATTGTTGCCACTTTTATAAAGCATCGTAAAAAAAAACAAAAAATATATATATTTTTTTAACTCTGTTTAAGAGCTGTCAGGGTGTTAGATATGTAAGTATACTGCCCCTGTACCTTGTACTGTGCGTGATCCTGTATTTTCTCTTACACTCCTAGTATTAGTATGTGTTATAGAATTTTAAGGTATTAAGGCCTTCACATTAATGGTACACTGAGATAAATTATTTGCTGTTAATGAATTCTAGTGTCATGTTTGCTAAAGGCTCCATGTGAAATTATATCACCCCACCAGAGGGCAGCAGAGGAAGACAGCTGAGGTCACTGTCACCTTCTCCATCATTTAATCTCATTTTTTTTGTAAAAAACTAAAAAATAAATAAATAAAATAAAATAAACAACAATTCTTGAAGCCACACAGCAAGAGGCATAATGAACAGTTCCACTTGAATAATTTTACTTCAGTCGGCTGACGTAGTATTTATTAGGTGTTAGAGTCACTTTCAGCTTAGTCTGATCATCATTAAGTCTTATTGCATCAGCTTGTTGTACACACAGCTTTAAACACATTGAATCTAAACACCTGGGTAAATGCAGCTGATCAGTACTAATTTAAGTCTGAATAAAACTCAGCACAGGCTTGTCACACATGAAAATGTTTGTGATGGATTAGCTGTTTGTTCTAATTTTGTAGAAACTATTTTCACCATATTTTTATAACCTATTCTATTCATATGAACTAAACAGTTTGATTAAAAATCACCATCTTATAGTTCCTTGTTATGAACAAAGTTAGAGGAGCATCATTAGAAAATAATTAATGAACTTGCTGCAAATGTCTCTCTCTTTGTAATGTCTCTGCTAAACCTAATGTAATCAAAGATGATAACAGTCATGGTAAACAGACTGGTCCACCTTGCTAGTACCAGGTTGGACTCCCTTTTCCTTCAGGACTGCTGTAATTCTTGTTGTCATAGATTCAACAAGGTGTTTGAAACATTTCTTAGAGGTTTTGCTCCATATTGACATGATAGTATCACACAGTTGCTGCAGTCCATGAAAAGAATCTCCTGTTCCACCACATCCCAAAGCTGCTCTATTTCAGTGGTTTCAGTGATTTTTCTTGAGGACACCCTTAATGCATTTTTTTGAGACTGTTCGTCAAAGTCTCACAGACTCTTATCCTCTCTGGGGACCCCCTTGAGACGTCAGGAAACCCCAGGTTGGGAACCTCTGCTCTGCATTAAGATCTGGTGACTTTGGAGGCCATTGGAGTACAGTGAAGTCATGGTCATGTTCACAAAGGGGACATGGTTGTGAAGTTATTTGAGTTGCTGTTGCCTTTCTGTCATCTTTAACCAATCTGCCCATTCTTCTCTGACCTCTGCCATCTAAAGCTTTTTTTTTTTTTTGCATTATTCTCTATAAGCCCGACAGATGGTTAAAAATCCCAGTAGTAAGCAGTTTCTGAAATACTCATACCATCTTGTGGCACCAAAACCCATGCCACATTCAAATGTATTTTTTATTTGTTTATTTATTTTTATTTATTTATTTATACAGGTAGTCCCACTGGTAGTCCCACACAGTCTCATTTACAAGAAAAGCTTGTTTTGGATGGCCAAAATATGTAAATCCTCTTTCTTCCTTACTCATAAGGGGTATCGTAGTGGTTACAGAGGTGGGCTTGGTTCTGGCTCCCTGGGCGTTGAAACATGGCACTCTCCATGTGACTAGGTTGGTCACATGGAGAGCCGAATTTCCCAATCGGGATTAATAACGTAAATACTACAATCATTCTGATGCACGGTTTGAACCAAGCCATCTTGACCATGTCTACATGACTAAATGCATTGTGTTGCTGCCATGTGATTGGCTGATTAACTATTTGCGTTAAGAAACATTTGAACGTGTACCCATTAAAGTGACTGTGAGTGTATAGACATCAGTGATTTACCTCTGGAATTGCTTCCATCTTATTCAACTTTTAACTAAAAACTAAATGATTTGCTATGACGATTACTTTGACTCCATTAGATCAATCTACAGGCAATACTGAATCATAGTACTTAACTGTTTGCCTGATGTTCATGCACTGAAATGTGCCAATAGATGTGCTATCTGAGTTGTGATCATTTTGATGTCTTTTAAAATGTGGTTTTGTTGCTAAAATACAAGAAAATATCAAATAATTGCCTTAGTGACATCCCACAGTTGCAGGTCGCAGCAGTTTTTTGTTAGTTTTGTCTGCAGACAGTCCTGAATCCAAAGTCTTTAAAGTCAAATATGACAACGAAGAATTACAGACATCTAGTGGTAAACATGGGCACAGAAATGACTTCAAATACCAAGCACATTTGTGAATGGACAGTGGCCAAAATTCTTCCAGACATAATAAACAAGCTTTCATCTGTGAGTGGATCATGTGGCTTCGGGTGCACTGCAGGTAACCACATCAAAATTGTTTACATGTGTACCGTTTTCTTTTATGGTCATTCTCAGGTATTACTGATCCCAAATGGTGCTCTAACACCAGTAAAACAAAGCTGGTATGGCAGTTTTAAAGTTAAAAGGATACACACAGTCGATTCAGACACACCATAGTAAAAATGGTGGCACGCATATGGCTGCTGCCATGTACGTGTACATACAGGAAGTAGATATAAATGTGTCATTCTCAGAGATTAAAGACATGTTATTTTAGTAAAGTGATTAGATACCAAATAGAATGTAAAGATAAATTACATTTTTCTGTCAATGACCTTTGATTTTGTTGTAACATGCTGCACCTTCAAATCATCGTATTGGTCATTGCAACCCAGCCAACACTCACATGATTTGCTGTATTTATGCTATCTATGAGCAGGTTATCAAAATGATTCACAGATTTTATCTATTGTGTTCTGTGGCGCGGTAACATTATGTCCCACTGTAATTGTAGTCGATTCAGCTGCAATGGGAGTCATATGGGCTTGGGCCAGACAGACTCTCCATATGTCAGATTTAACAACATGATCTGTCCTGATCTGCTATTTTATCATTAACTGTGATGATGACAATCTGTTGTCCACAAGCACCTAACATGTTACCACGCACATTTCCTGTCATTAAGCCTGTTGTGTTGCTACTGTGGTTATGATAGACTTTATGTTGTTTTCATGCAAGGTTGTAGTAATACAGATACAATGCAGAGCTCTTGACTAAGTGGAGAAGGTTATTTTGGTCTGTTGTAATTGTTTGAAGCAAACAGTCCTGACAGAAAAACCACAACAGTATTATCAGATATTGAATGGCTGTGTGAAGGCTTTGGATTTAGATTTTTTTTTAGTCAACACTTCCTGTGGTAGAAAGGGGAGTAAAACACACACACACACACACACACACACACACACACACACACACACACACACACACACACACACACACACACACACACACACACACACACAAAAACAAAAAACAAAAAAACAAAACAAAACAAAACAAAAAAAACATCAATTACTTTAGTATGAGCACCGAGGGGAAAATCAGGATATCATCCAAATAGACGAACACAAACCTGACCAGAAAATCCCTCAGGACGTCGGTAATCAGGGCCTGAAATACAGCAGGATTATTAGTGAGACCAAACGGCATGACGTGGTATTCAAAATGACCCAAAGGGGTCTTGAATGCGGTTTTCTATTCATCACCTTTTCGGATTCTCACCAGGTGGTATGCATTTCTCAGATCTAACTTTGAGAAGATGGAAAATGCATCTTGAAGTGCTTCAAAGGCAGAGTCTATTAGAGGAAGGGGATACTTATTATGGATAGTGATGTTATTTAGACCTCTGTAGTCAATACAAGGACGGAGGGTCTTATCCTTCTTTTCCACGAAGAAAAATCCTGCACCCAGGGGAGATGAAGATGGTTGGATGATGCCAGAAGCTAAGGACTCCTTAATATAGTTCTCCATAGCTTGTCTTTCTGGTTTGGACAAATTATATAAATGACTGGAAGGCAACATGGCTCCTGGTAACAGGTCGATAGAACAATGGTAAGGACGGTGAGGAGGAAGGGACTGCACTTTACTCTTGTTGAACACCTCTGATAAATCATGATACTCTGAGGGGACCGTCGATAGATTGGGAGGGCAGGTAGCTTCAGACGGAGCTGGATCAGAGGGTATAAGAGCAAAATGGAGACACGTTTGATGACAGTAAGTACTCCAATTAACTATGTTACCCTGGTTCAAGTTGATATGAGGGTTATGGATCCTTGACCAAGGATGTCCCAAAACCAGGGGAGCATCTGGAGAGGGAATTACATGGAGCTTGATAGATTCAACATGGTTGCCAGACAAAACTAGTGTAAGTCTGGGGGTGATGTGCGTTACCTTGGCAATAAGACGGCCGTTTAAGGCATTGGCGGTGAGGGGTGCAGTCAAAGGAAGCAGGGTAATTCCCATCTATGAGGCTAGGGTGACATCGAGGAAACAGGCTTCCGCACCAGAGTCAATAAGGGCTGAAACAGGAAAAGATTGTTCATTAACACAAATCGTCGCTTTAAGCCGAGTATTGGCTGGGGTCTTAGGATTACAAGAGGACAGGCCCACCAGTGCCCAAATTCTCACTGGCGGGCCTGTTCTTTTGGCCGAACATCAGAATGATCAGCAGAGGCGGAGGGAGCAGTAGTTGGAGGATTCCCCGACTCCCCTTTATTTGTGTTAGTTCTTCGCTTGCTGCTGATCCCCAATGTACTGGATGTTCTGTGTGTGTAGTCCCTGTAACACACCTTGGTTGGCGAGGATCTGATGAAGCCTGTCCAGCTGAGGGTCTGGCTTAGCGTCGGCTGGGTCCATTCTTTGGCTGGATCGTTCTGTCCTAATGGAAGCTGTGAGGACCCAAGAGCAGATGAGAAGCCTTGAAATCAGAAAAGTGTTTTATTTACAAAGAGTAGTATGCTGGCGTCGGGGCAGGCTGGAGGGCAGGCAGGCAGACAGTCGGGCAGGCAAAAAACTGTGGAGTCATCAGAGACAGCGGATTGGCAGGAGAACTTCTGAACAGAGTGGAACAAAAGTTATTTCACACAGGTCGTGTACAAAAAACCACCAGAAAACTGCAAAAACCAAAACTTTACCGGGCAAATGCAAGCGACGATCCGGCAGAGGTGTGTGAACAGACCAGAGCATAAATGCTGTTTGAGTAAAGAGGTGATTATCCACAGCTGTGAGAGAAACCCGCTGCCAGAGACAGACACTCCACCTGCAAAGAAGGCAAGCCCATATCCATATGCACCCACACACACACACACACACACACACACACACACACACACACACACACACACACACACACACACACACACACACACGTACACACACACACACGTTCACACAGACTACTGCCCGTATAAGCAGAGTCATGACAGCTACACAACTTCCTGACACTAAATAACTGTTTTGATGAGTACCAGTCAGGATTTCAGCCACACCACAGCACTGAGACTGATCCACTTAAGGTCTGTAATGACATCCGCCTGAGCACAGAAAGCAGAAACATTTCAGTCCTGGTACTGCAAGATCTCAGTGCTGCATTTGACTCGGTCGACCATAACATCTTACTAGACCAGTTGAAAAACTGGGTTGGACTTTCTGGCACTACAGGCCTATTTAAAAGACAGGGACTACTTTGAGTCCATAGCTAACTATAAATCGGAGCGAACCAAAATAACCTGTGGGGTTCCCCAAGGCTCCATCCTGGGGCAACTGCTGTTCAACATCTACATGCTGCCACTCGCTCAAATTAAGGAAAAAAAAAAAAATGTTACCACAATTAAGCTAATGACATACAAATCTACATAACCATCTCACCAGGACAGGTGTGTAACTTAATGTAAATAAGCACAGCATCTTTCACAAAAGAGAATACAATCAGATAAAGACATTAAAGCAATAAAACAAAATCAAAAGACAGTGAAGAATAAAAAAACAATAGAAATGCCTTAAAACCCCCACTTACAAAGAGCAAATCTAAATACGAGTATTTGGCTGATTTTTAAACAAATCAACACATTCCCCCCACCCCTCTCCACCCAGGCTAACACCTTTCACAGGCTACTAAGCTAACCAACCACTAGCAGTAACGCTCTCATCCAACTATTTCCCAACATGCAACCAGTGGGTTGTCCTGCACACGTTAAATCTTCTACATTTTAATGGTTGAAGGAGAAGGAGGCAGAAAAAGGAAAAAGAGGAAAAGGAGGAACAGTTTTTTCAATAACACAGTTACTCTGGAATATTGAATGTAGTGTATGTTTTTGGTAGATTGGGGGTGGGGATTGTTAAGTGATAATGGTCATGATAATATTAACATAAGCAGATCATCTTATTTCATTTTAATTTGAAATACATTCTGCTAACTCTAAAATTTGTAGAAATAAGTTTGTATCATATAAAGTAATTAAATTGTCTTCATTATATTTGGGACAATTTGTCATTCAAACAAATTTTTCATTGTAACTGTTTAATGGGACTTGAGTCTTTCTCCAGCTGGTGTTTTTAATTAGCCCATCTTATTCCTTCCGAAGGATCTATAAAGGCTCCTGTGCATCACTTGCTGCAAAACAGCTTGGAGTGAAACCAAAAGCATAAAAAACAAACCATCTTTCATGTCTGCAGGCTCTTGTGTCCTTGTTTATTTACACACCCGTGTTTATGTGTATTGCTTCAAGTGGAACATGATGACTCAGAAATCATTCAGAACAGACTTAACCCCTTTGGCCTGTTGACTCACCCATGTTGAACTGGATGACTGCAACTCCTGACTTGTTAATAAAAAGGTCTGGGTGTGTTTCAGGAGAGAAAAATGTGTACATTTAAATGCACTTGTTAGTTCTAAGACAAGAACTGACAAGTACAGTGTGCATACTTTATGTTGTCACTGTGTCTAGGCCAGAATTTATCCAACCCTGCTATCAGAAAGTTCTTCTCCTTCCTCCAACATTGGCTGGATTTATTGAAACTGATGTGTATTTCAGATTCTCAAGCCGGAGAGCACATAATAAAAAATAGAAAATTGTATATGTGGGTTTATTTCAGAGCCTTGGAGCAAGAAATATCAGTTAATCTATTATTCATCATTTTCCCTTTGTGACATCTTATTTAGTGTAGGCTCCAGTCTATTTTCTTCTGTCACAAACTGAATACCTTCTTTGGCTGTTTTCCATCTCACCTGTGCCTACCTTATAATTTGAGTTCATCCTTTGAGTTCAAAAGGACTCCAGCTCTTGCATCTGTCTCTCATAAACACAGCTTGGAAATGAGCCAACCAAACTGACATATCCATAATAATGGGAATCAATTTAGGTGTTCAAAGCAAAAACACCTGGAGAGATTTCATGCACCTGGCTTTCCTTACAAAGCTCTTATTTTTATTCTTTTTCTCTGGGTAGCTCTTGAAAATAATTTTGTTTTGCAATTTAAATGTTATTATTCTGGGCTATTGTGAAGGCTTAATCTGCTGTGTTGTTACATGACTAAAACCTCTATTCCATGCTCACTCAATGGACCTTAAAAAGAAGCTTCAGATACACTTTCTCTTACATAAATTGAGAATTTTGTTTCTACCATCATATATATATATATATATATATATATATATATATATATATATATATATATATACATTCACCCCTGGGAAACTTTTTACCCAAACTTTTAATGGTTAGGCGCACAGGTTCGTTTACACCACAAGGCAGAGACAGGTTTCAGTTTTCCAAAGAAACAATTTTATTTACTAGAAAAATTGTCCAAAGCAAAACAAAATTAAAGTGGCCATTAAATTTATGTTGGGTAAAATTAAATTCAAATACATGGCTGGGGCCAACCTCAGCAGCATTACCCAAAATGGGGGAAAAAAACTTACAAACCAAACCACCCGTGCGCTGAACACCAAACACACAGAATAAGTTTTAAAACAATCAAGCCACAAACAAACAATCCAATGCATAAAACAAGTATTAAATATTACAAAAACAACCAAAGCACCATTAACAGAAGAAAAGAATTACACAAAGAGAAAAGAGACACAAACAAGCTAAAACCAGCTCAGCAGATCTAGAACGAACCCCGTGAAAAAAGGTCAAAACACCTCAGAGGAGAGCCTAAACAACCCCTTAACACCAGAGTCAGAGGGCTCAGTAGAGCTGCACAAGCCTGCAGAGACTAAACAGTAGTCTCAGGATTAATAAACCCACAGAAGGGTTGGTAACTACCCAGGGAGACTAAAATATAAACAAATAACTTTATTATTAATATAGTGAAAGCCATAAATACTGATATGATGTCACGTCAATGTGGCCCCCCCAAAGAAGACTGAGAGGGCCGAGCACCACAATCCTTCTGTTGTATAATATCTCCAAAAATAAGACTCCGGGCTCTGGCCTGATCACTCTGGCCATGCGAGTGAATGGATGAAAAAATGACAGCACATTTAACCTGTTTCAAGATGGTTTGTGACACAAAGACTGCCAAGCCAATTATGACATGCTGTCACACCAGCTGCAGCCACCATCAGACACTGGTGAAAATTACCAATGATCTTCTCATGGCCACCAACAAAGGACACCTGTCTGTACTTATCTTCTTAGATCTCAATGCTGTTTTTGATCACAACATTCTGTTACAGAGGCTTAAACATGTTATTGGGATTACAGGAACTGCATTAGGCTGGTTTAAGTCATATTTATCCGATAGATTTCAGCTTGTTAATGTAAATAATGAGACTTCCTCACACACCAGAGTAAGTCATTAAGTTCCTAAGGGTTCTGTACTTGGACCAATACGTTTCACATTATACATGCTTCTCTACTGCAATTCCTTATTAATGGGTTGTCCCAAATATGTCCTGAAAAGTCTCCAGCTGATCCAAAATGCTGCTGCGAGGGTGCTGATGAGAACTAGCAGGAGAGAGATATTTCTCCAGTTTTAGCCCATCTTAATTGGCTCCCTGTTAAATCTAGGATACAACTTCTCCTCACATATAAATCTCTTCATGACCAGAGTCCATTGTATATTAAAGAGCTCATAGTTCCAAATATTCCCAACAGAGCACTTTGCTCTCAGACTGCAGAACTACTTGTGGTTCCCAGAGTCTCTAAGAGTAGAATGGGAGGCAGAACTTTCAGCTATCAGGCCCAGATTGGAGGCAGACACCTTCCCTACCTTTCAGATCAGACTTAAAACTTTATTTTTTGATAAATCTTATAGTAGCAGTAAATCTTATGGTGTAGCCATCCCTTATGCTGCAATAGGCTTAAGGTGGATTTTTACTCATGGTGTCACTGATGACGTAATCCTACAGCCTGTTGAACTCCAACCTGTTGCGTTTACCAGCTGATACCACCCCTGCTGCCACTATCAGATTAGGTAGAGAAACTGCACCACAATGCCAAAATGACATGTGAATTGTTGAGCCACAGCCTGCTTGTCCATCCCTGACTAGCAAACTATCATCCTTTTGTTTTTTGCCTTACCTTAATGTATGGGAGTAAACTTATCATAGGGATCCTGCATCTGTTTCTGCTTTTTCAGTGAAGTAAAAACAAAACCAAAACAACAAAGATAAATAAAAATGCCCCCAAAAACCCTGGTTTGTGAATGTAAATTTAGCCATTTAATATTTGGTTATATACAGTATGTATCAAACAAGATGACAATAGGTCTTCATTGCTCCTTTTACATCTTTGCTGCCTGCTGTATTTTTCCTTGTTCTTTCCACCAGTCATTGGAGAGACTGCAGCAAAGTCAGCTATAACATCTACTTTGTCAAATTAGCTGCTCCTAAAGCATCAGTTACTCCTCAGTAGGAGGTCTTGCTTCCCTCCTGTGCTGCAGTGCAGCAAGGAGGGGCTGTCATTCACAGAAGCCTAATTAATGTTTTTTTTTTCTTAAGCCTGCTAGATTTAGCATCAGTGAAACTCAGCAAGTCTTCCTACCGGACATGGTGTTGCATTGATGGTGCAACTATTAAGAGAGAAAGAGCTGATATTTATGTGCTTGTGTGTGAGATAAAAAGAGGGGCTGAATTAAAGTGCTGCCTGCAATCTTAGAATACTTTTTTTTTTTTTTCTTTTTTTTTTTTTGGCTATTTACAATAATTGAAGAACACAAAATAGATATGTGAATGAGCCAATGTTTGTGAATATGCTGAGCTGGTCAGGTATTATAGATGTGTGGGAAACAGTGTGCAGTTGTTTGGTAAAATCCAAAACACTTTGGAAAATAATCGCAGAACCATCATTGCTTACAAAAATACATTTTCAGTTCACTATAGATTTTGAGGAAAAACAAATGTTTCTTTCATTATTATTATTATTATTATTATTATTATTTTATGTCTGATTGACTGAAATAGACAAAATACAAAATAACATGGTATGAGATGGTTTAACTGACACTTAAAATGATGCTACTTGGATTTAAAACTCAGCTAACTAAATGTTTTTAATCTACGAATCTGCCATTTATATTTTCAGTTATAAAAATGAATAATTAATGTGCCAGACATAAAAATTACACATCAGAAATTCTGGGAGCTCAGGATGACTTCTTAAATTAGCTTGTCCTGTCATCAAAAATCACTCAGACTCGGAGGAAGTAAGTTTGTGATGCCGTGAAAGAGAAACAAACATCTGATATCATAATTTAGAGAAGCAGCTCATAGCTGGAAAAAATCAACAAATATTTTGACTGATCATTTTAACTTTTTAAAAACTGCTCAGATAACCCACATACCCTTTTGACTTTCAAAGCTACCATCATTCTGAGCTGTATTTTCCTCACCATACACTCTTTGTGTTATGTTATGTGTTATGTTGTCTATCGCTTCTGAACTTAAAAAGGAACATTTAGTAAAAACCCACCCCTTATACTTCCTATACTCTTTCAGCTAACTCTTTTTATGTGACAGCGAAGAATTCAAAGTACTTCATGTAATAATTTATCTGATTAGCTTTTCTCTGCTAGCGCATGGTCAGCGAGGAATGCTAACGATCGTCTTCATATTCCAGAAGACATGAGGTAGCAAATAGTTTTCTCTGCGATGTGACAAGTTTCTGGCAAAGAAAAATGACAGATAAAAAATTCAGAGTGCCAAGGCAGCCGTTTAACAGCCTTTTGTGCTTGCAGCCAATTAATCTGACAATTTGTTGAAGAATCAATGGAGAGCAGAAAGCTGTTTGGATAAAGTGTTGGCAGCTGCATTTTATGGAGCTACAGCTTGAGTTCAGAAGTGATTCAAATATATCGACGTGATTTGAATATTTTCTCAAGGGGAAAAAGGCTTTATAAATTTCTGGCTTATTTAGTTATTTATCAGACACTGTTAGTAGTTCCAAGGCATCACAGGAAACTTAGAGGTGATCGTGCTTTCTCTGTTATGGGATGAGCTTCCCCAGCACATCAGATGGACTCCCTCAATTCTGTTTTTAAATCTCGGTTAAAAACAACTTTATTCTTTGACCTTCCACCAAGAGTGAGGCTGTGACAGTCATTATTTGATTACTGGTGTTTCTCGTTTGCTGGTTTTAGTTGTTTTCATTTGTTTTTTAATTTCTGATTTAAGACTGTCCCTGTGTCTGTTTCTTTCTTATAAATTTGTCTTGTTTTTAGTCTATGGTTTTAATGTTTTTATTGTTCTATTTTATCTTATTTTATTTCTATTTTATTGCACAGCACTCTGGTCAACCATGTTGTTTTTAAAGTGCTTTATAAGTAAAGATGGTGTGGTATTCATTAAATCTGTAACCTCAGTCTAATTTAATTTCTGTCCTTTAGATTTAGATAAACCATTAGATTTGTGTGTACTAAAGTTTGGATGGCACACAGTTTAACAGTAGATCTTTTTCAGTATTTAACTTTTTAACACAGAACTACCCTATTTTTTCATTCCTCCTTGAAAACACCTTCAGGAGCTTTTGTCACATTTCGGTTTGCTTGGCTCAATCTTAGCCATTCCACAGATTTTTCTCTGGGATTCAAGTCTAGGCTTTGATGCTACTGTAGCATTTTCTCATTTTTGTTGTGAAGCCACTCCAGTGTTGAGCTGGCAGCATGTTTTGAGTCCTGTTGGAAGAGAAAATCGCTGGCCCTCCTCAGAGGCCTCTGGCAGTCAAACATGCTCTTCTCATGATTTGGCTGTTTGGATCTGCACGTTGTTCCTCCGGACCTTTGGCCATGTCTGAGAATGCAGGGTTGATAATCTCTGCTCAGTTCCAGTTGATAGGACATTTTGCACTGCAGTTACAGTATTTTTATTTTATTGTATTACAGAATGCTTTGCATCATGCTGCCAGCTTTTCACAAGCCTTTAAATAAAACACTCTAGACTACTGCCATTTTGGCTTTAGACTTGTTTGATGGCCTTTTTTGTTATTCTTCCAGCCTGATTAAATGTGATTTTTTTATTTGACCTTTTCTTTTTGCATTTTAGGATGGTGATAGCTGCCAGCGATCCCAAGGCCTTTCATTGTCATATCCTCTCCAGACCTCAGATTTATCTGTTAATTCAAAATTGAGCAACACATCAGCAACACTTTGTTTTGTCATCTAACACAAAATATGTGAATGTAAATTATTCAAACTAGAATTTTAGGGGTTTCCTTGGTCCCTATATAATATTTTTAAGTGGCAACCTTAAAATGCCGCCTTAGTAAAGTGTTGTTAATGTTAATTAATATCATTAAGGAAATTATTTTCCTCGCATATTTGGCCTTTCTATGGCCAAAATTAGTGAAACATTTCTTGAGTCAAATCTGTGAAAAATGATGTAATGTGATGTCCCCTGTTCACTCTCCCACTCCCTCCTCAGTTAAGGGCTGATGTTAAAATTTATATTTTCCACATTAATCTTTGTGGTGCTCACAGCTCTAATCACTGGCTAATTCAGAGCTCAGCATCTAGTTTTTTTTTCTTTAATTAAAAAAACATTTTCAGTAAAACTGCTGATTGGTTAATTTACTAATTTGCCATAAATGTTTTTTTTTATTTTACTTAAATGTAATGTTTACTCATGGTATTGGTGCAGCCCTTTGGCAGTATCAAACTGAAGGTGAGTCTTGCACCAGAAATCAGGCCTCATGGGTGGTGACTGGAGCCTCTTTGTATTGGACTTGCATCAAGGTAACCTGAACTTGACTGAAATAGGAATCTGGGGAGTTTTGGACACTTCACTCGCTGTGTTGCTCATGTTTTTCTGAAGCATTTCTTGCAGTATGGTGGAAGGCTTTGTCCGGCTAGAGGAAAGGTTCTCGTATTGGGGAGTGGGGGTGTTTTTGCTCAGCAGCAGTGTTTGGATGCTTGGTACATGCTTAAATAAATGTTTCATTGTGATGTTAAATTTTACAGTTTATCATAGTTATGTTAACATTATTATATTTTAGAATTGTCTCGATGAAAACAGAAACAGAAATATGTTTTTACATTATTTTCCTCCCATTTGTCATATTCTCATTGCACCCCTCTTTGCTGTGAACGTCATATCTGCCGAGTATAATTTTTGCTTAGAAAGCTTAATTCTGATGGATATTTATCATTTTCTTCTTTTAAAACAAATTTCAGTTATTATTGATAAGCCCGGGGAAAACTGTTAAAGTATAGAAAAAATTACAGTTCTTTATACATAGAAAATTTTCTGCATGACTTTAATGGTTCTATAATGATTTAATACCAATAACTGAGGCAGAGGTGACTGAATTTTACTTCCACTCATCCATGAGTGGCATGTTTTTTTGGGTAAAATATCTCAAAAACAACTGGATGTACTGCTAACACATTACACAGCTTATTCTTGGTACATTCTTCCCCACTATCAGATCCAAATTTCAAGTCCAATACTTTGATTTATTCCCAAATATCTGCAACACTGACATTCCCACCAGCTGGGCTACGATGTTGAGACACTGCTCTGCTTGCATGTAGTTTAATGAATCTTCTACCACAACCTAAGTGAAATGTTATTCACCTTTACTATACCCAGAGCCCCCCCTCACCAAAAAAACCCCACTTGGTTACAACTTGGTTTCACTGACAAATTTTAATAATGTAATTTATTTGGACTAAAAGGAAATCTTACACAGATGTGACCTTTAAAACAAATTGTTGCCAGACTTATGCTCCATGATGACTTGACGTCTCTGTGGTTTATGAAGATAATGTTGATGAGTGTAAGAAGATGGATGAAGAACAAAGAGGCGGAGAGCTTCTTGTACACAGAAAGCACTGCTTTATTGACTGCACTGGTACTCCATCAGATGAAGTGGGCCGGGAGGGGGGGAGATGAAGGTAAGAAATTGGTTGGGAGGAAGATACCAGATGGGTTGGGTCAGATTGGATTGGATGGGGGCACAGTGGGATGCAGCCATCATTAAGGCAACACAAACAGCATGCAGATACAGTCACAGGAAACATCATCATATTGCTTTTCAGAGTCTCGCTTAAAACATCGAAATTGTACAAAAAGGAAGAAAATAGGTTTTTCGCACTAATGAAAAATACATTTTTAGATTTTTCCCTCCTACAAAGAAGATTCTAATACAAGAAAATAAATATGGCAAAAAAAGCCAAAAAATAATTTAAAATAGCTCTTCTTTTTCATATATGTTCAATAGTTCTCTTTGCTATTAACAAATGGCACAACATTCTTTGAAACAAAGAACACAGAAGGATAAACTCCTGCAACATTCATATTATTGTATTGAAGAACCAATGCAGAGTGGAGGAGAAACTGGGCGACAGCAGAGATTTTAACATCTTTATAAGGACAAATAAAACAGTAGGAGGAGAAAAAGCCCGCTGCTTTGATAGGCATTTAGAAAAAAGTATCTTAAAACAACCAATAAAATGCAGAATGATCATTTTTAAAAATGTCAGAGAGCAGAAAGATGGGAGTGAAACTGTTCCAGTAAGCATCAGCTCAAACACTTAACCTTACTTCAGCAAACAAGAAAATACTAAGTGCCTACATTAATGGACCATCACAAACATAGATATTCAGAAGTGCTTCAAAGTTTTGCAAAGCAATTTCGTCTCATTGCCTTTACCTGAGGGGGGAAAAAGTTGATTATCAGGTCG
Source organism: Melanotaenia boesemani (assembly GCF_017639745.1). Taxonomy (NCBI): domain Eukaryota; kingdom Metazoa; phylum Chordata; class Actinopteri; order Atheriniformes; family Melanotaeniidae; genus Melanotaenia; species Melanotaenia boesemani. The sequence goes on along the minus strand of NC_055696.1, from coordinate 18,975,685 downwards.
AGGAGATCATTTCTGTGACTAATGAGTCAAAGTCTGTTCTGCACCAAAGAGATCCCACGAAATAATGGTAAAGGCAAGGAGAAAAGTGGTGCAGGAAGAGAGAAAATGGTTTAAGGAGAGCAATAAAATGAGAGGAAAAGCAGGTGTAAGTGTTAGAACACAATAAGCCAGCTACATCTGTTCAGGCTCATCATTCAAACTAAACCAAAACTTCAATTTTCAGCAGCGGTAACCAGAGTGGATGAATGTGGGCCTGCTTTTTACTGTAGCTACGCTTTTAGAAAACAAACCCAGCCAGGCACTGAGTTAAGATCATTACTATCTCATGCCTCTTTCTCATTCTAATTATGCATTATTAGTTTTTATTTATATTGATTTTAATAAATTGAGGCGAAAGAGATACAAGGTGCTGAGACTCAGTAGAATAACCAGCCCACCTGCACCTCTGCCTTTAGCTGTGCTGTACGTCTGCAAGAGAAGTGAAGAAGTCGGGGTACAGAAATAGCAAGGAAATGCAGAAAGTTACAGAAAGTGGGGAAAGAAAGAAAAGAAGAAAGAGTGGTGAAATTGTAAGTAGTGATAGAAACAGCACAGAAGGCCAGAGAGATGATGTTAACATGTTTTGGAAAATCAAGACTGTGTCTTAACTTGATTTATCAAGATTACATTTTCACCTGGAAGTAATGCTGACACTTCTCCTCTGTTATATTTACACTTTGTGTGAGGTTCCTGGCCAGAACTATAATTAATGCTACCTGTCCTGATGTAGCTGTGGGAGATTGTAACTTAAGCCAAATGAATCTTCAGTGAGAGTTGGCTGTATTTACACCTCAGTGTCTGCTGTGATGTTTATTTGAGCCAAGTTTCAAACTCCCCAGAGGAGAATAGTAAAACCAGATAGCAGATGTAAATAGAAGTTAAATGAATGATTCTTTTTCAGGAACAATTAAGAGACTTCCAATCCAGGTTATGGATGATGGTGCAGAAAACAGTGGATTAAATACACTGAATTTTACACTGAGATTTTTGTTTGCTAATGTGTCCATATGATGATTTTAAAATGGTATTTAAAGGTGTAGATGAGAGGAGTGACTTTGACATTTAAAGAATAAATATGTTTTTACAACTTTCTGACAAATAAAAAAATGTTTCTTGCACGTCATGATCTATACTGAAAATATTCCTTAATAAATTAAGGCTTTTCCTGCCATTTAAATATGCAAAGTCCCTGTTTCCATTTTGCTTTTCCACAGTAAAGTTTAGTTTGTATAGGGGAAAACTTGGATGGAGACCCGGTGGAATGAGGGGATAATGTGAGAGCAGAGGAAACACAAAGGAACAGAGGGAGATGGAGAAGATGAGGGCCTGGTGTTGTTTATATTGGCTGCTTGTTAACTTGACTGTGTGGACAGGCTGAAAACAGAATGCAGCGGAAAGAACAAGTTGTACTCTTTCTGTCTTTCTCCAGTTCAGTAAATATCTCCCTCTTCTCCTCTAACCCCCTTTTTTCCCTCTCCTCTTCCCAAACGTTGACTCTCTTCGAGCCAAAGTGAAGCAGAGCTGGGCGCATTGTCTTTTTCTCCTCATACACGCCTGTCATTATTTGTCCTTAAAGCTACAAATGTCCTTTTTTAATATATGTATATTATATGCTTCAAAAGCGACTTGAAAAGCCACATGCCAGCTAAGGAGGCTGATCACAGGACAGGGAGAGGAGAAAGTAGGAGTTGTGGGCAGGAGGGACACAACAGGAGGGAGCTTTTAGGGAGTTAGGATGGAGCAGAAGAGTGGACTTTGCTGGTGGTGGGAGGAGGAGGACAATGACGGAGGATGGATATAGAGTAAGGTGCACTGGTTTTGTAGATGGGAGATTTAGTCTGAAAATATTTTGTGTTGGCAGGAGTGGGAATTTTAGGATTTTTGAAGAAACACGAAGCACAATTTCTCTGGATCACTTTCTTGTTGCTTTTCATTAAAGGCAGAAATATGTACAAAAATACTTGCAATCATAAAGATCCAGTAAATTTACATTAAATTAGACTTCATAAATAATGAATCTGACTGACACCATGATGATGATGTCAAACAAGACACTCAGGTCAGTATTACATTTGGACCTGGGGAATATTAACCATTTTAGCCTCTAAATAAATACAACAATTAAGGTTATTTCTGAAAGTGGAAGAATGATTAGGAGCCGACTACGTGACCTTTAAAGAAGGTGAGTAATCCTGTCAAGCCCTCTGATTCAAACTCTTGTTACTCCTTACGCTACCAGATTGAAATTAACTTGATAATTGAATTTGTTCTGTCACAGTAGCTGTGTTTGTATGGCTAAATCTCCCATCTGTGCAGTGTGTCTGGGTTGCGGATGTTAAGACCTTGAAGTCATAACTTGCTGTAACGCAGAGGAAAGCAAAGCGCCAGTAAAAACAGTTAAAGCAGATAATGAGTCAGCTTTCTAGCTTGGTACGAGTCACAGCGGCCAGCTAAACATTACTAAAGAAAAAAAAAAAAAAAACTGCTTGCAAAGGCTTTTTCAAAACACTGAAAATGAAAATGTCTCTAGCAGTAGTTGAACAGTATAATACATTATTGAAGGTGTGTAATAACCTCAGTGGTAGGCGGGTGGGTGGGCTTGTGTGGCTGATGGAAGATAGCAAAACAGGGTTACATGATATCAGAATGAAGCAGGTCCTGGGTCCGTCTGCATTAAACCATTAAAGTTCTGTTATTGATTTAGTTTTCAAACCATCTAATTCTGATCATGAATTCAGTCCTAGAAAAAGAATCCCAGGAATCCAAGGTGCATCATCTGCCTCAAACCTTTCATTAGCATTTCCACGGAGCTCAGCAACCCATCAGGTCAATCCTGTTTTCACTGATCTGCCGTCAGCCTCAAACCACCAGAAGAGAAGCGAGACGCTGTATGAATAGCATCTAAATGCTTCTGATTCCTCAGAACCACCTTATCGGCCATGTTTTGTCCTGGTCAAAATTGTAAACTAGAATTTACCAACACAGCAGTTGCTGTAGATGATGCCAAACTTACAGGAAACATAATGGTAACTTTTGCTAAGCTGAGGGGGCTCTGAGGAACCCAGCCCTGCTGGTACAGTGATGTCTTTCTTTGACTTTTACAACAGAATCAGTGTAATAAATGGCAGCTTTGTGAATCTTTGGCAAGGGTCCAATTCCCTGCAGCAGTGGGTGCTGGTCCTAATCCACATTTTCATCTTGTGTCTCGTGGAATGCCTCAGTGTGTGTAGGTGTGTTTCTGACCTGCTATCATGTGGCTGATACCCATCAGCCTACTTCCATGGTGTAGCTTTCATGCCAACACCTGGAGGAGATTCTTATGCACACACATGCATTACCTACAATTTTCATCCATAGCAAAGAAAGTCTTAATTGTGCACTTTAAATGGCTGGTTAGCACATGGTACCATTACCTCAGATACCCCCAGAAGATCTTTTGCTTTTTCTTTCTGTGGTTAAAAATTTCCACGCTGACTAATTTTAGAGATTAAAACCATAAAGACAGTGAAAAAAAACAAAAACAACTTCAAATCTGGATCTAACGTCATGTGAAAATTTGACCTGACAGAGTTGCAAAATTCAAAGATCATCAGAGCAGATTTTGGGCTGTGAGCCAACACCGACGCCAGCATACCACACAGAGAGTTTGAAGTTGTATTCTAGTGGATATTAAAAAAAAAAACAAAAAACCATTAAAATCACAAAAGAACCTGCAAGACTCCAGTCTACAGTAAGCGGAAGAAGAGGGCATTGAAGCCACACTGTAAATGTAAAATAACCAGTTTGTATTTGCTAAGGCTGCACAGCATATAGGAAATAAAACAGATCAAAACTGGAATTACCAGCATGGCTGATACGTTACTAGTACATAACGATACTCTTGACTTCAGATTTGAGTTTGAAACTAGGGAAAATCTTCAAAAACTCCAAAGCACTTCCACAGCTTAGGCCAAAATGTATACAAGTATAATTATAATTTTCATTTTCCAGCACTGTGAAGCCTTAGCATTTGCTACTACATGTTAAGGCCATACATGGGAGGCCTTGTCTAAAACCACTGTCAGGCACAACGTCAGGCTACTCTGAACATTGAATATTGAAACCAAGATTACACTTTTCTGTTTTAGCAACACATGACTGGTAACAACCACCTGGAGGAGGATTCTGTGGACCGCAGTGATATTTCACCACATCCTCGCTTTAAAACAGTTTGTGTGTTGTTGTTGTTGTTATGGTCAGCTGTACCAGCCAACGTAGAAGTCCAAAACCCTCCGCCTGTCCTATATCCAGGCTGTCGTATAAATTCAGCAACTGCTTAAGACTGAGCTTTGCACAGTTTAACAAAACAATGTGAATCTTCTACGAAGGCTACACCTGAAAGACGAGGGAGACAGAGACGCAGCACTGTCGCCTGTGATAATACTTTACTGCTGTTAAGGGGGCGTTTCACTCTGAGTAAGCTCATGTTTCATGATGCAGTCAGAACCACATATACATAAAAAAACTAGTCATCTTTTACATTATAACCCTGTTATACCAGCTCTGGTGTGTGTGTGTGTGAGAGAGAGAGAGAGAGAGAGAGCAAGAGAGCTGTGTTGTGTGTTGATTTAAGCAGCATCTGGCTTATTCTTAAGGGTGTAAATATATTAGTCTGGGTTTTAACTACCGGCAGGAGCCCATTACTATAACGGGCATTTCCTGTGTGTGTGAATCTGGAGAATCCAGGTTGGGCGTATTGGTGGTGGGGAAGTAGGAATAACAACACTCCCTGTGGTAAAAGGGGTACATAACACCACGGCACCGTGCCTGAGCTTTGCTGTATTTGACTGAACTGGACTGAGCCGAGTTAACCTTAACGTCGCTGGTATCTGGAGTCATCTGACACCTTATCTAACATTCTTTATCTGAAAATGCAGAGACAGAGCACGTGTATGCATGTTTGTGTAGATAAGATGTAAATATGCTGCCTTGATACACAGATGTGTTCTTTGGCGTGGTCACTCCTGAAGACTGGATAGAAGCTGTCCATACAGACCAAACAGGGAAAGTAGAATGGACTTGTTCCTCTACATTAAATGTCTGTTCATCAGTTCTGGGTCAAGTAGTCCTTACAAAATCCAGTTGTGACGCTCCATGTCCCACAAGTTGGGTCCAGATGGGTGGGATGAGGGTAAGAGTTTTTATCTTGTCTGCTCATTAAGGTGGCCTGCCCCATCTCATCTATTAACTTGCACGTTTTATTATCAGCACTATTGAACCCAGGATTGATGAGAGGAAGCATGCTCAGTAGTAGTCGTGTTGGAGTTCAAACAATGAAGCTCGCCAAATAAGGATTTTTTCCAAACACACACACACATCACTATATATATGTGTGTATATATGTATAATATAAAATATGTGTATATATTTATGTGTTATGCTCTTTTCATACATTTTTTAAAACTTTTATTTATTCATTTAAAAAAAATTTTTTTAAACTTTTTTTTTTTTTTCCCCTGAGAATACCATGGACTGCTTACAAAATACAACTCTCAGAGAGCAACAAAAGCCTGTAAATTTCTTAAAAAAAACAAACATAAAAATAAACAAAACACAAACAACTCAATTCAACAAATTGAGCTCAGGCCTTTGACATTTAATTTCATTGTCTTCATTTCTTTAATGTGAGGAAAACGTGCAGCAAGCCATCAGTTACAAGAGATTGGTCATGTCAAATGTGAGTCGCCACCATGTTGGTGCCATAAACCTGCTAACACTCATATTATTGCACCGACACTACACACTGCACAGATACACGTGGATGATCTGAAGTAACCCAATTCTGTTGATGCTTGTTTGAAACCTTCAATTCATTATATATATATATATATATATATATATATATATATATATATATATATATATATATATATACAGTGCATTTTTTTCTCTTAAAAAATTGATGTGGATGAGTTGGAAAAATTATGCTCATTTTGATGCATTTTAATAAGATGGGAATCTGAGGGGGTTAGTTTGGTCGGTGTGTGAATGGGGGAAAAAAGATTGTCTTACCAGCTCAGAGATGATCCAATGACCACAATCTGCAGTGATTTGAGAAGTGATGAGGCTTATTTGTGAGCATATGTCAGTTAGGACCAGATATTGGAATTAATTTTCCAAACCGATTCAAGTCTGATTCACATATTCACATATTTCAACAATACTATAAATGATTTAGCCTCAAACATTTCTGTGGGCATTTTGTCCAAAATATTAAGATATATTAGTTTATTTACTTGCACATTAAACTTACACAGCAACTCTTTTTGTGGTTACTGGTATCAAAGGAGCAGCAGCATAGTTCCCTCAGTGTGACCTGGCCAAACTCTGTGTTTTGATGGCTTTTGACTGCAGTGATGCGGTTGGAGGGGAGGACAGACCAGTAAGCAGCTCTTTCCACTGACAGTATGGTGTGGCTCTGCTTTGCAAAGTGCTGCAGATGCTTTGTCAGTAAATGGCAAATTCTGCATTTACATCTTTGTTTTAGGCACTATTCAATTAAGGTGACAAGGAGCCCTGTGCTGGTTACACCTGGTAACCAACCCAGCGGGATTTCCTTTTGCTTTGATTGTAAGAAATCCGATTGAGTAGCCACTGATTGATATATTCATTGATTGTTTGGCTGATTTAGTTGGTTAGGGAGTGAGGGCCACAGGACAAGGGACAGAAGGCACAAAAGTTTTTGCAATCATCTTTTTTTCCCAAAGTTTCAGGGGCAGAAAATATTTAGAAAGAATTTGACAGCAGCTGACAAAGGTCAGATTTTTACACAACAGTTGAGATGTGAGCGAAGGGATTTGCTATTGTAGTTTGTGTGAGTATGTCTGTGTTTGTGACTCTGTGTGACAGTCTGACAGAGCACCAGGGGTGGGGTCAATTTATTTGCAACATAAAGCAAAAACAAGCTGGAGATCTGGAAACAGATTTGGGAAAAAAGGCTTCAGTGTACATTTTTCGGCCGAAGTCAATATAAAGATAATTGACCCCAACCCTGATTGAGCCTCTATAATACACTTGAGTGCTTACATTACAGCTCTTATGACTTGCTAGTTGTGCTTTGAAGGCTGAACACACGCCGTCCCATGTCATCCTCTGGTATGAAATTGTCTTCTACTGAATATATTCAAGAAAACAAAGACTCTTCGGATGCAACTTGAGTTGTAACGACTAAGAATGTAGCATACCCTGAAACCAGCTTGTATAATAATAATGCCCCAAAATGTTTGTTCCCAAGTCTGACAGGCATCACAAATGTGAGACCAGAACTGGGCACTTGAACACCCAGAAAGAAAATAAATCTGAAATATACAAAACAGAAAAGACTAAAGTTAATGTGTTTTTTTCCCTATTTGTTAAATGTATGATGTCATATGATGTGTTAAACTGCGGTCCAGTGGAGAAGCATTACTGTACGATATACAGCTACATTCAAAGTCCCCCCCCCCCCAAAAAAAAACAAAGCAGTTGAAGAAATTCTCCGTATGTAGGTGTGACGGGATTTGGTTGAACAAAGCCATCCAGCTATGGTCTGTAGACTTTATACTGGGCACAGATGGGGAAAAAAAGCAACTAGCCAGCAGGATTCTGCCTAAATAACCGCCTGCATGTGTGCACTTGTCCATTTGGGTCTCAGTTCTTTAGGATGCCAGCACGCTTCTCCTCAGCAGGTCGTCGTTCCCAGAATGCAGCTGTGACAGCCGCAGTTTGCGTCCACCGGAGCGTGTGTCCGAATCACTCTGCTCACCATCAGTGAAGTACCCGTCAGTCTCAGCAGTGTCCAGCAGGGACATGTCCTTCCCTGCAAGAGGCAGGTGCATGGACTCCAGCCCCCCTACGCTTGCCCTTCCTCTTGATTTACCCTGGCGAGCTGGACGGGGACGTGGGGCCCCACCACGGAGGATTGCCCCTGTGTCAGGCACTGTGATCCCCGGACTGGAAGCTGGAGGTGGTGAGGAACTTGCTATGAAACCAGATCCAGCCCCTGATGTAACTCCATTCCCCATGTGGATGCTGTCCCATGGGCCACGGTCCTCAGAAATATGACAGGAATCCATTTTGGAGATAGGAGGCTGTGGTGGTGGGTCCCTGTGAGGGTCTGAGCTCCTGGTCTGGTGGTGATGGCTGTGGTGGTGCATGGTCTTGGAGGAGCCCCTGGACCTTTCTCCTCTCCGCCCTACATGGCTGGACTTTTCCTCCGTCACACTCGCCCAGAGGTTCTTCGCTGTGGAGGAGCTGCTTTCGACTGATGTAGCCGCTGCAGGCAGGAGCATCTGAGGCTGACTGGAAGCGGTGGCTTGTCCTCGAGCACGGGGCTTGTTGCTCCCTCGGGGTTTGCGGCCCAGCTGGGGTGTTTTCCAGGCAGACTGCATAGAGTTCTCCATCATGAGGTTTAGCAAACTCTCTTCACCCTGCAGAAGCTGGATGACAGGAGGAGAAAACAGGTGAGACTAGGGAGGTCAGGTAGTGGGGATGAAAGAGGGGATGGTGATAAAAGGAGACCAATGTATAAGGAATAATAAAAGTAAATCAGAGAAGAAAAAAGCCATATCAGCTGATATCTGTTGGTGCCAGTCAATGAATAAAGAATATTTCACTTTACCTGGAAAGCTGATCAATACAACAGTTCAATTATCTGTTTCCTGAGAGAAAAATCTCAACAAAGTCAATGTATTATTATAATATTCTACAAACAAAATTTTATTGTTGTTTTATTCTTCAGAACTTTGGGCTGCTAGGGTTGCAGTAAATGTGCTACAGAAATAAACTTGAACTTGTTCCAATGAACTTGAACTTGATCAAAATACAATGTCTGTTGTATCTATTATCCTCTAATCATAGTTTACTTGAGTTTATTATTATTTTTTAAAGGGACAGTGCATATTAATATACATATATAATGTAAATATGCAAGATTATAGCTAAGCTAATTTTCATTATTAGTCCGTTGGCAGGCCAACACAATAAAATAACAATGAGAATAATAATGGAATGAGGTCAAGGTACACAAAAACAACAATAATAAGAAGGAGATAATAACAGGATGACTTATAGTTCAGACATCATCTTCCAACCCTTCTGCAGGACAAGCCCTACCTGGTCAGAAAGCAGGCTGCCACTTTTGTCGTGGTGCTGGGAACCCAGAGCCCACTGGCTCAGCATGTCATCAGCAGTGATCTGGACCGACTGGGCGAGCCAGCTGTCAAACAGAGAGTTGTCCAATGGGAAAGATTTTGACAAACCTGGGGAAAGGGGAAGAGGAATATACAGGGGGAGAGGGATGAAAGGGCATATGTGGAAATAAAGAGGAAAAAAATTAAAGAGAAAGGGGAAAACAAAGCACACATGTGAGGATTTGTACAAACTCAAAAAAGAAAATACAGGTAAATTTGTCCTATGGTTTAATAGACTTGAATGGATTGTTTTTTTTTTTTTAAATGAAAGGTAAAAAGCACATACAGAGCAAGCACACAGAGGATTGTGAACATTTGTACCAGAAGAACTTTTGTCATATTTGCTGAAACTTTTAATTTGGCCTGTCAGTAACATCTGAGACAGTTTATGAAAAGAAATGAAACTCCTTTGTCAGGCAGAGCTAAACCACAGCAGAGATGGAAGTTGTATGCATTCACACCTCATAGATAAAAACTTTCATTTTATGAATACAGAGTTTTATTTAAATCAAAATACTCACTCACCTGTCTCCATTTAGAGGTTGCATGCATGTGGATATGGATGGATTATATCTATAATATACTATACTGCTTAGTCCAATTCAGGGTCGCGGGGATGCTGGAATCTATCCCAGCAATTAGTAGACGAGAGCCAGGGTACACCCCGCACAGGTCACCAGTCCATTTAAGCCAACACAGAGCAACAAGCACATTGGTTACTCTAAATACTTTGGATGGTGGGAGGAAGCCGGAATACCTGGAGAGAACCTACACATACACAGGGAGAACATGCAAACTCCACACAGAAAGGCCGATGTTCCAACCTCCCCCAGCCGAGGCTCGAACCAACGACCTTCTGCTGTGAGGCTGCGGTGCTAATGCCCACAACACCGTGCAGCCCTCTAAATGTCATGCGTTGCATCTGATCTTACTGTAATAGTAAATGATAACAGAGCCATCTTCCTTGTATGTCATAAAGAAAAAAAATAAAACAAAAAAACATGGACATTTACAGTACATGGCTATATTTTAAAGCCAAACATACTGTTTCCTATTCTTAATCAGAAATGAAGATATAAACCTGATTTTAGGTGTAATCCTGTTTTCTGTCTTCTTTTTGAGCGCTGCTTTCTCCACACTCTCTGGTGTGTACAGTATACGTGTTCATGTGGGGGAGCTGCAGCCGATGCTCAATGTTTTAAGTCTTTGCTTGTGTGTCTGTATAATTAGGAGATTTTCATGGCTCCATTTAATCATTGTTGCCAAAGAACTGCATGTGTCTTGCATTTTAGTGTTTCTTGCACTGAAATGCATATTGAGGCTGAAGGAGAACAAAGTTCACCACTGTTTCACTTCTCATATTTACTTCCTAAAATATTTAAAGGTAGAAAGTTAAGGTTGGCCATTAAATGTAGTGGGGTTTAACAGTATGTTTATTTATTTATTTTCACTTCTGTCCTATTTCACTTTGGATTAACAGTTTTATGAAAATTATTTCCACTTGTTATTCACATATGGGATCAAAAACAAACCATTGAAATAAAACTGACACAGTACATTCCCAAACATAACGCCAACCCTGAAACCATGTTTTAACTCAAAACTGACTCTGTACCCATGTTTTTCTGTTTACCAAAGTATCCATTAAGTTGGTGTGCTGACAGATTTTGGTCACCACACCAACTAACCAACCAACAGCACAACAAATCACTATGATGTTTATCCTCATTACTTTTGCATAACCCAACAATAAGATCTGGCCTCTCCCACATTAAGTTAAGACCTGATTGTTCCACTCCACCGAGAAGATTGTTGCAGATAGATGATCTGACAGTTTATGTGATGCATTTAGGGCTCATTTCTGCTGGTTGGAAAATATCTGCTGACTGGATTTTGTGGTTGTTTGGTTCTTCAGGCGCTGACACGGTTTCCTATTCACTGACATTGCTGTGTTTCTTTTTTTCTGTTTCTATTGCTATTTCCCTCTGGGTTTAATAAAGTATTTATGATTTAATGTAATTAATTTCTGTTACCAACGTGGAACAAGAAATATGGTAGCTTCAACTAAATGATCAGTCAGCAAAGCCATAACTGTATATACACACCTGCTGTGTGTTATCACTTTGGAGAGTAAAAAAAAGTGCTGCAACCAGCATTGAAACAACAAAAAACAGTAATGAAGACCTGCACCTGTCAGCCACAGCTCAGGGTACACTCTCTTCAGTCTAGGCCAAAGGGAATTTACTGTAAATACATGATGCTGTGTCATAACACAGCTTAGCTTTTCTCTATAAAACAGAGGAAATGCAGGTGTTACTTAGAGCTAAAACAAAAATCCAACATAAAATGTGTGTTCTTATTTAGCCTTAAACTGTAATTAACCTCACATTTTCAAAGGAGAATAGTTGCCTTTTAACACCCCTTACTGCACAAATAAACATCAGCAGAAATGCCTGGAGATGGGATAAAAACCTTCTCTTTTCTCCAGGTCCTTGTAAATCTTCACTGTCTAAAATATTCTGCTGAGCAGGACAGCAGGAGGTGCTGTTAGGGTGCGTTTAACACCAGCTATGCCACACACGCGCACTGCGAGCCGGTTGTTTCCATGACGCAGCATGTCTCTGCAGGAATCAGGAGAGCTCTTAGGGAGGGAATAGGTGACGGAGGGGAAAAAAAAGAGACAGTGAGGAAGTGTGAAGAAAACAGAGAGGCGTGATGAAGGAAAACAAGAAAAGAGCAGAGAGATGGAGAGACACCTAAACCTGCCATTTTATATTACCTGCATCACAAGACATACAACCCAGGAAAGATCAGTTATGTCTGAAAGAAACTGTTATAAGTATATATCATCAGTTTTAGTCCAGTATCCATGTATGAGCTCATAAAACTGTTGCTTTTCCTTACAGACCCATTCTATTTTTATTTTACATGGCGTATAGAGATCTGCTGGAATAGATCATCTAAGTTTATTTAAGTAATAGCCTTTTATGTCTTAACTTATAGCAGTCATTGGTTTCAGTTATGTGGTTGCTATCGTATTCCTAGGCTCTATAAGCTAGTGTTCTCAAATGTAGTCATGTAGTCATTTACGTATTCAAATATAATGCAAAAAAAATATCTGCTCCTTACTAGGTCTAAAAATGAGGTAAATGCAACCTCCGATTAATACAACATATAACATTGTGTCATTATTCATTTAACTAAAACTAAGTCAAATGCGGAAGCAATCTTCGTAGAATCACCTTTAGCAGCAAATGCTGGCAACCATCGTTTCCTTTATGACATTATCACTGCCTCTGTTCATTACAGCTAGCTGTTCATTACGCCTGTCCGAAGGACTTCTACCTGAGGTCTTCCTGCGTTTTCACATGCAACGTTGCAAATCCTTTGCCATGCCATTGTCTTTTTAGAGGGAAAAGACTTTCTCCTGCAATCCTTCCAAATGAGCCATACTGTCATGAACTTTAACACTTGATATGCTGAGGCCTGTGGAGTCAGAGATGTAGCTCTTGGAATTTGGAGTTTATTTTATTTTACAGTCCACCTCAGGGAAGATAGTCAACTGACTTGACTGCTTTTCGCTTGTAAATAATCTGCCTATTTGTAGAATGATGAACTCACATTGTTTGGGAATGATCTTATAACCCTTCTCAGATTGATGGGCAGCAACAGCTCAGAGATCATTGCTAGTGTCTTTGCTTCTTGGCATTGTGTTAACACAAACTTCAATGCTTCAGACCAGCAAACTGACAAAAAAATCTGTTTTTATAGAGCTGATAACACTTGCTTATGATCAGTAAATAAAATTAATTTGACTAGCAACTCTTGGCTGGAACTGACCCTCTCAATTCCCATGGAAGCAGTAAGGATGGACCTGGTGTTTCCACACAGTTTCTTCATTTTGGCTCAGTTTTAGTTAGATAAAGGACACAATATAATGTGTCCTGTGCTGCTGTTCACCAGAGATTTTATATCTCAAGTTTAAAGACCTGGTAAGGACCAGATGGTTATATTTTGATAATGCCCTGATAAATGACATCTTATATTTGAAATTTGGATAGAGCTAATAAACAGTGTGGGCAGAGGACAGTACATCAGAGACAGAGTTATGCTACATCTTCTTGATCCAAGAACACTGAGAGAAAGACAAAGCTCTCAGAGTCAGGACCAGACTCGACAGAGAACAGATGGCCAGACACACAAACACACATCAAGACTGTGAAATATGAACACATACGGCATGCAAAGACAAACACAGAGACAGCACACTGAGACAGGGAACAATATACTATATATAACATTGACAATGGAGAGCATACATGGACACACAAAGGACTTGTTTATCATGGAAACACGTTTTGTGTGATGAGTCCCCAGCATGTATGCAACATCAAGTTTCATCCTTCAGCAGTCATTTAAAAAACTGAGAAATAGAGAAGGGAAGATAAACAGAGAGGGAGTTTTATAACAGAGAGACAGATGGACAGATATAAAGGACAGATTTACTGTAAAAGACACAAACAGATGAGGGGGACAGCCAAAAAACAAAAAGAAGAAAGATAATATCAGAGCAGGAAGCAAGAGAGGTACAGCAAGCCACTCTCCAGTCCTCTGTTATTATCTGCCTGTTGAGTGGAAATGTTCACTTCCACATGAAAACACTGGGACTCTAAAGCATGAGCATGAGGAACACAATCCGGTTTCATTGTTGAAACTAACTGTATGTGAGGAACTGTCAAAACATGTCTGATTTAGGCCTGAACGATCTCAAGATTAGATCACGATTAAACTTATGTCAGACTTCATGATAAGCATGACAAATTTTTAGTTGATCCATCAATAGAGCCAATGTGCAGCCCTCAGCATACCGCAGCACGCTAGCTGGCAGCAATGCATCTCTAAGTTAGTAGCATTCAAAACGAAGTAAAGAAATTACAAAGGCACTTTTATATTTCTCAATTAACAAACTCTATATCTACAAAGTTTGATAAAAAAATTGTGATAATATTTTCTGCCACATTGCTGAGTTCTAGTCTGATAACTGCCTACTATGTTTTACTGAAAGTTGCATATTTACATGATATACTGTACATACTGGGATGCATCTTCATCATCATCATTCCTATTGATGACAATAATGAAAGAAATAAAGAAGCACTACTGAACTTTAGCAGATTTTCACAGTGATGCGCCCCCTAACAACGGACAGTTCAGCGTCTGCCTTGCAAACCAGTCAGAAACGTGGAGTTTTAAGATGGGAAAGGAACATAGTGCTACTTTGCAATATCATTAAACAGGCCGAAGGTCATAACATATTCATGTTAAACATAAATGTATTAATTAAATTATTTCAACATCATTTCAGACACTATATTTTAGTTTTTAAGTCCAACAAACATGCAAAAAAACATTGATATTAAATTATTTTCCAACCAGCAGGTATGTCCAGTATTACAAAGCAAAATGAGAGCGCAATCACAGCAAGAGTAATGCCTTCATATTCCTCTCAGCTGTAATAACATGTCAGACCTAGAGAGGAATATCAGCTAAATCTGCATATCCCCTCACCTCAACTGACTGGTTTATTCACTCTTACTGTTCTCATCATGCTGGTTTTAGCTCAAACAAGCAGGTGTTTTTATTTTAATTCTATTTTTTAATGGAAAAACAAAACACTGAAGGATGCATTAGAGCAGCAGGGTTGCATCATAGATGTTTTAACACTGACATTAAAATGCACCAACATGCAATATTAACTTTGCAGGAAATGCAAAACATCAACATAAAAAATTGCTTTCATTCACGCTCATGATGCTGTGGGTGTTCAAGTGAGTGATACAAACAGGAAACGTTAACTGAGCTCACCTCGCGTCATGGCGACCTATAATTAAAACCTGCCTGATAAAACATTAGTCACTGGTTTTAGGTGTTTTTTTTATGCAAGATTTTGCATAGACAGTAGATACTGTAATCCATGGGGTATAGCTAGTATATTTAGTATTTTTTATGTGCCTTTAATACCAGCAATGTGACCTCTCTCCTTTGCAGAAAGACCTGCTGCATTACTGGATATGAAATGCTCATTGTGAGGAAGTAAAAGTATTAATTCATTTAGCAAATGAGTGATTATAGGCAAATGAAATGTAGTTATGATATCATAATAATTTAATAATTTTTTATCACAGATCTCTGTTTGTTACACAATGTAGTTTGATACCCTTTCAGCAATCAAGCGAACCAGTGCTCACTGTTCGACTGAAGGAAATTACTGACATCAGAGTCCATTTTGTTTTAAAATGCTGGAGATTATACAGCATTATGGGCAATTATTTGTTTCCTTTATGCAATCTAGTTAAATGTGCAGTTAAATCAGCTCATTATAAAGCTAGAAGAAGATATTCAGTGAAGTATAAGTGAATGTAATTGTTACTGTCTTTGGAAAGGACTAAAAGATGTAGGTAGAAATAAGTGAGCAAGCTTTTGTAATATTTTGTTTTTTCTTTTAGTCAATGAAGTTCATTAGATTCAGCAACGCAGTGTGAGTAGACACTCTGCAAAAGTCTGAAAACAGCACCACTTTATTGGATATAGAATCAATAACAACTTGAGACTTACAATAGACAGCAAGAATGTGCAGTGCTGCCACAGTGCTCTAACTCTAACTTGCTCAAGGTTTAATTACGCTTAAATTAAGGTTAGGAGGCTAAATCTGATTCTGGTCTAGTTCATACAACCCAAAAACCTTCTATACAATAATCTAAATTTCAAGCTTGTTGTCAACACACAAAGCCAAAACCTAAATTTCATACAAGTGTCATGGATTTTGTTACAGAAACAGTAATAGTTGAGCAAAGTTAAGCTTAGCTGTGTATTACTCCCACGAAAATACTGCAAAATATTCCCTCACAGTCATAACTTGCTTTGTTATCAGCCACACACCTTCAGGTTTCATCCTTTGATGACAGCGTGTAGTCTTTGTCCTTTTGATTTTTGCAGCTTTCAGCAACTTTCAGTCATGTACATTTTCTGAGATCACAGGAAGAAAACAAGCTCTGTGTTTTCTGCTGCCTTAAAGCTACCGTCAGTGGGCTGATATGTCCTGTTTATGTAGTCTTGCTGCTTTGTGTGTCTTATGTGTTGAAAGGATGAATGGAATTAGAGAGGACAATTACTCACCAGAATCTCTGATATTAATCATGCACATGCCACAACATTTTACAAAATGCAGAATATTCATATCCTACTGGATCAGGATACAGAAAAAGTGATTATATAATACTAACAATCCTCCTACTTGATGTCCTACTTTTACCATCTATTTACAGCAGATTTTTTTTTCTACAGGAAGCCTGAAGATATGGAAGACTATTTTCTTTTCTTTTCACCCACACAAATACACATAACTTGTGCCCCATGGTACCATGTTCCGCATACAAATGACTCTTTAGCTGTCTTACACAATTTTTAAAAAAACTTACATCAGAATAGTTAAAATATCTTAAACCTACTTCAAGACAATCCATCTTTTCTAAATAGCTTCCAAAGTTTACTAAACTTTGGAGTGAAATGTTTTCCACAAATAAAAGCAATAATGTGTATGATATAATCTGAGACGAAACACTCATCCTGACAGTGTGCTCTGGTTCTGCCACGACCGACAGCACCAGCTTCCATCAAACTGTCACAGCTCTACTGTCCCATGACGCAGCTGCCTCTGAAAAACTTTTAGTGATGGTCTTTTCAGGATGTCAAGACATATGATTTTACAAGCGCAGCAGACATGTGGGAGAGTGTCAACTTTCACAGCAAGCAGAGATAATAGATGGACCTGAACATGTGGATAAATATTCCATTTAAAATCTGAAATTCCATTCTTTGCGAAGAGTCGTTTTGTTATCTTCATCCATGATTTACCACATCAGTCAATAAAATTTCCAACACAGACTCGACCACATAAACTGTCTGCTCCAAGCTGAACATGTCACCTCCCCATGGTGGAGAAAAGAAATGAAAAAACAAACACCCCACCTCCTCCTGCTGCTTTTTGATGGAATAAATGCTTCAGAGTATTTTTTTTAGACTTTTATGAAAATGCCAGTATATTGAAATGTTAATTTGCACCTCAAGAGTTAGGCAGGTGGCTTGTCTCTTGTTGACAGTGTCAAAGCTATAAATTCAGTCAGCAAAGCTGCCACTGTGTCAATCAAATGTATATCAACTGTTCTCCAGCAAGACCCTGAGCATTTGTATTTACACAAATACAGCTAGATGCCTATAAATGACAAATATCTGCATACATATAAGCTGCATGCACCATTTAATATCAGTTTTCAGAGCCTCATATGCAGTGGAAGTGCGGATGAATATCCATCCATCCATCCATCCTTCCATTCTTATCTAAATAGTCATGAGAACTGGAGGACTGACTCCCCCTTTCCTACCAGCAGATACACTATCTGACCACTGCAAGCTATTTTTGAGCTTGTAGCCCAGGGCTTAAAGCTCTGAGCCAAAAATCTCTTAGCATTTCAACTATAGCACTGCTTGCCCTGTAATAGCCATAAAACCGGCCTACTTATTAGTTGTGTTTAATTAGCACAAGCATGGTCAGTCACATGTAGAGTGCTGGTAATGGGTAAAGTTTTTTTAATCAGACTTAGGTACAAATGGATGTAAATGTGTGCCATGATAACCCCAAATGATGATGTGCTGCTGGGTAAAATACTGTACAACACCAACATTGTGACAGACATGTCTAAAACTGAACTTTACATGCCATGCGATGGACTGGTGACTTGTTCAGGTGCTTCTCGCCTGATAGCAGCTGGGATAGACAAAAAGTTTGTGACCAAAAAATTTACAACCTTAAAAATTTTGTCAGGAGCACCTATTCATTATAAATACCTCTTAATTTGTAATGTTTCCCTCCACTTTTTTGATGTTATTGAGTTTTTATATTCTAGTCTTATGATAACTCTGATGTAGAACATGCTAACAGAATCAGGATGCCAAGCAGTCATGGTAGATCAGTGAGAGAGGAACTGGTTTACACTCATGGTCTTCATAAGGGAAAAAAAAATAATATTCTCAGATTTCCAACTTTTATGTATCGGGTGTTTTGAAATTAAATGAGCATTTAGGTTAATTAGCATCAAGCACCATTCCACTGCAACTTCCTTTCAAAAGGACACAGAAATACACAAGCATATGTTCAGCCAATGAGGAGCTTTGATCACTTTGGAAACACTGCAGGGTGGACACCCACCTACACACACACACACACACACACACACACACACGCACACACACGCACACACACACACACACACACACACACACAATATACCTAGCTCTTTAAGCAGGGAACCGTTCTCTGACTTCCATCTCTCCTTTTTCTTCTCTGGACTATTCTTCCTTCTCTCCTTCCCTTTATCCTTCACTCCATTGTGCTTCCTCTTTTCTCCCTTCTGGGTTTTCTCTGCAGGGAGACACAGAAGACAGGCTCAGGTTAGGGATTTAGTTGATTCACTCAATTTAAGGCTGATTCACCTTACGGTGTCATTGGGCCTGGGGGTGTGTTTCTATTCAGCTGACATCTGAGTGATAAAGATGATAAAGAAGATCTTAAAAAAACAATATGTAGTTTTGAGTTTTTCTTTAATTTGTTTTCATTTCCACAAAATACTGTGAGTCCAAATTCCAAAGGATAAATAATAATTTGTTCCTGAATAATTTTATATTAGTTGATTTTAATATTGATTCCGGTGTGTACACATAATTCATGAAAATATATTTTTTATAGGAAAGTAGTGAAATGCTTCTTCTTACACACCAAGCTAACATTTGCTTGGTGGGTATGTCTGTGAATGTCTGTCTCTCCATTATGTGTGCTTTGTTGTCATTTTTGGATTTTTTAAGCCTCTTTTTTTTTGTCTCTCTTTTTTAAATTCAACTTGTGACACTGGTGTCCCATCCGTCAGTGAGAGTGCTCAGTGACTGGTTGTTTATTATAATGAATGAGTAAATGAACTGGTAAGCAGCAATGGCAACAGAAAACAAACAGACAAATTGACATGTCAAACACAGTCTCTTCTCGTTTGTCCATAAATTCTCCATAAAAAGCAAAACTTTCCTAAAGTCACGGTTTTGTGTATATGAGCCCTTAAACTCACTGGTAAGCTCTAAAATTTCAGCAGGCAAAAATATTTGGTTATAATTTTCTGTAAGAAGGTATCAATCATTAGACTTTTAAGTGTGGCTTAAATATCCTGAAATCATTCTGGGCAGGAAACCAGTCAGACTTGATGTACAAGGGCAGTTAGTTGGTGGGATAAGCTGCAGACAAGGGCCTCATGCATAAAGCTGGCGTAGGAACAAAAACTGACATACGCCAATCATAGTCAACTTTTGGGATTTATAAAAACCAAACTTGATGGGAAAATGTCCCTACCTCCACGCAATTCTGACCCTCCATTCATTCATTCATTCTCTGTACCGCTTGGTCCATTACGGGTCGCGGGTAAGCTGGAGTCTATCCCAGCATTGACAGGTGAGAGGCAGGGTACACCCTGGACAGGTCACCAGTCCATCACAGGGCCAACACATAGGGGACAAACAACCATTCACACTCGCACACACTCCTAGGGAGAATTTAGAGTAATCAGTTAACCTAACATGCAGGTCTTTCTGACCCTCCAGTACGTACAAAATCTAGAAAAACAGGAAATGGTGACACCAGCGATGCAGAATACAATCAAGGAAATGATGTGATATGTGAGACATTTGTGAACAATCAAATATTACCTTTCACACCACATGTTAGATATCAAAGTTGTTTGCAGAAATGAATAAGAATGCACATTTGATATTAATACCCCTAAGAAAGCACACTTGGAAAAAAAACCCAGACAAAGGGAGAAGGGGAGATGATGGTAATCAGAACCTAAACCACTATTATATGTTCTGTCATTGTGAAACAAAACTTACATGTTATAAAATACATCCAGCTAAACAAGGTAGACAGTCATGTAGCAGTCAGTAAAACAAAATGTGAGATGTAGCTTTGGTCCTTCATTCCAGCAGAACGGCATACAGACCGGAGGCTGGAGGTCTAGAAGTGAATGCAACGCTTATACACACAAGAGGTGGATTTCATTTTATTTATTTATTCTTACACAATACTTTTTTATTTTTGTCCTAATTTCTGTTCCTGCAACTCCTTGGCCACTTCGTTAATAGCAGTGATTGTGTCCCTCTGCACTGCCCACCCAGCCCACCAGCAACTAGAAAGAAATATTATTTAACACTAAATAAACTGCTACCAATCTGACATGTATCTGTACATATTTAGTTTATAATTAAAACAAATGACTAAATTACTGGCATCAGTACTGTCATTTAGCAGACGCTTTTCTCCAAAACGACTCACCCCTGTGGGATTCAAACTTTGGTCTCCCACATGGGAGACGGATGCCCTGCCGATAGATATCCAGCTGCACCATCCAATGCCTCTGCCACGTCTTGCCTTCTGACACGGCGTTGACAGTATCTGCCGCCTGCTACCCTCCTCTGCCTTTCTGACACTGGTAACGCCCCCACCATGCCCACAGAACAAAACCTTTTTACATTTTTCATCGAGGTCCATCAGGATCTCAGTCTCACATTCTGAAAAAATGGAAATGATATGATGAATATTTATTATAGGCGTTCACCTGACCTTTTATAGCCAACACAAGGGCGTGGCAAGGCGTTCCCTCATGTGCGCCTGTTTTAGAGTTGATTCTGATTTATGAACATAAACAGGCGTAGGACTTGTGTGCCGACGCTTTTATAAATATAAGTTTTTGTGCGTTGTATTTCCCTTTTTCTTACGTACACCACCTGTAGTTTGCTTTTTTACGTACAGTTTGATAAATGAGGCCCCAGGTCTCTATGTTCCACCACAGACACAAAGTCCAAACAGCCCAAAAATACAGCCTGAAAAGTCCCTTTGCAAGATTTCTTTCTGCATAAATGCAAAAAGCACGGCAGATTTGTTTTTAAAGAAGCTAGCATCCAGAAATAGTTTGGCTCCTCTGTCTGAATATTTCTGGACAATTCAGTGATAAATGCAGATTTTTATTAGCAATAAGTTTTATTTCCATGCAGCTGCAATGACAGTGTTTTTATTGCTATACTTCATGATTCTGAAAACTGGTGGCAGCTTTTTACCCGCGTGGCCTAACATGACTTGCCTCCTAATGAGCTTTGGTGATGGAGCCACAGCTCATCTCCATTTTTACTGCTGCTATCCCCAGATAAAAATGAGATATTTGGGATGCATGGCATTGCTTGGTGCTAAGCTTGTTTAGTATTTTCAAGTTTAAGGGAAAGACTATCTATGTGTACCCATGTGGCTTTGATGAAAGTTAACTCAGATAAAAAATAAAACAAGGACTAGCTGCAGGGCTGTGTGAGTGCATCAGAGTAGAGCAAATGTTTGTATTTTCTTGGCTGGTACTACATTAAAGCTTCTGTAAGAGACTTTACTTTATTCCATTTACCATAACGATCAGCTCAAGGAACTGAGCTTATGTCACTCTGAGGTTGTACATTCAAGAAATGCATGGAACATGGAAAATCTTCAAGAAACTTCCTTTACTTGTGTACTTCCGATTGAAGCAAATTCTAATTCCCAAGAGTTCAGACATAATGTAAGGCTAATATTCACAGACACAAAAGACTGTTAAAGCATTTATTATGTACATTCCTGGAGCTGTTGTTGCCCTGCAGCTTCCTGGGGTTGAGAAACTTTCTTTTAAACTTGTCCTGTCCAGCATCATAGCAAGCAGAATGATGGTTTGGCTGCTGTGTTGTGCCAAACAAATCTGCTTTCCCAAGGGGAGCTTTATGGGTATAAGGCTCCTCTTGATTATCAGATTTTTTTTCCTCATTTATTTATTTAGAATAATAGCTTATCCTTTTTCTGCCATCTCCAGTCAGGTACACCAAAATTATGTAAATTCAGAAATAAAGAGTGAACAGAAATGAAAAGGACAATTGAGAAAAGAAAGATGAGATAAAGATGCATCAGACTGAAAGCTATGGCCCTTAAATCCAGAGACACCAGACAACCAACTGCTGCACCTGTACAGAAACACAACAGAGGCCTTTACAGGAAAACAAAGCTGACAATCATCAGGAGCACCTATAACAGATGAACAAGCTGGAAAAAAAAACATCTATCACTGCAAAAACCAGAGTTCCAGAAACACACACACAGACACAAAAACCCAAACAAAAGTAGCTCTTAGTGTATAAATCCACAGGACAATGCAGTGACTGGGTCAATATACAGAATGTGAGAAATGAAGTGACCAAAGTGGTCCTGAGACCCGGGCGATCAGCAGCGATAATGGAGCACAAATTCCAGCCACCACAACACGAAGACGACCATGCAGGATGGCGGCAGAGGGGCTGAGAAACTGCACTTTTTAATTCCAGCCAACGCATCACGTCACAGCTTTGTTTTGCTTTGCTGGAGAGCGTTACACGCCGGCAACTGGATATTATCACAAAACGGTTGTTTTGTACCCACACCTTGGTTGATTCACCAAGGAAACCCAAAAGGACGTTATCAGAGAAAGCAAAGAAAAGACAGACAAAGTGATAAAGCAAGTCGACATCAGACATCAATGACCTTTACTGACGAAGAGAATTCTCAGAGAAGAGACAGGAAGCAAGATGGATGTCGTCTTAACCTTGATTAAGTTGCGCAAAAGTGCAAAAATCTATTTAGTAGTATGCTGAACCGCATAATCAACTAAAAATCCTTAAAAACCTTTCTCTATTTTTCTGTCACATGTGGCCAAGTTTTATTAGCTTTGTTTGTGTTTAGGGACCATGATTCTTTATATTACAGCCATTAGGACCAGGCAATACCTCAAGATTTTCAAATATATCAAGACTTTATCACAAGCACTATAGAATGAAGCAATATTGTTTATATCGAGATATAAGTGATTGTTTTGTGTTAAAAGTATCTTTTATTTTTGCATTTTGCACAACTATTTTTGTTATGGTCATTGAAAAGCTATTTTTATTCGTTTTGTTTTAAGAGCATTTAATTTATTATCGAGCTACTTTAATTTCAGTTAACTCTTTTAATGTACATGTGCTTCTGATCCTTAATAAAATATATAGTATGTATATGTATATATTTAATATATACACTCGAGACTCTAAATTAGAACAGTCTCTTTGGTTACTTGACAACAAAATTATATTGAGATATACATGGTACAGTGTGATTCAGATAAAAAAAATATTGAGATACGAAATTAGCTTAATATTGCCCAGCCCTAAAGGCCATACAATAATTAGCCTATAGCGAGACCTCTGACAACACTACACAGGCTTGTTTATTTACTCGAAGGACTCCCATCCGATCTGCAGTTTCAATAAAGCTATAAACTAGTTTAGATGTAAACACAGCTCCTGACACATGTTCATATACTGCTGCATTGCTTGACAACCAAACATTGCAGTTGACCTTTCAGGTGGACTGGGGTCTATACAGAAAACACACTTCCGCTGTTTAATAGGCTCCAGGTTGTGAGCATTATGACACACACACTGTATGACACACAACAGAGTCCTGCAGAGAGCTTCCCTGCTGTGAGCTGTCCTCTCGCTCCAGGGGGCCTCGCTCACACTCACCAGGTATGAGTGAAGCAGGTAACACAACAAACACTGATATAGTATAATACCATCTTGCAGATATATAAAGTGTAGCTTTATTTATCAAATCTAATTTGAGAGAATTTTAATACATTCTTAACGGGTGGTACAGTGCAGTCAAGTACACATTTCGACAGTAATTCAACCATGGCAGTGATAAATTACCTGTTAATTGCTTTTTGGGATGCGTTAAACATCCCAATAGTGTGTGTAAAGTGTGAAAAAACCTTTTAAAAGTTCTCTGCAAAGTGACAATTTATTTGTGTTTGGTTAAGTACCAAACAGTGGAAATCCTGAAGTTCATTTACAAGAAAATGAGCATTTTTTGCTTGAAGGAATTAATGATCATAATAGCAACACTTTTCATCCAATCATCACAGCGATAAAGCAGCTAATAGTTTAAGCTAGAGCTAAATACCAGTACAATTATCAGCCGTGACATGATTGTACATCTGAAAGAGAAATAACTGGAACCATAAACACATGCATGCTTAACACACATGCCTGCACAAGCAGCATGTAAGGAAACAACGCAGACACATGCAGTCACACTCCGGTGAGTCCCACATATAGAGCACAGCGATGATCTCCCTCATTCTCTGACACAGGAAGCCCTTATTGTTGAGATGTCTTGTTGAAACAGGCTCCTGCTGTTTACACAAACAGTCCTGACTGCATGCCTCACTAACTCTCCTGCCACTGAGAATATATAGATGAAAGTGTGTGTGTGTGTGCGTGTTACCATGCATCAGTGCAGCAGGTGGGAGCTGCAGAGGTTTATTTGTTTTGCTTTTGTGTGTATTACAGAGTGAAATAGTAACCAAGACCTGACGTCTAGTTTGAGTAACTTTAGGTTAAAAGAATGCAAAGTTCATTAATTGTTTATTTTCTAATTTTCTACAATTCAAAATGAGTTATTTTAGAAAATACACTAATAACAATTCCTTTATTTATGTAAGCAGCTCATGCAAATGTCTTACTTTTCTCACTCTGTATTAATAGAATCAGCCGTCCTCAACACCAGATGTTTGAGCATAAATGGCAGACTGGAACCAAATGTACCATATTTAATTCAGTCTGGGGATGTACAAAAGCTATATCATCTGGAAATGAAAAGTTTCTGTCCAGGAGTTGACATATTTCAGTCAACATAACTGTAGGAAGTCCGTTATTTTTTTTATGTACTAGTGATATTGAAAAAGAGCAGCTATATCACACACAGTGTGATCCTTTTTAAAATTATATGCGTGTTGGATAGTACAGTAGATGGGTAGTGAGTTGTGTGTGTGCGGCTGTCATATCCAGCAGTAGGCTGTCCTCATGCTTACTTTAGCATGGAGGAGCAGGACATGCATGAATGGAGCTAAGAGGGACCACAGAGAGATTTCACACTGTGACGACCCCTCTGTGCGTGTGCGTGCAACAGGGAGAACATTGAGTGTGTGGAAACTATAGTTTAGTAGGAGTACAATATTTTAAAGTTTAGCAATGAAAGAAAAGTGGAAGGACATTTGCAAGTGTTGTGTTTATGTGGACCCTAAAAATGTTCATTTTTAAAATGGATATTTATGTTTTCAAAGGTTTCTGAGTTTCATGTTGTGCTAGCTCTTCAGAAATAAAATGTGAGTTTAAAAAGAACAACTAAAGGTGCAAAGACATCAGTGAAACAGTGTGCGTGCTTATGGAGATGAGGAACAGGGTGTGAAGCTTTACATTAAAGTTCATGAACAGATGGCTGGATTATCATCTTGGTTTGGACAATGCTTGGAAAAATTATTTTTGTTAAAATATGCTTGGTGTTAAAAAACAAAACAAACAAACAAAAAAAAAACAATTTGATGGAAGCTATTAACTCATCTGAGCTTCAAATTACTGTTTGCACCTGGCAGAATTAGGACTGAAGGGAAATAAATCTGACACTGAAGTAGGATGTGTGAAGGACTTTAACTGGTTTCAGTTTGTTAGCTTAAACTTGGGATTTTTTATAGTATTTTGTTTTTTTAAGACATGTTTAAACACTGAGTAGTTTTCTCACATACTGAAGTGAGAAAACTACTCAACTGTCAAATGCTACAAACTGAACACTTGTTTTTTCTTCTATTTTTGGCTTGTCCCTTCCAGGCTTCTCTAGTAACACGGCGGTGCAACATGGCAGAGAAGCAATAAAGGCGACCTGCTGCTTTTTTTAACAAAAGATTGATTTTCTACTGCGATAGTCATAACGCATGTCTTCCTGTATAAATCTCCCCGGATACATACACCAATAACAAAATACATGATAAAACATGGAGACTAGAACATTTCTGCAAACATTTTGCAGGGTGCTGCTATGGCCCCCCCACAGGCAGAAAACACATCTGAAGTCATCTGTTGTAGCTCCATCACTGTGTTATTCTTTCTTTTGGCTGCTCTTTCTTTCATTTCCGTTTCATTGCACCTATAATTATTTATGTAAACATGGCAACAGTGCACTTTTTTCTTCTTGCGTCAGTTATTTGTCAAGATATTGATAATCTTATTAGATATGATTATATTGGGGGCAGCATGGCTCAGTGGGTAGAGTGGTCGTCCTGTAGCCCAAGGGTTACCTATTCGATCCCGGCCCGCAGAGCTCATGTCGAGGTGTCTCTGAGCAAGACACAGAAGCCCTAATTGCTCGTGGTTGAGCGCCTTGCATGGCAGCTTCCACCATCAGTGTGTGAATGTGTGTGTGAATGGGTGAATGTGACGTACATGTAAAGTGCTTTGGATAAAAGCGCTATATAAGTACAGACCATTTACCATTTATCTGTGGCTGTCCTTATTTGACCTGATAGAATTAGCGTCGTGTAGTGAGTCTATTACCAGCTTTAGCTTAAATTTCCAGTCTGATCCCCTCATTATCTTCAACTATTCTTTGATATGATGCAGAATTTTTTTACTGCATCCCACACATATGAAATATAGACTTCCTTTCAGAAATTTAAAACACTTAATGGAAGTTTTAACTTATCAAGAGAAAATGGATTCAAAGTAAATTATCAATAATTCTTTCAACTAATTTAACAGGGTGGTTGGAGTTAATGGTGAATGGGCCAACCGCTTCACTGAGTTATCACATAACTTGTAACATGAAGTCTAAATTAGTATACTTACTTTACTAAACCATACAGACATTAAACAGCTCAGGAAAATGTAAAAATCTGCAGCGAGTATGGTGTGTTTATGACATCTTTTGACGATCTGTGCTTTAAATGTTCAAAACTGTGGATGACCATGTCCTTAAAGATATATCCCTGTTTTCTGGTTTTAGTAATCCTGTTTCAGGAATCCTTCTTCCCCATCTAAATGGGGGTGTTTGAAGTGGTTGTCAAATAGTGTATAGACTGTAAATCCCACTGGTGCTTCAAGGGCATGAGGAATTAGAGTGAATACTGGTGGTGTACTGTATGAGTGGATTATTTGTTTCTCTCTCTTTTTTTCCCTTTTTCTTTTACAAAGAGGATTTCTAAAATAATGCAGGTAAATCTACAAGATGTCTCTCCCCCTTTTCCAATTTATTTTATGGCTGTTGCTGAAACTGCAGAGCCCATTAACTCCAGGGGATCTCTGACAGATCTCCCAGTGGGAACGCTTCTCCACATACCTTGTAAATTGTAATTTCTTTTTTTTTTTGTTTTGACAGAGGCGCCAACTTATCCTGTAATCTCCCCGGGTCCATTTTTCCACAGTTTTACTTTTTACCCCCCTAATCTGATCTTGTTCTTTTATATGTTGTACAGATTGGTAAAGGAGGAAAACCAGTCTTTGGGTTTTCAAGGACGCCAGCAGGCTCTGCTCGAATGTGGGGAAAGTTTCCCCCTGCAGGTTGTAATCTCTACAGAAATCCAACTATCAGCAGGGAAAACCTTCAGTGTGAGTTTTTGCCTCCTTTGTCTCTATATTCTGTCCTTTCACTCCATCTCTGCAATATGATTCTTTGCTCCAAACCTCCTTCCCTCTCTTGTTTAGAAGGTTCAACAGCACCAGGGGATTCATCTTTTTGAAGTGTATGATTAATTTTCTCTCTTTCTAGGTGCACTGAACTGCATCGCGTGTATGTGTGTGTGTGTTTGTGTGTTACCACCATGTCCCATTTCTTACCTGAGCTCATTAGTGCAACGAAAGTTTTTTTCCTTGCCCCCACCTTCTCTTCTGTCCTTTCCCACTTTTTCATACAGTCACTCCTTCAGTTTCCCTCCTTCTCTTCCTACTTTCATCTCATTACCTTCTTGTCCCTTCCCATCCTACCCTTCCTCTGTCCTTGCTTCTTCTGTCTTCCTCAAACTTGACACACATACACTTGTGCACACACTTGCGGAAAGCAGATCAGAGAAGCCAATAGTAACTGCTGTCAGCTAGAATATAAATGCTGTACACTTTCTGAATAACAATAACACTGAGTCTCTGCGTACATTAAAAAAAATGCTTACACATACACACTTCAATATACGTTATAAGTCTTTGTGCTTTAATATTTTTATCTGGTGGTTTATTACACACAATCTCCTGAAAAGTTGTCCATGGAAAATCTTTGGAAAAAAGGACAAAATAATTGAGTGGTGATTAGATGAACCACCAGTCGAGCTATGGCTGTAGGTCAACCAGGTCTTTGATTTGACTACTGCTGTTGTGCTCAACTTTAGTGTAATAGTGACAATATTCCACAAACAAAAACAACTGATAGCAGTTTTAGATGAACTTGGTTCCATGTCAAGTATTGGCTGTTCATCTGGGTGATGGGTGCCTCCCCCCACCTCTCTAGGAGCAGCTGCAATTCGGTCCAGCCCCCTACTTTAGAATAAACAGGATGGATGGATGGAAAGTCGAACTAACAACATAACTCCAGCAGCTCCCAACAGATCACACAAAAACTGAAAACAGAGACTTAAGGTGCTGTGTGTTTACATACAACCGAGATGTTTCTGTAGCCCACCCTTCAATAGTGTTACTCATTTACTTCATAATACAGCTGTTTTCATACCTGCTTTCATTGCTGTGTATTTACCTTCATTTTGATAGAATATTTGTGTACAACTATTTTAAAAAAATTTACATAGTGTTACATTTACCTTGTATATATCAGATACTTTTTCAGGTTAAATCATATCTTTGTATGTTTATTCCAAATTTAAGGATTGTATTTGTGTATCTGGTCCATCCTTGTGGCAACGCAGGTTTATTTTCTGAGAGACAAATAAAGCAGTATTCTATTCTAATTTAAATTTAGTTTAATGTCATGTAAATGTCCTGCGTCTATCACTGTTGGTAAATCAAACTCTTCCTGAAGCCAGCCAGTTGAAGAGCAACAGCTCTGTAGGTGCTGTATTTGTTGATCGCTGTCGCACTTAAAACTGATGCATGGCAGCAAGAACATGATGATGATGATGGTTACTGTGATCTTACAGAGCTTGCAAGAAACCAGCAGCATTACCTGTTGAGTATGAGGTAAGGGGCTCTGTTAGGTCATAGTAGCTCAGTGAAGTCTTAGTTTAGGTCAGGGGTGTCCAGCTCTGGTCCTCAAGGGCTACAATCCTGCAGGTTTTCGATATGTCCCTGCTCCAAAACCACCTGACTCAAATTACTGAGTCATTGTGCAAAACTTAATAGGCTGTTGGATCTATTTAATTTGTGTTGAAGCAGGAAACATTGAAAGCAGGACAGCGGCCCTCGAGGACAGACTTTGGACACCCCTGCTTTAGGTAGACATTTCTGTTACCCCCCCCAGGTAAGAAACACTAAAGATATTAGACATAACAATTATTTTCCATTATTTTTATTGAAAACTGCTGAAGGAACAACTTTATAACTATGCAGAGCTTAAGTTATATTAGGATTTTTTAATTGTAGGTACTTTTCAGGTACAGACTTACAATGATTGTATCTCTTACCACTGATGTGTGTGGTTTAACCCTTCATACACAGCTGGCCGTGTTAATGTTTTTGTTTTGTTGAAAAAACCTGAAAAGAGTTTAATATAGAACTAACAATTAAACTATGGCTGTAGTCTAATTTCAGTGTCACACACTATTGCTATAACCTGTTTGTATAAAAAGAAACACACTTGCTCATGAACTGTCTGAAACAGGATGTCAGATAAGAAAACCAAAATAAGATGGCAGACAAAAAAAAGACAGGAAGTAAGAGCAACAGATGGAGCAGAAGATGATTAAAGAAGAGGGTAGAAAGAAATGGATAGTGGAAAAGTGAAGCAAAAGATGGTGAGGGACAAGACAAATCATTATAGCAGACAGCCTCATCCTTCACTCTCTGCTGCTCCCTCTCACAAACACTCACACACCAACTATCCTCTAATCTAACTCCTGTGGCACTGTGAATAGATACGGCTGCTTAGCGCCGGCAGCACAGCTCCTGGTACCTGATGGCAGCAATCGGCTGAGTCAGCAGCCCAGCACTATATGGAAGTGTGTGTTTGTGAGCGTTTGTGTATTCTTGGGAGTGTGCGGGTGAGTAACATGGTGGGGGTTAGAAAGAGAGTGAAAGTGTTTGTATTTGATTTACTCGAGTTGGTAGATGTGTGTGTCGCCTTCCTGGAGAATGAAGAGCAGAGCAAATTTAACTCCAACTACACACACACACACACACACACACCCCCCACACACACATACACGCATACAGCCCCAAGAGCAGACTAGCAGAAGTTCACAATCATTACCATGCCAGCAAGACACTCCTGGTATTACCATGACAACAAGCTTTCACTATCATCACTGTGTCAGCTGCAGGTCACGACTCCAAACTAAAAAGGATTCATATCGTCTACATAAAAGCCATCATTCACAAACAACCGCAGCTGGGAAATGGAGCAGCATTTATACAAAAATATATATCATACATTATTCAACTTTGTTTTAAAGATCATATTCAGTGAATGTTCAGTCTTGTGCCATTCAGCCATCTGTGTGAATGTTTTAGGTAGTTTAGATTGTTGTCCATCATACAGTGCCGTCAGGGAGGCATTTCATCAGCCACACATCCACTCTGCAACATGTCAGCAACCTCAAGTAACAACTACCGTCCACAACAAGAGGAACAAAGAGTTCTGCACCAGATGGTCTGGCCCCCACAGAGCCCTGATCTCAACATCATGAAGTCAAGCTGGGATTACATGACGACAGGAGCAACAAGAACACTAAATCCAGAGAACAGTAGCAATAGAAACCTGCCTGCCAAATAACTTTAAAGTGTGTGCAGATGTAGTTCAGAGAAGGGTTTGAGATTAAATTACAACATTTTCTTTTTGTTCTCCATCTGAGGCAAATATACTATTTGTATATATAGATATGTTATCTTAATCTTTTTTTTGTGCTTTTTCTTTTTTTTCTAGTTAAAAAAGAGACATTTAAAGAAGTAATCTCAGAAACCCAAATCAGAATTTTATAAGGCTAAACAGCTTAACTAAAAAAAGAAATCCACATAAATATGCCTTTAAATGTTGCTACATCTTCTGCATTTCCACGTTTTCTAACAATGATCTGAGGACTGACAATGATCGTTTCAGCAGCATCAAGCCAGATGTTTATTTTTACTAATATTTTTATACCTGCATTCAGTTAAGAGACAGAAATCAGTGACTGGAGTTCATGTTTGTGACAAATAGGAAGGCAGGGGGGGAGAAACAGAATATGTGTGTGTGTGTCTCCGACAGAGATTAGGATCAGGTGTCTTAAATTGCTATACTTTGGTGTGTGGAGGCTTATTTTATCTTTATTTTATGTATAAATTGTTATTATGCACAGGGCTTTGTGTTGCACTGGGCATGAAAAATGCTTCATAAATAAAGTTTGATTTGGTTTTGATTTGATTGAAATGTTATCAATGTGGAAAGTTTTCAGGAACTTCTTTTTCCTTAATTTTTTTTACCCTAACCAAAACTATCTTTATGCCACATTGTTAGAAAACCTCTTATATATAGTAATTTGCAGATAGCATTTAAACTGTGAGCATCTGCACAGCCTTTAGAAAAGCTTTTGATGCCCAACATTTATTTAGATTCAGCTTTAGAAGTGATCCTTAATATTTTATAACCCGTTCTTGTCTGTTCTCCGTTTACACAGCTGAACTACTGACCCGATAAACTGATAGTCTGATCTGAAACACTCAGACAAAGTATTGGAAGTTCTGCAACAGTCTGGGCTGCTGTGGTGAGAAGAAGGTTGACCTTATTTAAATATCTTCCTAAAAAATGTTGATCTTCATTCAAAGTTTGCTGTTACAGCTACACTTTGTCTAGTTCCTTTTCTGAATGGCCAGTTTAATCAGTGTGTGCAACATTTTTATATGTCATATAAGCATTGTGATGAAGATGATTCTATTGTGATGAAGACGACTATATTTACAAGTAGCAAGTTAGCCACTTCTAGGATAAACTACAACAAGCACAAACTGAGCTACCAAGTGAAAAATATAAACATTTATAAAAGAAAAGATACATATGACTAGGTGTTCCTGCTAAGATTATTATTATTTTGACCAGATATCTGACCAACACAGTTGTAGAAACTCGACCAGCGACTCTTCTTCCCCCCTGCTTTCCATCTCAGTGCAGCAGCTCAAAATGCATGAAGGTCAGTCATCTGAGTAAAGTGGATAGAAAATCGAGCTCCATTTATGTGGATGGTGTGTGTCACAATATGCGGCTCAGCTATTATTCCAGCAGTCTTTGCTGCGCCAGTGTCAAGTGTGGCCTGCTGTGTAAAAATGATGACAGACCATTTCAAAAACTGTCCTCCCACTACACTCAGGCAACAAGGGTTTGGATGTAACCGTTATACACTTGAGCTTTCCAAATGGTACTTTTTCTTTTGGAGGGGGTTGAAAGAGTGTGTTGCTGGCCTTAGCTCCAGTGTTGAGTGGGTGAAACATTACTGGGTTCAGATGACTCCACTACAGACTCACATAATGTCTCTCTTACCTCCAGCCATGTCCTCTTCCAGTAATTGTATCTGCAGGTGGAAGATCTTCTCCTGGAGGTCGCACAGGCTGTGCTTCATTTTCTCCCTCCGTGTCACCATGTAGCACAGATTACGCACCTGAAACAAAACACCCGTCAGTATAATAACACAAGAGAAGATGATATGCTTCATCTACGCTTCAGGATGATTTACTGGAAGGATGTGTGTAAAATGACAGTGGACTTAGCGGATGGAAAAACTTTGCTATGACTACCAACGACCAGTTCACATCCACCGACAGGCAAACGTGATGACACTGGTCGTATCTGGCTCAAGTGGTGAAACTCAATCCATAAAGTCACAGCAATGTTTCATTTTGTAACCATGAATCTTTAGTTTATACTATATCTGTATAACATTTATGACTTTCAGCTTTTTATTGTGCTTAACAGCAAGACAGTCCCAGACACAAGAGCCACATGGCAAATTATCATAAAAACACAAAAACACATGGGAAACTAATACATAATTATATTTATGGGTGGGATTTATGGCTTTTTGAAGGGAGCTGGATCTTGAGGAGCAGTTCCTTGCCAATCAAAATACTGGCTCAATCTTATATATGTTTTTTATTTTTAATTAATCAGGGGTAACTCATTATTATGAAGGACTGAATCACTGGTAGCAATTATGAGGTAAAACTTGGATCAGAATAATTCAGACATACACACCTCACCACTAAATACTCTGTTGGTGGAAATTATTCAGAAATATAGTATATAATTTAATTTGGGTTGTGTTTTCATTGCAAGAGTTCCATAACGTGGCTATATATCCCCATGCTTTGACAGTGAGATCATTATTTTAGATTTTGTTTCACCAAAAAACTTTGTGGCACAACAAAAATTAAGCAGGCTAAAAGTAATTTCTGTGCAAATCTATTTTACTTCAATTTTTTCCGAACAAAAACATTTTAGTAAAGCAAAAACTCACAATAGATAAGAATGAGTAAAAAATATGTACTTATAGAAAATCTACAATACAAGATAAAAAAAATAAAAAAAAATATAAAGAAAATAAATGCTAAATAAAATGCAAAATAAAAATAGAATAAACTAGAGCAACATAAGTAAAAAACTCAAAAAAGTTTTGGATAGAACTCAGTATTTGTTTCCGAACAATACTTTATACACATCAATTCATGATGAACATTGAACTCCCATGATGGCACTCACGTGTTACGTGAAGGCAGCGTGTATCATTTGTAAATAAAAGAAATGACTCGCAAATAAACGACTCACAACTGCGACTCGGTTCTCATCATTCATTTGAAAGAGCTGTTCAAAAGAATCGAGTCGTTCCCGAATGTTACATTTTTATTTATATTTTCATATTATTGACATTATTCAACACTATTTTTACCTATGTTTACATGTTAACATCATGAAAAACGCTCAGACAAGTCAAGGGTTCAATCTCAGGAAAATACACACTCTAGTTAAGGATAATCTTAGGGATAAACTTTCGGGTGAAATTTACAGAAAATGTAAAAAGTTCAGGCTACACTGATATCGTGTCATAAATGTAGGAGTCTGACATTTAAGTAGAATCATGATGAGTAAATCATTTATCTCATACAATTTATTTAAAGAAAAGCTAACAGTGGTGGGTGTACCAATACATAAAAATGTCACTGTGTAAACTTGTCATGTGTTAGGTGTCATCTGGGCCTCATGATGTCAAAAACGTTGATGAAGAAAAAAGTATGATGAAGAGGATGTAGTGATGCTTAGATACAAGTAGGGCTGGGCGATTAATCGATAAAATCGATAAATCGAATTTTCCACTTCTGGAGATTTATTTTGATGAAAATCGGTATTTTTTTCCATAGTTAGTTAGCAGCAGACTTAGCCCTCCCTCCACACCAGAACTGTGTTTGTCTGACAGATTTTCAGTGAAGTGACCCTTCCCTCATGCCTGGGATTTAGCTGTGCGTATAACTGCAGTGAGAAATGCTGCTCTCTACGAGATGCAGAAGTCAACCTAACCCACAAACCCTAGTTAAGAGACAACCTTCATCAGGGGAATTATTTCTGCAGTGGATCCTGTATGATAATGATCCAGACGGAAAGAGATCACGGATGCATTGTGTCGCATATTTCTATGTAAGATATGAAGTCGTTTATATGGTGGAAAAGCTATGACATTATATGCTTTATTTTTTATTCATCTATATAAACAAAAAAAAAAATGTTTTTAATGAGTTTATTTATGTTTTGTAAAAGAAAAGAAAAGAATCGATTAAAATCGGAAATTGGATTTGGTTATAAAAAATCGGAGAATTTATTTTTAGGCCATATTGCCCAGCCCTAGATACAAGCTGTCCTTGAACCCGAACATTTAATGGTCCATTAATGGTTCAGACTTTTGTGGTGTTTGTGGTCCGGTGAGAGAACAGTATGTTGGACTATAAATGTAGAGAAAGACAAGTTAATATCTAAAGGTTTTAATGCATTTTAGTTACAGAAGCCAAATATTTCTAACTTTTTGTTAGCAGTGTATATTTACTGACAATAGAAAGTAGATACCCATAAACCACAAGTTATTGTAATGGCTTAGCCTCTTTAAAACTTAAAACTTGAACCAATCTGATAAAAAAAACTTTCTTGGATGACAGACCAATCAGCTAGCTCCAATCAGTAAAACTATGTATTCCTTCACAAACCTTAACACACGTTCAGATAAACTCTGTCAGATAATATGTTCATATTCATGTATCCTGCAGCTGTACTTTCCTTAGCTTGTTAAACTTGTTTAGTTGTGTTGTTATGGTGCACAGATTAGCGTTTTTGCTAACTTCTTCATGTGTCGTGCACGATTTTGTTTCTCCTTAAGCTGTTACGTAGCAACCAGCACGTTTCCTTGGTTTATTAGTGGATTTTCTGACCACTTTTCATCGTGAAAGCTATTTTTAACATTCTCCTTCACAAAAAATATCTATCTGTTTAAATTGGACTTGGCATAGTGGACGTATAGTCTGGCTTCACGTAAAACTGTTTTATTTTGTAATAAATTATGAATATGATAAGAATAACGGATCCAATTAAAGCATTCAACCTTTAGGCATGAGTGGACAGAAGCACACCGTCAGTAAATGTTAAAGCTGCTCTGCATTTGCTCAGTCTACAGAAATAAATTGTTTCATGTAAGAGTGAGCTGGAAATACTCAATAGAGCAAACTCTACAAGAGGTATAAGTTTTTTCAGATCATTGCGGTTTTTCCTTCTGCAAATTGGCAACTTGGAAAAAACCAAAAGATTGAAAATATTCCAGCAGCAATTCATAATTTCTGAGGTTTATGCTGTTTGCATCCAGTAATGAGACTGCAAGAACTAAGAGTCAAGAGGTGACGTCTTGTTTCTTGCCAATAAATTGGATTGCAGACTCTTCCTCCAGCTGAGCCTCCTGTTCCTCCATACGGTCAAATTGCTATCATATGGCCCTGTGAGTGCTTTATGACTGCATATGTATCTGGATAGAGAACAGAGCTGAAAGATGAATGATTAAAACCGTGTGTTTATGTTAAGCACATATGGATGTTCAAAGAAGATCTGTGGTTGTGAATGCATGTGTTACTGTTTTGTATTGGCTATATATAAGAGAGAAGGAGAGAGAGAGAGAAAAGTAAAAGGGTGAAATTCTGAGAATTAGTCTGACAGGCAGGCAGAAAAAGAAATTTTTGGAGGGACAGTTGGGAAAAGAGACACTGTGGAAATGTGAGTAAATAACAGTCAAAGATTAGGACATCAGAGGGGCTCACAGACTAATTGTGTGCTCCCTCTCAGAGTTGTATTTGTTTCTTACTGCAATCATAATTATTTTGTTTACTGATAAAGTTACAGGGAGATGAGAGGAAATGAGGACCAGACAGAAATAAACAATCAAATTTAAGCCTAAATTTGCTCCTTATTAGTTTAACCTGTTGGTACCAGATGTCCCATGGGTGGGATGTGACAAATAAATCTGTATTTTATTCAGTCTACCTTCCACGTACCTACACGTTATACAGCATTGGAAAGCTAAGATTCTTGAGATGTGAATGATGTACATCAGTAAATACTTATTTCTGACCAGTCACCAATGTAATTTATCTTTGAAGGCGTATGAGCAGATAATACTGCAACAAAAAAGGTCCTGTTACATCAGCAAGAGTCCAGTAAAAGTAGCCCAGTATATCAATACGCTGGACATTTTGGACATGCAAGCTGATGAGGCTGAGACAACCAGGAGGACATTATCAGAGGAAACAAAGAAAAGAAAGAGAAAAAGTGACAGAACAAGAGAAAAGACTAAAGTCCACATCAGGTTGACATTTGCGTGTTGGAAAGAGCTCAGAGACAGGATACTAGATGGGTGCCAAATTAGTCTTCGTTTGGGGACACCTAAAAGCCCATTTATGCTAGACGCAGAAGACGAATATGCAGATGGACGGACAGTTTCAACCATCTTCTGCGTCGGTTACGCAAGTAATTTGGTCCATTTTTAGGGAGCTTAGCTATCCATTGCTTAATACAGAAGACGGAGCAATACCACTAGAAATCGTGGGGACAGTGTTGAGCAGAACAGCTGACATGCAACCAGGGAAAGAAACACACCAGAGAAGAAGACGACAATCAGGAAGGGAACAGAAAAGCAGAAGAAGAATGAAGACGAGCATGATTGCATAAACTGCCCAAGCTTTTGAAGAAAAACTACATGCAAATGTTGGGCGGCTGGAAACAAATTTAGAGCGATGCATTACCGCTGCTAAACGGTGTCTGAAACGGACATCGCCTTGCGGGAGTGAACTATGAACTCAGCACTGCCCACTAGTGGGGGAACTTACCATGGCAACGCAGAACGTGCTTCGAAGTATGGAATAGGCGACGCATGACATTTGAATGGGATGTCGCCTTAAGCGTCTGTTCAGTAGTGTTGCTTTTAATATAATCACTTCCATTTATATCGAATCATAAAAAGCAACTAAGAGATTAAAGCATAATTTCATCTGTATAATCTGTATATTTAACTGTAAAATGTGTAAACCAGTAAAAAATGTATGGCTATAATGTAAACCTCACTTCCGTTTAGTCCCAAACTAAATATATTTTAGAACTTAGTTATAATAAACAAGATAGTACTGTCTGACTTAATCACAGATACACACCGCATCTTTAGATATCAGCATTTTCCTCATCCAAATAAATAAGAAAATTTGGTTGTTTGAACAAAATTCCAAGTTTCTACTCAGGGGTGTCTTACAAATGACTGTACTGATGTTTTATTGTTAATTTCTGTTTTGGATTAATGCTGTTGGGTTACTGATCATAGATGTGTCGGTGTAGATTCACGTATTGTTACACCCCTAATCATTAGTCACACTACAGTTTTATAGCTGTTAAATGAACTCATAGATTCCCTAAAGTTGTTTGACAGTAAACAGCTGCAGCACGAGCACTGACATTTGTTATGTGCAGGAGAAATAATTTATCATCTCAGTTTAGTTTGAATTTATAAAACCTGTTTTTGTTTGTAATGATTTCCAGAACGTGCTCCGTCATGACAACAAAATAAGTGGATAAGGATGGAGGAAGGGAGAGAAACTAATTGGGTCCAAACCAAAACAAGCTAAAACTGGATTTCTGCCAATTTCTCTCACAAGACTGAAGCAGTAATCATGTATCTCTGATAGCTGTGTGTGTGTCAGCATCATGAGTGTGTTACGCTGATGATTTGCAGTGCTGCTAATGGAATCAGGATAGTTTTATATCTGTATGAGATAAACAGTTATTAAAGATGTAGAAAAAACTGTGGGATACAGATAAAAAACATCCCATACTATAGCACCAGTAAAAAACAAAACAAAAAAAACCTATGAAAGTGCATCCGACTGCAGACTGGAACCTGTACTCGTGTGCACGTGTCAACAATCGTGAGATAAAAAGGCAGAAAGAGAACGAACGTTTCTCTGTATGTGTTTGCAAAGAGTGATCTCTGATTGTGTTCATTGGCTTGTTTATTTAAACAGTGTAGGTGTGTGTAGGAGTGTGCTTGTGCTGGCAGCTCTGCAGGATGACTGTTTATCTGCTGGTCTTGATGGATTCATCAGCCTGGCCTATCTGACCCATTCCATCCCAGTGTTAGAGCACTGCAGATAAAAATAGCTGCTCAACTGGGACACAATGTGCAGAGCCTGGCTTTGATTAGGACACCAAGTGTGTGTGTGTGAGTGTGTAACATTTAAAAAAACAACTACCACTGCCTGCAAACATGACTGGGGAGGGTAGAGTAGGATAAGGGAGGTAAAGAAGGTGATTCGGAGTGAAAAGACCAAGTTAAAATCTTCTGCTCGTTCACCTCTTTTTGTCCTTCCCTTCATCACTTTTTCTCACTCTTTTCCAAACTCCTCCTGTTACTGATGAACATATTGGAGATGCTGAAGAGAGGTTTAAAGGTATTTTTTTTATTTTTACCAATAAGATTGATCCTGAAAAATCACAGCTGTAGCCATTCAGCACAATTCTTAACCCTCTAAGGCCCGACCCATGAAATAATGGTAAGAAAAGTTAAATTTTTTTAATGCAAGGTCTTTATTTGGCCCTTTAACAAAATCTAACAAAAAAAAAAAAAAAAAAAAAAAAAATTATATTTTTTTGGGGGGGCGGGATATTTACCATTTATTACCATGTGATAATTTAAAAATATTATATGTGGTTTTCTGCTTCTAGGTATCTATTAGGGGACAGAAGACAAGTATCAGATTGTGTTTAACAGGATTTTGAGCAAAGTTTATACCATAAATTGAAACAAAATGTCTCAGAAACTGTATGTAACAAATATGTCATGTCGGGCTCTTACGGGTTAAAACATGGATGTAGCTGCAAAGAAGCCACAAATGAAGTTTGAGATGCTTCACACACGTTTGACCACAAAAGTGCTATATGATCACTGCTGTTTCATTATGATGCTATGGGGAAGCTCATCTTTGACCTTTTTAATTTATTCAGTGAAGTATTTGTGTGAAAGTTGACTTGTTTATCAGGGATGCAAACACATGCATTGTGGACAAAAAGATAAGCTGTAAAATTAAGAATGAATTAAGAGTTTATTACAATGTCACAAGTATATTTAGGTCCCTGGAGTTAAAAACGCCACAATATCTCAACCCTGTTGCTTTATTCGGGGCTGCAAAGTGTTTTAGATTTGCAGCCGGATCAGATATCATGGCAAGAGCTCAGATTAGAACTGTACGACCTCCCAACCTTCATATCCATCTACAGCTTGATTTAAACTGTTTGACGTCCTTTTTCTTAGAAGCACTGAGCCTGTGAGAAATGAGCTACAAACATGAAGTAAACATACTCAAACTGCTCGGCTGCACAGAGCAGCGTGTCATTCATTCAGTCGCTGGAAGGGTCTGAATGTACGAGTATTCAGACCCTTCCAGCGACTCATTTTAAAAAATATAGTGACAAAAATGGGCTGGTTGAGAACGGTCTCCACAGCGGTAGAGTATGGTCCACTTCCGGTATTAGCTCCGATTGTCCTTAGGATGAAGCAGAAGTGTGTGTTTCATGGCAAAATTATCTTAACAATAATATTTTTTTTCAATGTCACTGTTTTTGTGACTGTTTGGAGCCAAAATCTGAATCAAATGTTATCATACAAGTAGAAAAAGTACATTCTGTAATTCAGCTGACTGCATTCTTTGTTGGGTATGAGTAATGTTCTCCGGTAGCGTTTTATACCTTTTAGTACTTAGCTAAAGCAGTACTGAGCAGAATCCATCACAGGAAAAACAAAACTATGAGGCCTCTACGTTTTAAGCTGCTCCGTATTTTCAGCAGCACCTCCATGTGGCAGTAAGAAAAACAGATGTTTGTTCTTATTTATGCCTCTTAGTAAGCTTGTCAGTTTTAAAAAATCCTCACACAAGAGGAATCACAATAAAGTTGCCAGAAAAGTTATTTTTTTAAATAAATTCTGTGGTAGAGTAAGCTTATTGTAATTTTCTTTTGTGTAATTTGTAAACAAATTTGCATTTGCATGGCAATGCAAAGCTGTGTCAGTCATGGGCATCGTTAGGCCTATTTTAGGTCCTGAGCCACCCAAAAATGTTCTAAAGCCCTCCTCAAAAATCCTACATTCATTATTTCATTACTGCTCGAATGATTGTGGTGTTAGTGATCGTTTGAGCTGTGTTCAGCGAAGTCTGGAACGCGGTGCAGTGAAGTTTCCCATTTGAAATCCCGCCAGCCAAATCCACTTCGTTTATCTCTACTCCAGGTTTTTATTCTCACCTTTCACTTAATTCCAGCTGCACCTGCAGGTAACACGTGAGTCCGTTAGGAGTCTTTTATGGCATTTATTTGTTTGTTTGTTTCTTTTTTTTTTAAAAAAGCAGCCAAGATGGTGGAATTGGTTCATTAGACACACCAAGAACTCAAAATGACAAGACTAAAAAGAACAACCCCAACCAAATGGTGTAATGTGGTTGTAGTTTATAAAAGATATTGTTTTAACAAAACTAGTTATTAGGAAGG
This sequence comes from Melanotaenia boesemani, assembly GCF_017639745.1. Lineage (NCBI taxonomy): Eukaryota > Metazoa > Chordata > Actinopteri > Atheriniformes > Melanotaeniidae > Melanotaenia > Melanotaenia boesemani. Next base: position 18,934,204 of record NC_055696.1, on the reverse strand, counting down.
ACAGTCTGTCTTTGGAGAGATTCACAGCACAAAATGATCCAAAGAAAACGTCCTTTTTTTTATATAGAGAAGTTTTCATCTGAAAGCAGAAATGGGTTATATTATGTAATGAGTGTGTTAGGATATGATCAGAAATGATATTTCCCCAAAGATATCAGAAAAAAATATGTACGCTGATGTGAGAGCGGTATGTTTATAGAAGTCGTTTAAATGTTAGACATAACGGAGCTTTTTAATTATTATTATTATTCCTATTGGCATTATTATTGTGAGTTATTGAGTTCTTTGATTGGTTAGCCTTGAACATTTGTTATGTAAAGTTGATATGACTTGTTCAATAATTTCAACAAGGAAAATTGAGAGAAACCTAAGAGATAATTTACTGTTAAGCAGGTGCGCAAGAGGTGTTATTTAAAACACTAATCAGGATGCAAGTAATGAAATAAAAACAGCAGCATCCATCAGCTGATTCAGTGTGAAACATTACAAATTTAAGACTGATAAAATAAACCTATAAAATAACAGCTGAGATCCCATCCATTCACCCCACCTCATACTGGTTCATCCATCCTCTTTGCCTTAATCTGTCAACACCCGAATCCACCTCCTCTCTCCTGCATCCATCCATAACACGACAGGCTGCAGATTATCGGCATTACAAGTTTATTAGCTGTGCTTAGCAAAGCCAAAACCTCTTATACAATGTAGTTTATATCTCCTACGGTATGGTATTAATCTGCACCCACCATTTCTGTTATGAATGGTCATGCATAATCATTGGCATTCTGTTAATGAACTAATTACATTAAAAGGTATCCAGCAGGAGGAGCTCTGTAAAATCAGAGGGAAAGCGGTGCTGTTTGAACACTAGCATGTTATCTATAACTGAAAACCTAAACTTTATTGTCAAGTTTGATAGTAAAGTTTAGGTCGGATTGAGTGTGGCCGAATTGTCAATACGACCACACCTAAGATTAGGCAGTGATGATGTGTGCAGCACTGAAACTACAGATGTTCACTGAATACATAGATGTTCACTAAAGTTGCTCACACTTACCTCACTGTCCTCATATATTACTCATAAAGAGTTTGGGATATTTAAATTTAGGTGATATTTAGGGGGATAACATGCTCTGCCCGTGGATGCGTGAGTTATTTTTGGGTACTCCAGGCTCCTCCTACCGTCCAATGACATGCATGTTAGGTTAATTCAGTGGTTCTCAAGCTGGGAGGTCCAACAACATGAAAGGGGGGTGCATGGAATTGGGAAAATGTAGCAGACAAACTAATGTTTTGACAACTTGGGCTTTAGAAAACATTCTGGTCCAGTGAGTGAATGGGAGCATGAGTGGTTGTTTGTCTCTCTATGTTGGCCCTGCGATGGACTGGTGACCTGTCCAGGGTGTTCCCTGCCTCTCACCTGTTAATTGCTGGGATAGGTTCCGGCTTCCCTGCAACCTGAATTGGATTAGCCGGTACAGAAAATGAATGAATGAAGGTGAAATTTAAGTAACATGTAATAAGTTGATGCTAAACTTATATCGTGACTGTAAAAGATTGAAGTAGAATCATGTGATGGTAATTCCTTCATCTCAAACTATTTATCTCAAACCAACTGTAGTGGGTATACCACAACATGAAATATCAACGTGTCAATACCCTGTCATGAATAAGGTCATGCTCTAATGATGTTTAAATGTGAACAGTATGATGCCACTGAACCAGATCATTAAACATGGTTCATGGTTCAGACATTTCTGTTCTTTGTTGCAGTTAATCATCTTGTTAGTTATGCAATAAATACGTAAACATTGAACAGTTGTACATGTACAGGTCAAATTAAGTTAACCTGTAAAGGCTCTAGTGGGTTTTAGGTTCATTCTGACAGCCGCAAAAAGATTAATATTCCTAACTTTATGTGATTAGTGTATTTATACATATAAATCGCAATTAGTATATTTGGATGAACATAATCGAGCAACAATATGCTATGGTATTATCTTTTTTGGGATGCTCTGCTGTCTCCCATGTTAATAGAGATGTTAACTGAAGCATTGCAGCTCCTCTGAGAATTCGAACAGCTCTTACTATGGCTGATACTTTTGGTCATGTAACTCAGAAAGAGTCTTCAGCAAAAAAGATGATTCAACCAGACACACTGACCTCTCTGTTGGGGTGTCACACAAAATAAGCAAAGCCCGTCTAATATACTAATAAAATGTGTTTCATTTTAACTGATATCTATTGTATGTGAAAAAACTATTGAGATGAGGTACAAAAGGAAAAAAAAAAAATCTGCTGCATGAATAAAACAGATCGATTAAGTTTTACATGAGGTCAACCACTCAGTCTGATATTACTCATGTTAAATAAAACCCCATGAAACAGAAAGAGTCAGAAAAAAGTAGAAATAAGTCAAGTAACAAAGAAGAAACATATATTCTTTCTTTACTTCTCCAGCTAACTTGATAAACTGATCTGACCCTCTCAGCTTCCAGCATATTGACTGCAAACATGTTCTGCTTACTAATGAGCATCATTGAATGCTCACTTGCCCCGAAATACACACACCACTGTGAGGAAGCTGCCAGCCAAAGATCAGAATTATTGATCTTTAATTGGCCCAATATCACCCCAAAACCAATACAGAGAGCCTGGGTTAATTACTAACAAGACAATCCCAACTGGGACAATTAATATGGAGTTTGCATTTAGATGTAGACAGCTTGTTATAGATGGAGCTCAGCCGTGATCACAAGTGTAAACAGTCAATGGGTAATGCTGCGTGCGTGTGTGTTAGTATACTGCTGGGATTAGTAAGATGGTGTGCTTCTATATCAATACATATAAAGACACTTACTTTTAAAAAGTTTACATTGTTTCAATAACAAAAAAATCTATCTTGTTCACACAGCAGTGATAAATGTCTTAGATATTTTTGTTAAGTTTAAATTAGGCTAATGAAATATTAGATAGCGATCTATAGTCCCACAATTAATCATCTTTATAAATGATTTGCACTCTTTCTGCTCAGTTTATAAAACCATTAGCCTGTGGCAAATCCAACAGATCTCTTTCCTCCTTTTACAGCATAAAACAGATTATTTAGGGTGTCACAGCTTCACCAGCTGCTAAAGTTACTGTGAAGGTAACAGAGACAAAAGTGTTTGTCAATGAGCTCCTTCATAAGGATGAAGAAGACTGGTTCAGTGTGTTATCAGGCTGCATATAATGGGTTTTATGGTAGACTTGGTGGAATCATCACTGGATGACATCCAACATCACAATGATGACAAGCTTCCAGGAAATAGATGGCACAGCATGTCTGTAAAAGAGGCAGACTAACTTTAAGATAAAATTAATGTTATTTAGTCCTGTTGATTAACAGTGTGTTGCTTCCTCAGTTAGTTTATATAGATAACTTAAAATTCTTAAAAAAAAGAAGAAAAAAAAATCTTCTCCATTCTTTTTCTTGTTTGTGCCTTAATGAGAAGGAAGATAATTTGTTCAAAATTTGGGGGAAGGGTGTGACTGTACTGATCAGTTCATTATTTTGTGGAATCAGTGACTGACAGTCAGCATTCACCCCTATTGAGCCACTTTAATTTCCCAAAAAATCAACAGGCAGCAAAGAGGGCACCTTTATTTCCTCCAGGACCTTCATATAAAAGATTACACCCAAATGAGAGAGCCATTCAGGAGAGAGCAGCTTCAAACCAGCCTCACCAGGCATTTCACCCAGTCAGAAGGCATCTACCTTTGCCAGATTAGTTGGCTTTAAGAGACCTGGTGATCCTGAGCTTGAGACCCTCCCTGTGACCACCATGGTGCTGCTTCCAGCTACGTCAGGTTTGCAGCTCCTGCAGGAAGCAGCCTGCAGATTTCACTTCTACATACACACAGCATGGACTGTGATTAGAAACCTCTCTTGGTCCCTCAAGTTGCACAAACGTCTTCTTCCATATTGCCATGTCATCCACGGGACCTCCTCTTTCACAGCATACATTAGACAAAAGGCCGGTGTCGCACTGAAGTGGTTATCCCTGATGGGAATTGTATCTCACTCTCGTTCAATAAAGCTGGATCCTCCTTACTCCTGCTCTAAGAAATGGTAATGGTTCAGTTCCAGTATTTACCCTTCTACTTGTCGGTGAAGCAAACAATACCACATCATGCACCGTTATCACATAAATATCACCTGTAGATTGAGATCATTGACTTTCTGTCTGTAGATTTGTCCATAAAAGTTTCCCAAGCAAAACAGTCCTCACACAAAATCACAATAAAGCTAACTAACTTGAGAACATCCCTACATGAAAAATTTTAACCACAGCATGTCTTGTATGCTCATTCAAACATATACACCCCAGTGACCTACACAGTCAAAGCAGAGGGCCTGTGCATCATGCCATAAATCTTTTTCATGACCCTACAGGGACAGTTGGATGATTCCCACATCTAGCATCATCATCTGTCAAAACATTACAAACTTCTGAACGAAAGTACAACCCTGTCTGGGAGACGTAAATCTGGTGCCTCTACGGCTGCTGCCGCAGAGCCAAAAACATAAAGTTCAGTTCATGGTTGTCAAATAGCCAAATGACAAGACATGCTTTGGGGGGCAGCTGTAGCTGAGGTGGGAGAGTGGCTGCTAGCCATCTAAAAAGCCTGTTGTTTGATTCCCTGTACCTCCAGTGAATCTGAATGGATGAGTGCAGCTAGTATTGGAAAGCACTTCACATGATCAACAAGAGTAGACCGAACTAATCGTCCACTTTATTAGGTACACCTGTTCAACTGCTTGTTAACACAAACAACTAATCAGCCAATCACATGATAGCAACTCAATGCATTCAGTCATGTAGACATGACCAAGATGACTTGCTGAAGTTCAAACCATGCATCATAATGAAGAAGAAAGAAGATTTAACTTGGGAGTGTGGAATGGTCATTTGGTGCCAGATGAGTTGATTTGAGTATTTTAGAAACTACTGATCTACTGGATTTTCACACACAACCATTTCTAGAGTTTATAGAGAATGGTCTGAAAAGGAGAGAAATATGCAGTTTACATTGCTGTAAGTCTTGAGTATGCGCATAAGGGTCAAATTACTGTCCCCGAGCCAATAATTTGGGCCTTCAGAATCAGACTATCATCTTAAGTACAACCACAGGATGCGTTTTCTCATATAACTTGTTTAAAAAACGAGAAGCTACTCATTACATCAGTTAGGGTTAAATAACTTGTTGACAGCTTAAACATTATCATCCATGCAGTCATTCTCCAGTGGGAGGTTCTTACCTACAATATATACTTCATTAAAGCCAGGTGGTGACTTTTTCTTTTGGTAATATACCAATATCACACTATCTGCCATTTAGTTAAATGGAAAAACCAGTTCAGTTCAAGCAAATCAGATCAGATCTTTCTTTAACTCCATTCAAACTACCGAACACTCAAATCTTGCCTTGTACTCCTCTTTCTAGCTTTCACTTTCCTCTCCTAATGTTTGCCCACATTATGATGTTTCGGAGCAAACCTGAACGCACACCTGGCAGACAGGTGAGAGCAAAGCTCTAAGAACAGTTAAAACCCACTAACTAAGGGATTTATTTAGGTGTTTCCTCAAACATCCAACATTCAAACCCTCTGCCTCTCTTGGTTTTCCTCTACATACGCTACTCTTTTCCTTGTGTGTCCTAGGCTTGTTTGTGTGTCACTTTCTCCGGTCTAAAGGTCAGTTATCAAAGGCTGTCAGTATAAATACCGAAAACTTTCAAAATCCTTTTAATGCTCCACAGAACTCCCTGTAAATCTGTGACTTGCCGAGTGTTTATAACATCTCAGGGCTCTCAGGTCATCAGGTGAGGGTCCTTCAGCCATATCAAGAGTTAGATCCGAGCCTGATGGGAGTGATTTCAGTTACTGTGGTGATGCTGTCTGCATCAAGCTGCCTGCTGACTAGAGGTCCATTACATCAGTTTATGTGTTCCAAACCAGACTCAAAACTGTCCTCTTATTGCTTGTTAACGACTGTGTGCATTTATGTGTACGTGGACTTGGATTCTAGCTTCTTTATAGTTTTTTTAGACAGCATCTGAAGATTATTTTAATCTAATTTCTGTTAGATATGTTTGTACACACTGGGGTGAATTCCATCCTTTTTCACTTTTGTTACTGTTGTTTATGTGACATTTTCTGATATTGGTGTTAATATTTATATATCTTCTCTTCTGATGTACACCTTTGTCTGTTTCAAACCAGTTCGGTAAACCATCATGGATATCTGTGTTGATGTCTGGGCTTCTTGCACAGACATTAGTTGCCCATACAGATGAAGTCATTAGCAGATGGACTCAGGAAAGTTAACAAAAGACTTTAATTGTAGACAGAAATTGGTGAGTTTTCAAAATTGTGTTTTGGTTGTGCGATTTTGCTCGATTCTACTTCAACTACAAAGTAAGTAGTCAAGGGGATTAAAGGAAAGGGAGGAAAAGATGAATTTTCAATAGAGGATTGTTGGGGCCTTCAAAGCTTCAGTGAGGAGATAAGAATAAACGTCTTTATTTGAAAAATGATTTATGTTGATGCAAAATGGATTATGCATCAATGTAAGTAGAACTACAATTTCTTATTTAATCGGTTTGGAGTTTTTTGTGATGATGAATAAATCATTAAAAAACAAAGCATGCAATGTTGATTTGGGTCAACCCTACTAAACCAGAAAGCTTCTGCTTCCAAATTCTTGTCCCTTGCAGTCAGCACATTGATATGCAGATGATTTAACAGACAATGATTTAGATGTGCTGCTGAAAATATAAAACTACTTACTACTTATACACAAATTCATAGAGAATAAAGAAGGGTGGGATAAATATTTACTTTTGAGGTGCTTCCCCAAAAAAGGGGGAGAAATATTAAATGTCTGAATGTAGATATGATGGAAAATATAAACAAAAACAACAAAGCTGAAGAACGAGCTGTGACCCGTTCCCAAAGTCAATTAAAAGACAAAGTTTTCCCATTTACAGAACACGTGCATGAAAATGACAAAAAGAGGGCAGCAGGGACTTAAAGCTGAGGGATGAAGGGATGAGGGAAGGTAGAGAAACTGGAGGAATTAAGAAAGGTAAGAGAGGGAGAAAAAAAAAGGAAGGAAAGAGGAGAAAGTGGGTCAGACAAGCAGACAGACAGTGGAGACTGCTGCTGCTGGATTTGGTAGACTGAAGCTCTGTGAAACCCTCCCCGACGTGCGCTACACACAGCCGCCAGACACACAATAATCAGGCACACACCCAAAATTACACCACGTATACACACACCCACTAACACAAACTACATGATTTATTAGCTCCTGGTAATCTTGTCACTGGCACTTTAGCCACGCCCACTCTAAGGATCCATGGCAACATTATTCACCAATCAGAGTACAGCTATTCAGCTTTTGCCTGTTTCCATGTGTCTTTTCCTCACACACATTTCTGAGACTCAAACTATTTGTTTTTCCAGGTGTGAAAACTTTAGCTGTCACACAGTTTTCTCCTTTTGTGTGTGTGTTCATATCAAAGTGTGTATGCTCATTCTCAGACTTACAGGAATGTATAAAGCAGTACACACACAAACATGCTGGAGGGATATGGGAAGGATGTCTGGAGGTCTGCCAATATAATAAACTCCATATAAACCTTGTGACCCAAACACACTGTTCCTCTCTCACCTTTAATTTTTATACAATCACACGCAAACACACACACACACACACCCACCCACACACACACACACACACACACACACACACACACACACACACACACACACACACACACTCCCTTAGCATTTTCTTTCTCTGTGCACTAATCCTTTTCTCTTCTACCTCCTCCTCCCTCTCTGTCTACACTCATTTTTTTTCTCATCTGCCTATCCCCCTCTATTAGTTTCTCCACCCCCCCAATATCATTCTTTACCTTTCTCGTGTCTTTATCTCCCTCCCTCCATCCTTTCAGAGTCCTTATGAACTGTCCACATAGAGATAAATAGATAAATCAAGGGGAAGAAAACAGAGAGAATAACAAAAAGAATTCACATGCACAGTTTAATTAAAATGAGTGAAAAGTGTGTACACACCACTGCATGCCTAATAGCAAATATTTAGAGATCAAATCCCTGTGATGGAAACCTTATAACTCCAAAGCCCTCATCACCATTGGATTGAGGTTTTATTGGACAAACTGTTTCATGTCAGCAAACAAAACAGGATTTGGGAAGGGATTAAATTGTCTCCAAAATCTCACTTGACAATGTATCCAGACTGCATGGATTGGCTGTCTTGCATGCAGCATGCATAAGCCCTTACAGGATTAAAGAAGAGACTGGTGTGAGGTTTTAGAACATTTCTAGACACAGTTTCTTAAAGACTTCTCTGTTGTGCAAAAAGTAAATACAGCCTTGTAGTTGTCTGCAGCAGCGGGACACAGAAACGCTCAAGTTTTAAAGTAAAAACCTATTTCTGGTAGTTATTATATGATTTTATGGATCAATGCTTTTATCATCATTTATTATTGTAACGTGCTTTTATTTTTGTCATCTCTCAAATCTTTTGTTTTTGTTTGTTTGTTTTCTTGAGCTAATATTTTTAATCCTTTTATTTGATTGTTTTAATTGTTGTGTTCTTACATTATTTTTATTTTGTAAAACACTTTGGGTGTTGCTCTTATGTGCTTGATAAAGTGCTATATAAATAAAGTTGAGTTGAATTATGGTATTTAACTCCTTTCAGCTCTGTGAATTGCATGTCTGAGATAAATTTCACAAACAAATGTATGTATACCAAAGAAATAAAGAATGCACTTTAATGAAATACCGAACATGTTTCAATGATAAGAAGTACTTGTATGTAAAATACAACAAACTCTTGTGTATCTATTAGAAAATATATCTTAAAAAAAGCATCTATTTCAAGGTAGCTAACCCATGCCTCATTTATAGAAACTTGTTGTTCTTGAGGATGTAGCAAGTTATTATTAAGGAAATCTAATATTCCACATATCATCTCCAACACAGTAAATACCAGTTACTTTTTTCCAACAAACATATCAGAAAGTTGCAAAACAGCACAGCCCAAGCCAAAACTAACGTGTGTTTTGACTGACGTTCATCACGGCTAACAAACATTTTGATTTGCTTTAAAATGCTACCGCTTAACATTAGCTTGTGTTTGGTCCACTCTGAGGACTGGATGTAGATATAGGCTAACTTCTATTACGGTGCTGTAACATCAACAACACAGATACAGTGTGTATGAATTACTGACATCTAGTGGAAAAGATGGGCACAGAAATTACTTTAAACTCCAAGCACAGTTGAGAATGGATGGTGGCCATCAGTGGCCAAAATTCTTCTCGATATAATGTTTAAGGGATCCAGCGGCTTCAGGTGCAGCGATGACTGCACTACAGTTAACTACTTCAACACTGTGTACATGTGTGCTGTCTTTGTGCCTTTACTTATCCCAAACGGTGCCTATCAAACAGAGCTGGTATAGTAGATAAAAAAAACTCAGAGGGTTCTTACTTCACACAGAGTTGTTTGTCCACTCGGCGACACCGTAGTAAAACCCATTGCACAAAAATGGCCTGATGGTCTGAAGAGGATTGACATGCAGTCTTTCTCAACAGAAAACCAACAACAACCAACAAAAAATTATCTAAAATCCACCTCTGAATGTCAGTTAAAAACAAAACAAAACAAAAAAACATCATAGCAAAACATCTGGCACAAATGGTTGTAAATTTGGTTTATTTTTCTTGCATTTAGGGGACAATGAAACTGAAGTAGCAGCCTGTTGGTTATGACAAGCAACAGAGAACCTTTCCTGGAACTGACCCAGTACTGATGAACTCCTTAATTCACTAACAATCTGTTACAAGACGCTCCTGCTTTTATTACATCCAGCTGAAGTGTCACATTGAAGCATTGCCCAGATAAAAAAAAAAAAGTTGGCTGTTGACCAAACTTTTTTGGATTGTTTTATAACCTCACATTTTCACAAATATGTTGTGAAGCTTAGTTTGTTTTTCAGATCCCTGTTCATTAAATAAAACAGATTTCTCAAATACCTACAACAAGTTTTAGCTTTAAATTAAATCCTTATCCCAGAGGCTCACTGTCTCAAATAACATTCTTTTGTGTTTGTTGGAGGTTTTTGAGATTTAGATTTCAGTGCTGGATTCAGCACGAATGAACAGATGTGATGGTTTTTCTGCAGATGTCTACACATATTGTCAGGTAAAGGTTCTCTTCTATCCACCTCTTCTCAGTAGGGGAAGTTACAGAGGAAGTCATTCAGACTCAAATCACACTCAGCAGCAGGAGAAGGGCTTCACGCAGCAAGGTGTAAAGCCTAATTGGCTGTATTTTATTACCTGACCAGGCAGGGGTAAGTGGAGGTCTGAGGAATGTGTTTGCAGATGCTGCAGTGTGCTCAGCAGGGAAGCTGTATTCCATAATGGCTTGAGAGGCTGGATGAGATAAAATTATATCATTGGGGAACATCATCTAGATTGTGTTCAGAGCTTCAGGGTGAAACTCCACTTGGAAAGTGATGGATATTTGGCTCTAACGGTGCAGACTCAGCTGACTGTAATCTTTGTAACCTTCCAATTAACTTCAATTTATTGTACTTTGGATTTACAGACTGAGGACAGGTTTCCCCGCAGCAAGATATCCGGCTGCTAGTTTGCTCTGATTTCACCATAAAACCAGGCAGGCAATCAAGGAAAACTTCATTGAAATAGACAAATATGTTAATTTATTAGACAGATTAAGAAATAACTGCTTACTGTTGAGTTAGTATTTACATGGAGGAGTTATCAGAAAAATGTGATGGTTCATCATTAAGTGTTGTGATTAGTTTTTTTTAAGCTTCACACAACAGAGTATTCATATAAAAATTATATATAAAATCAAATATGCACAATTAACTGCATTAACAAAAATATTGCAATATGAGAAAAATAGATTTTGTAATCACAAAATGACATGCAAACCTGACCAGTAGAAGCACAAAGTTGCAAGAAACATGCAAAATGGCTCAATAGAAGCTGCCACTGCAGAAACATTCGTGTCTGGAAACAGCATGTCAATTTTGCAGAATTATTATTCTTATTTTCTTTCTTTTGGTGTTTAAAGATGATATTGCACAGTCTAAAAAGTGTCCACACCCCTGTTTAAATACCAGGTTTTAGTTATGTTAAAACATGAAATTACAACAAATGCTTTCAAACTTTAATGTGACCTATACCTTGTTCAATTCTAATAAAAAATAAATGTCAGTGTGGGGGGAAAATTAAAAAATGTACAATAAACTGATTGCACAAGTGTTCACACCATTAAAAGGAGACTTTATTGAAGACCTTTTTGATTTAATTAGGGCGTTCAGTTTTCATGGGTACACATACTTGCTATCAATTAAAGAAACTGATTAACTCCACATAAGGTTCAGCTGTCCTCATAGGATTTTTCCTCACAGTGGTCACATTTACATGAGCGTTTTAATTCCCTTTAATTCAGAGTAAAAATTAAATCCTTTTTAAGAGACCTTGTAAACACTTGATTCTGAATGAAAATGATTATTCCAGATTGAAATTAAATTCGAAGTAAGTGGCTGGCTTATTCAGATTTTAAATCCAGACTGAATAATTTCTCAATCATATTTACGTTGATTCTATTTTAAATTAATTTGTTCTGCACATGCTCGTTCCCTTGTCCTGTCGCAATGATGCACATATCTCCCTTCACCTCCTCAGATAACGAAAGAGAAGTAGCATGCTAGTGTCGAGCTGCTGCTTCAAAACTATAACCAAAATTAAAGCAAAAATGGTTCTTATTATGTGGTCTTCCATGTTTTAACCAAAAATAAAAGAAGTGGGAGTTTTTTTTTTTTACCTCCAGTAGACATAACTAAGTCATGTCCGCCCCGTGTCCAATCACAACCCTTCCCAACCCCCAGATCTTAAGTGGAATTAAATAAAGACAATTAAACGTGGCCATTTATTCAGTTGCCTACTACAGCAAAAGTCATGGTTCACAGAGAGCTTAGAAAACCTGCCTGTGTTTAATATCTGACCACATCATCAACGGGACCACATTGTTGAAAGGCATCGGTCAGTAGGAGGGTACAAAAAACATTGTACAGCAATGGCAAAAACCATGAAGCACAGTAAAGACAGACAAAATATCAGACAAAAGTGAAAGTACAAAGAACTGGACATGGTGATCAGGGAGGCTGTGCCAAGAGACCTTCATTAACTCTGAGGAAAGTGCAGGAATTTTTGGCAAACACAGGTAGTGTCTGACAACAATGTTCTTTATTTTCCATATGTCTGGATTATGGAGTAGGGTTGCAGGATGGAAACTTTTCCTGACAAAGAAAAACACCCAAGCCCTACTATAATTCGCAAAGAAATACATCAAAGCACGTGGGAAAATGTGTTCTGCTGTGATGAAACCAAGGTAGAACTTTTCGGCCACATTTCCAAAAGCTACATTTGGCCAGAAAACCCCTTACTTGCATCTGTTTGCATCTGGGAAGAACTGAAGAGGGCTGTGCACAAAAGATGCCCTTCCAGTCTGACAGAATTTAAGCACGTTTTAATAGAAGAGTGGGAAAATATTACAAAGTCAAGACATGACATGCTGATAGACTCCTACCCAGACTGAATACTGTGATCAAGTCAAAAGGTGAATTAATAAAGTATTAGTTTAAGGGTGTGAACACTTATGGAACCAGTTTCTCTTTTCTTTTCTTTCATTTAAGATTTGTTTGTTTTTTCATGGTACTGTACAGAGTATAAGTCCCATTTAAGGTGGAAAAAGTTTATTCTAAAATGATTTATTGTGCTTTCATTTGTTAACATAAAAAACTTGGCATTTCAACATAGCAGTGAATACCTTTTATATCCACTGTATTGCAGTACTTAATCTTTAAAAAAAAACTAACAAAAGAGAACACAAGCGCACTAAAACTATGAAACATACACAGTCACATATATTACTATATGACTGAGAAAGACCAATAAAACCAGAAGTCTGGTCAGTTACGCACTGGTTGAAGCTACAATGATACCCTACGACGGATGTTCTCTCAATAAATATTATTAAACATCTAATAAATGTTTTCTTTAGCAACCTTAAAGTGCTTCATATTCCTGCTAATAAATACCAATGTTTAAAAAAATGCTTGTTTGAAAGGCTGTTCACAATACAGATCATGAAACTGCTCACAAAACTGCTGAATTATGCCCAAAAGCAGCCATGATAACATTATTAAAGTTTGCTGGCAATGCAAGTTAAGACTTTGATATTTCAACTGGAGACAGAGGCACTTAGTAATTTTATTTATTATTTTCAGTAGCATATTGTTTTTGATGTACAGAACAGCCTTTTATTTCAGGGGCTCTGAAGTGGTCATCTATGGCTGATCCAAAGGCTGAAACAAATGTATCAGACCGTTATTAAGCACTTTTCCAAAAAAGATCAATAAAAAGCTAAATAGAAATTGATTCTCTGTCCAAATGTCCATCATTAAAAAAAATAAGAAAAAAAAAGTGCAAAATAACACTAAGATAAATCAATATTACTGGCAAACTTAACTCCTTTATGCAGTGGACAGCTGGCCTTGTCTGACTGTAGACTAAAATAATCATGACCAAACCTGATCTGCTGCCTGCAGAGCTGATTGTTTTCTGACTGGCAGCATTTAAACATTTACAAACCTTTCTTTCTTTTCCATTATTTACTGTTATTGTGTAAGAAAGAATAAATGTTGGTTCAAGGCCAACTGTAAGGTAGAAATATCAGATAAGGTAGTGATTTATTTGCATCTTTAGCTGTAATATATGGAGGACTAAAACTGCCAAAATAAGAAATAAATACAGAAATATAAAACTGGGCCTATAAACAAATTGATATGCCTATAAATAAATTAAAAACATTTTCCCATTAAGAAACGTATAAGATGTGACAAAAAATTCAAATTTCTTTTGTCATTTCCAACAGTTTTAATGTCACTTTGTATTAATATTTAAATTTATTCATTATTTTTTATTTTCTTACATTTCCTCTCTCCTTTATTTATATGCCTGTATGTATTTTTATTATTATCCTTTCACGTTTACTTATCCCCAAATCTTAAATTTCTGTATTTTATTTTCATCTGACATTTTTATTTATTAATTAACTTTTTTTTACACTTTTTTATGGTAGTAGTGGGAGAGACAGACATCTATAGTCAATCCGATTCACTAAGGCCAGGTAGACACGTAAAGACTTTTTTAATCTGATGAGATTTTTTTATCTGGTCGAGACCTCACATGTGAAGATAAAAAAAAATCAGTTTTGATTAACACACACATAACGATGCTGTCCCACAATTCATCTACAATCTAGTCCGTCGAGCAGGACAAACATCGAAACGTAGAAGAAGAATCATAGCAACAACCGGCAAAAAAACGAACAAAAAGTAACAATCAGAAAACACAACACACAGCATGGAAGATGACATACAGGACGAGGGAATGATGGTGGTCTTGGGACTATTGTTAACAGAAAAAGCCAGAACTGTAAAAAAATAACACACTGGAGACGGCGTGAACATGGACTTTATTTACTTCCTTGTTCCCCAGCCAGCTCGCTCTCTGATTGGCTACATTCTGTGCCACGTCACCATCCATGCAGTCAGAATGCACGAGTCGTCGGTGTTCCTCAGAAATCGGCTCTGAAATATTAAACATGTTCAATGTTCCCAATTATCGACTACGACCCGTTTCTGAGCGGATTATCGGAACAAATTGGCTCGTAACACACCTCAGACCAAATGATAATTGGACAGGGAAATCTCGCGATGATCGGGCGTTTGCTGTCCGAGGTCGGGAAGAGGAAAAATCGGGACAAAAACATCCCCAAAGTCGTTATATGTGTACCAGACCTAAGGGCCTTAGACCTGCATGCTAAATGCCTGACTAATAGGCGATGAGCTCACCCCTAAGACACGCCTTGAAAGAACGGCCCCTCATTTACATAATGAAACAGAAACGTACACAGAAATGTAAAAAGGAGGTGAAGAAATGTAAAAGTAGACGCATGAATAAATAGGCTTGGAGAAATAAAAAGAGGAAGAAAACGCAAGATTGGAAATAATGAGTACATAAATATGACTGAATTAAAAAAAGTTTTAAAAAAATATAAAATAAATAAAAATGTCAGATGAAAATAAAACATAAATTTATGGTTTGGGGTTAAGAAAATGTGAAAGGAAAATAAAAAAATAAATAAAATAAAAACAGGCATACAAATAAAGGAGGGAAAAAATGTAAAAAAAAATCACCAAACAATGAAACGGAACTGAGGACAACGTGGAAAAGTAAATAAACTGAAATATTAATACAAAGTCAAATTAAAACAATCGAAAATTACAAAAGAAATTAGCATTTTTTTTGTCACATCTCATACGTTTTATTTATTTATTGGCAAACCAATTAGTTTAAAGGCCCAATTTTATATTTGTATTTCTTTCTTATTGTGGCAGTTTCAGTCCGCCATCGTAATGTGTTCTCCTTGTATTGTAGTCCAGATCTTGGTGTGTTTTCTCTGTGTGGTACAGCTTAGCTTCATATAAACCCTTTTATTTTTTATGCTGTTCTTTTTACCTTTGTAAAAAAATATCTGGCACTTTTTTTTTTCCTTTTCTTGCATTTCGTCACATTTCATGTTTAGATTTTCCAACAAACCCCGCAGAGTAGCTTTAAATATTACATACTCTAATAGTTTTTTTTCTTTTTTATACTCTTGAAGGCAGCATTTGAGCTGGCTGCACTGACAGGCTCTCGGAAGATGTTTTTAAATTGGCCCTTAGGGGGCGTTGCTTCACGTCAAATCCAGTGAAGAGAGATTTTACGGTTCAGCTGTGGCTGTGTTAGCTGGTACCGTTTCAGAGACCCTACTGTAAAATATTAAAAACCTGGGTCAACTGGGGGCCCCTCATATTTCCCCCATTACTTATTGATACATCCCTGTCTGTGTGTAACTTAGCTGGTGAGTCTGTACGATGTGTGTGTTTGTGATGTGAAAGCTGAGATAAGATGGTGAAAATGAGCCAACATTTACAAGTGCTCAAAAGTAGAATGTTTCCGCCTGCAAACAACTGGTAACTTAGGTCGGTGAGGCAGTCACTTGAACGTGTATTAGACATAACATACCACAGTTACTTACAGTGGAACTTCAGTGCATGGATGTATTAATACTTATGTGTGCATTTACTTTCATGCATATTGATGTTTGCATACATGAATAGTGTATGACAAACCATCTGTGTCAAACATATGTAGGTGCAAGTATGTATTTAATCCTGCATGTGTGAGGGCACATGTGCTGTGTATGTGTGTGCTGCCATGTTAGCCCTATTGTCTTCTCAAAGTGATGTGAATTCAAGGTTTAACTCCCAGTGAATTATTTATCTCTGCAGCAGTTTTGGCACCTGCACTGGCCAAGGGTCTGAAAATATGCACCCCCCCCCACCTGCACATACACAGTCATACACAGTCCAACAACACACATAACGTGCAGAATTATACAGCCGAAGCAGCTATAAATATTTATACCTCTCCTGCCTCATATTTATTTAATCCAGTAGAGCTCATATCAGAGGGGCAGCGGGATGGTGAGGATATCCAGAGAGAGGAGGAGGTGATAGAGAGAAACAGTGATGAAGGAGGAAAAAAATAGAGACAGGAAGACAGAAGTTGTTTTAGAAATATAGATGCAGCTGGAAACAAAAAGGTTGGGAAGATAAGCTAAAATAAAACATGAGAAGGAGGCAGAATGACAGGAAGTGGTATCGGTGGAAAGAGGAAGTTCATTAAGAGAACATAAAAACAAAAGGGCGACAGAGAGAAGGATAAAAGTTGGTGGCTCAGGTGTATCATTGTTGTTTTTACTGAGCAACCTGAACCGCAGCCACTCAGGTGCACAACTGAAGCTAGTCTATGACAGCACTTATTTGCAATGGAAAAAAACTGCATTTTAGCCTTTCGCACTGCCTGGAAGACTTGCCGCTGGGTTACAGCAACCAGGCAGGAAATGTCAAGGAAAATATCACCATGACTCTTAAAATAAAATCAGAAAAGGAGACAGAGTCAGTCAGCAGATGTTTTGTTTCCCCAAGAACTGAAAAAAAGTTTCATGCAGCTTCCTAACAGTCCCGTACTCTTACATAATGCATATTCCAGAAGTACATGAAGCAAGCAGAAGATGGGGGAATCAGAAACAGTATATTTCAACTGATGCAAAAGCTCAAACTTGAAGCCAAATAGTGGGCTGTTCAGAAATTTAAGTTCAATACTGTATTTTGTGTTTGCACGGCCATGAGCAGTCTGGTCAGAGCTTCAGAGGAGTGATGCTAGCAGTAGCTGATGTAGCCTCATGCTGCTTGCCTGAGGACAAGGTGAGCAGAAAGAGCCCTGACTGAATATAAAAAGATTGATTTAACCCCTGTGATGTCAACAGTTGGTGACGATGGTTGAAGTTGTTTTAGGTGGATTTGGTTCACTGCTGTGACAAAGCTTTGCCATGATAATGCCAAATTCATGTACCTTACCAAATTGACATGCTTATTCCGCAGATTAGTCTCTTTCCATTATAACACATTAATTTTGACAGCCCGAGTTTTTCACCCTGGTATTGTGTTCTGTAGCTGTTTATGAATACCGAGTACGAGTATATGCACGTCGTATCAGACCGATACCCCAGTACTGTGCATCCGTAATGGTGAATCAACAACAAACATTTCAGCCACAAGAAAATAATGCATATCTTACCCTGGTCAAAGTAACAAAGACAAACAAGTTACAACAGCACTTCTCATCCCGAACACAAAGAAAAGTCTGTTGATTACTTTACAAATAAACTACTCAACTGTCACTATAGCAGATTTGATTACTTGACATTATTATTGTGGATGAAAAGGGGGTCCTGCAGAAAAAGTTAGGAAACTACTGATTTAACCTAACTGTACCTCAAAGTATAAATTGTTGGTAATATACTGTATAATTGTTTGTTAAACTGATACTGGTCAATTTAACCATAGATCTTCACTGATCCACCATAACAATGAAACATCTGAGAGGTAAGGTGACTAACACAGTCCCATCATGTTACAAAAGAATGTTCTGCTGTGAAAATCTGCACCCCAGTAGTAATGTGATGTTATTTTGACACTTGTCACCTACCTAAAGGTTTGCAGACTTATCATCCCCTCCCATATATGAAGAAACCACCTCTTTAGTAGTAGTATTTCATTGATTAACAGCAGAGGGCTCCACAAAATCAGCATAGGAAGGACTTAAAAAACAACTTGCAAACTCCCCCAGATACAAGCTGATGGCATCCACAAAGACCCCTGCAATCTAAAAGATCTACTGATAATGTCCTGGTACCACTTCAAGTGTTGTTTGTCCACACCTGGACAACTCTTCTAGGGACATAAAGAGAACCAAGTGAAGTCATAGCGATAAAAACCCTCATCTAAAGCTCCAATTTAAAATCATAATTTTCCTTTATTGGAAAATAAATCAAAAAAAGTTTTTCCCAAAGTCATGATGGAGTCTTAAGCTACCAATCCTGATCAGTGGAATGGTCATCCTTCTGAAAACGATCAGCTCATTCAATCAGTCATCAATGCAGTATGTGTTTGTCGAATCAGTTTGTTTCACTTCAACAAACAAGCTTTTTCCCAAAAAATGGTCCAAAAGGGCAATTCATAATAGTATTCTTTCTTTCTTGTAGAGATTGGAGGGCTACATTCAGTCTCTAATATTACTAGAGATTATGCTATTTTTTTTAATCAGTAGTTTATTTCTTCATATATTTATGTACCTTTTCATCATGGCATATTTGGTCTTCCATAGCTATAATCCAAGAGACTTGAAAAGGATGTTGACAAATACAAGATTAAAGTTTAGATAAATGATTTGTTTGCTGAATTTAAGACAAAGCATGCATTTGCAATAAATATACATCAATTATAGACCCAATTCTTAACCTCTTGAAGTGCATGTAGCTGGCATAATTAAGTGTTTCTGATCTCTCCTTGTACCCTGGAAGGCAGCTCCGTGACCTTGTGGCATAGCATTATCAAAGGCAAGAGCCAAAGGAGCAGCTCCCTGCACACTTTGACGCCTTAGGGCTGACTTACACAGTCAAGCTTGGCATGCAGCATTTTAAACAGCAGTGGATCTCAACAGGCGGTTTCTAGCAGAGTGAATGGAGCTTGAGGCTACGTGAAGGTGTAAAGCCTGTTCTTGCCTTCAGCTCACACAGAATGATGCAGCGAGGCTTGTAAGCAGATCAGAGAGAGGAGAAAAAGAGCATTTTCACATTAACAAGGAGTTTTAGAATTGATTTGAAGTTTAATCTTGTAAACTCTAGACTGACCTCTGCTGCTGTAGCATAATTGTTTCGCATTTTAACTTTCCCTCTTATGGCTAAAAGATTCAGCGTTTCCTCTAAATTGATTCGGTCCATCTTTGAACTAAGATGAATATAGCTAGGTATCATTTTGTTAAATTGCAAGTTATATTTTGATGTTTCTGATTTCTCAGAACAATTAAATTCCATTAATCTAAAGCATTTCACTGAATCGAATGTCTCACTAGAGAATCCATCAGCAAGCGTGGACAATGACCAAAATCCTGCCGCAAAGGTCCTGCAAAGGTCCCAAAAGTAAATCCTGCAGGTTTTCGATGTGTCCCTGTTCAAAAACCACCTGACTCAAATAACTGAGTCACTGTGCAAAACTTAATAGGCTGTTGGATCCATTTCATGCGAGTCAGGTGCGTTGAAGCAGGAAACATTGAAAATCTGCAGGGCAGCGGCCCTCAAGGACCGACTTTGGACACCCCTGCTTTACAGCATTTTTGCAAATCTGAAGTTACTTCCAGATCACCTCAAAACGTACAGCCGAAACAAGGACGGCTGGTAAAAACGTTCAACAGTGTTGTCGAATGTTGTGATATAACAGTAACTATTAATGCTACATATACAAAGTCCTTGCCTCCTAATAACTTGAAGCATCTTGGAAATGGCCAGCAGCCTAAGAAGAAGGGACTGTGTGTAGTGAGCTAATATGAGGTTTGGAGCAGAGCTGTGCGTTATGAGCCAGGCTGATGCAGATCCAACAGGGTGCGTCTGTCTGCTGCATGACTCGGTCCGTCTGGCCAGCGGTAAGAACCATCCCCCCCTTTAGCTATTCGTACAAAAATATGTGTAGAGGCAGGGCATACTTCTGTTGGTATGTATGCATGAGATTAATTACTGCGCACTGCATCTGTTCCACATGTAGGCACATGTGTATGCAGGATTGAAGCTGATTAAGTTGACTTCTGGGTTTGAGTGTGTATGCATCTGTGTCTGTGAAAGAGTAAAAGAGTAAACCCTAAAATCAGAGTGGCAGAGCATCAGTGTGTCACTCCTTCTTTGCCTCTGTCCTCTCACTGACCCTACCTAACATTGCGTAACACAGAAGATGGTTTTATGCCAGATGAGTGGTCGGGTGGATGTACCATACCCAGAATGAAGGAGGAGAGAAGGACTCTGAGGGGTGTGAAAGGTTATGCCTACATCAATCAGGTGAATGTAATGAACTGAAAATGAACTTAAAAAGGTGAGCCAAATGTCCCATCTAGCAGCATCTGCTGTTTCTTAATGTGAGCTGGCTACTAAAGAGAAATCACTCTGAGGAGAGGCTGCAGGTATGGGGAAAAAGTCATAAACTCATATCATTTTACACATCATTAACAAAACCAACAAGAGAAACAGATGAACATTACTTCTTATGGAAAACATCCGATCCAGGATTTTGACTAGTGCTGTGTACAGAACTCTGCGCTTTTAAATGTTCCATATTTTGGAACATATCAGGGCGACTCCAGTACAAACCGATCAGCAGCAATATTAGGACCTCTGACGGGTAAAACAACACGTCTCATCTGCAGGGAAAACCTGCAACCTGGTTGATGAGCCTCATCCAGTAGAGTCGTTGGCTTAAGAGGGGCTTCAAAGAACATGACAGAATCCGTGGTTTTCACCAAGCCTTCAACCTTTCCAGAGACAGATCTAACGGCGTATGTGTGGAGCGAACCCAGCCCATCTCCATTCATAAACGTAAACATTTACACTACATCGGTTTGAACGGACTGGTAAACCAAAGACCTCATGGTGACCAATGGTGAATGACGTTAAATCCAAAACTTAGCCTATGAGTACAGGTACTGCTCAGTGAATCTTTCCCAACATTAAGGAAAACATAGTAGAAGTAACTAAGCTTTAGGGTAAATGAAAAAATTTATTTAACCTTGTTAAAACCTGTCAAAGTTCTAAGTATTACTAAAAAACAGAGGAAAAAATATTCAATCTATGTATGATGAAACTTGCTGTAAAAAGTGATCTGTATGAATATTCTGATACCAGGAGCAAAACCATAAAAAAATAATTCATTTTTAATTTTGATCTTTTTTTCTTTAACTTTGCATTTGAATTTGAACCATTTTACACTTCCAAGTACAATTTCTCTTCAAAAAGAACAATCTATCTCTATCTTTGAGGAATGTGTTATTAATATTGCAGAAAAAGGGGAAAAAAAGTTACTGAAATCTAAAACACAGGAGAGTAAACAAATCTAAATCTATCAGTCAGAATTACAAGATTTTGAGAAATTACTCAATAAAGGAATAAATAATTTGTTGTGTGGAAAACTGTAGAACATCCAAATGTTTTTGTGGCTTTTAAGATTTATTTGCTTTATTTGGTTATTACTGTGTGGATCCTGCCGTATGTGAACAGCAGATGTGCATCAGAGATTTGTAGTGAATCAAAACTAGAAGCTGAGAATGGTTTTGTCCCCTGCTTTTTGGGACGTTCAGAACTCTTCTCCTTAATCTTTACTGACTGAACAGTGAAGTCGGCTAACGTCACGCTTGTGTATACATAGATTTTCCTGTCATTCTTTACTTTGCTTCACAACTTCCTATCTGCTCTTTTCAGAGTGCCACACCAAGGGGTGGATTTGTGGAAAGAAAACAAACTTTGAAACTGTAACCGGTACTCAAAGAAAACGAGAGCTCTTCCTCGCCCTCACTTTGGCGCACAGTGTACTGACACAGTTTACCTGATACCTGCTGCTTCAAACCTGCTGCCCTCTGTCTCAGTTTGTCTGCCTGAAGCCAAAGAACTGATGTCCAAATTCCTGCTTCTGCTCTTCCAGCCACTTTCCTTGCTTCTCTATTCCATAAATGTCCCTTCTGCTAATCAAATATAATCTTCTCTCTCTGTCTGCATTACCTTCTTCTGAGAGCTCAGCAGTGAAAAGAGAAGGAAAAGGAAGTTATATAAAACATATGTCAGTTACTCATAATCAAAACTTTCCCTTGCTCTCCCTCTTTAAGTAGACTGTTTCATAAGTGTACTTTTCTGTTCTGCTCGGAGGGCCTCCTGGGTGTGGAACTGCTGACCTGCTGGGCTGAGTGTGCTGCCAAGTCTCTGCTGTGAGAGAGCGAAGGAGAGCAGAGGGCAGGACAGAGAACGGCACTGTGCCATCAGACGCTTTGCCAGCCTTGGCTGCAGCAGCCGTGTACCAAAGGGGTGGGAAAAGACTGACTGCAATTGTTTCGCTCAAGTAGTTTTAAATATGAAAACATGCAAGAGGAAATGAGAAATGAAAGGACACTCTTTCACACCTGTTTCCCTCCACCTCCCCACCTGAATCAGTTCCCAGGTCGAGCCGGCTTTAGTTCTTCTCGTTCCTCCTCTATAGCCCTTTTTCATGCAGCTTTCTCCTTCCTTAACTCAGATTCTGCAGATTTTTCTTGCTAAAGGCCCGGTCCTTTGTACCAGGGCTTCATCACAAACACTCCTCATAATCCAATCTCTTCTGTCGGGAGGTTCACACTGTGCAGCCTGAACAGGGTCATGTGGTTATTTAGGCTGGAGCACATTTTAAAACATTCTTTATCCAAGTGCAGTTAATGGTTATTTTCATGATGGAATAATTTGCTGACTCTTTTCTCCGTGAATGGATTGATTGTTTGGTTTGGAAAAACTCCAAAAATAACAAATTCAACCAAAAGTGCTCTAAATGATGCTCAACATTTTTGTTAATCTTCAGCCGATGAACCTCCTGCTGCTTCAGCTGCACTTGTATAAACTTTTGGCATTTTAATTTAAGAAAACACTTACTAGTAATTAAAGTCATACATAAGTGGAGTAAACTAAAAGTAGATTATCTTTCTTTGTAAAAGTAAAGAAGGAAAAGTACCAAATTACCTGTGGATACAGTACCATTAGCATAATACTGCAACAACTAGATACAGATACTTTTTGCTCTTAAAAGTAAAGTCACATGATTGTACAGCAATTATTTATCTTTATTGCAACAGCAATTTAAAATATAAATAAAACTCATTAACAAATACTTCCAGTAAATGTGTTAATAATGAGTTGGGGAGAGGATTGGAACTGGGTGCAGTTCACGTCACAGCTGTTTAACAATATATTTAAAAAACTTAACAGCTGCAATAGTTTTTTAAAATCATGTCTTGGCTGATTTGAATAATTTTTCTAAAGGGAAGTTTGCCTCGGTTGAAGCTTTAGTTAAAGACACACCTCCACTGCACCTTAACCTTACAAACCAGCAGCTGAAAATCAATGCAACATTCAACAAGTAACTTCCAATACCCAATCACGGTGACACACATTGCTCCGACATGTCGTGTGCTGATTGGATGAGTGATGTTGGGGACGGAGCAGGAGGAGAAAAGGAGTTTGAGCAGCACTCAGGAGAGGAGTACAGAAATGGAGAAAGCTCACCAGTGCATTAAGGACAGCACGGTGCAATTCGTTCCATTGGCAGCACTTCAAAGAGGAAAAGGAGGGGGATAATCCACCCCAACATTAGCCCCTGGAATCTTCTAGCAGCACTACAAACATGCACACACACACACACACACACACACATACACACACTTACTCACAGAAGCAGCAGGCTGAAAGGTTCGGTCGTGAGGTCTGATTGGGTTGGGGTCTGGGGATGATGGGATGCAAGGATGGAGGGGATTTTTCAATTTGCCAGAAAATCTGAGATGATTGGAATACTCTCCTGCACACATGGATACAATGCCATACACACAATACGCATCGATCTCCATAGAAAAGACCTCATGCTTGAACTTGGAGAGGAACAGGCCAAACAAAAATTTATGGAAAATTTGCCTGCAGAGGTAAATTGCCCCAAATTACAGGAAAAGGGTTAAAAATATGGGTCAGCACTGGATGATATGGCTGAGTCTTTAAAGTGGTGCAGGTGAGTCCAAAAGAGAGGCAAAGGGCACTTTTCCTAACCCTAACCCCATACTGAAGAAGATGGATAAAGTGAAAATTAGCTTGTAAAGTACATCAACAGCTCCTTGCATCAGTAGCAGTGAGCTGTCAACGGTGGTTCAGCCAATACGTGACCAAGTAGAGATTAATACTCCTCAGGGGTGACCTGCCAGCTGCACACAATCAATTGTCTCCTCTGTCAGACCTTTGAGCAACTAAAAGAAGAATAGGGGCCAATTCAGAGCAGCCTAAGATTCAGTAAGTTCAGTTTAACATGTCTTACATCGCACTTAGATGACACAATCCACCCACAGAGCCTAATAACAAACAGAGCAACAATTTCCACCTGTTAAGTGTCTCAACGCAGTTATCAGAAACAGTGTGACCTTAGTGAATTTACAGAAGTAAATACAGTAAATGGATAAAAGCAGTAGGAGTGAGTTATCCTGTAGCATGCAGGTCTACTGTACAAACCACAGGCACCATTTGACTATCCGTACTGTTTCCTATGCATAAATTAATTTCTCTAAATTAATATCTAAAAGTCGGATCTGTCACAATCAACATTTAATTGTGCAGTCCACAATTATTGTATGCCATAATCCTGATCACATCTGCATAATGGTCTCCATTCATATGGAAACAGCTGAATCTAACAAATGTCATAACAAGTTTAATGTATCTTTCATCAATTCTGATAAATGAATTTTTACATTATTTGTAGGCTCATATTGGCAATAACGAGTTAAAATGGAACAAGGAAAAACACTGAAATCATTTATCAGAATTATTTCCAAGACAAATAAAGTCATGATTGTGGTAGAAGGTCTAGTGTCTGATGTGGTGACATAAAGCAGTATAAACCAGAACCAGCTGAGTATGGGACCTCTATCTTTCCCCAGTGTAGGTGAAAACCACACAAGGGCTGCTCTAGATTTTTCCTTTTGGGGTCATTGAAGTGACATGTAAAAAGGGCAAAGAGGGAGAGCTGTGGTGTTTTTGGTTATGAACTTATTATTTTCATACATTGTCGCACAACTGAATAAAAACATTAGTTCTGAATGTCAAATAGATCACCCTAAATTTTACACACTGCAACTCTAATGTTTACAATATCATTTATCAATTTAAGTGGTCTGAGATTGTGTATAAATTCAATCCACTCAACCATTTGAGTATCAGGTGTGTAAGAGATGTATCTAAACATCCAGTGAGGGCTCAAAACTGAAAATATGGATAGTAGAACACTAATGAAAGCATTTTTACAGTTTGTCCATGTGGATGACAACCTCATTAGACATAAATAACTTGAATAATTTACCATAAAAATGGCAGTTTCTATGGTGCTTTAACAAAGCAAGCTGTTTGAGCATTTCTACTGACTGATTTACCTTAAATTGATTTAATAAACTAAGCTAAATTTAGAAACATGAAGTGGCATGGTTCATTTCACAGCACACACATCAATAATAGGGAGTCAGTAGGGAGACGAGTTATGGAGTCGATGGATACACTGACTGGTCAGGAGGTTAGCAAGGCCTACAACAATCAATAAAGCCTGACCACTGGAGACCAGACTGCTATAGCTACAGTTCCACCAGTCTTTAGAAAATAAACACCTCTGTATAGTTGTGCTCCTATCAAGCACAATACATGATATTGGGAGTAAATGAAGCAGCTACAGACTCAAAGACCACCTGCAGCATACGGTTGCGTTTTAATTTTATTTCATCCAGTGCCATTAGTAGCAAACTAAATTAAACCATAACAGAACTTTATGTGTCTACTCTCAGAAACAACTTAGGAAGTAACAACCTGCCCAATGGGAACTTTTTTTTTATTTCAAGTTATTTCAAGTTAAGAGCTGAGGAATTGTTCTTTAAAGACCGTATTAACCCTGTGGGGTGCTGGACTTAACAACCAGTCATTCCAGCTGAGACCAGTACAGGAAACTCAGGAACAAATGAAGAATTGCTTCCAATTATTCCCTGCATTTGTATGTCATTCCTTCATTTTTTTCTGCCACATTTCAAGTCAGTTAGCTGATATGCAGCCACCTAATTACCTGAAGCAATATTTCCCCTACCATTACATTAAGGGTCCATCAACAGCAAACCCCACCCTTTCTAGAAGGTCAAGTTAATTGTATCCTCTCTTCTCTCTATATCGCGCATGCCATCAATTGGCCACAGAGTTTCTTTTAAACAAAGCTGTTCATTAAGATTTATGTGGGGACTTGCGATTCAAATCAAAATAAAAACCACAAGATATTCTTATTTTTTCCTGAGTAAAAAGCCATGCAGACGTCCAGCTCTCCTGCTCTTGCCAAACCACAGTTAACTGTATCCCACTGGCCTCAGGTTGTAGAAGACGTTTGGCGATGAGCTGTCCGCTGTAATTCTGACTCTGCATTGTGGCTTCCAGGGTCAGAAAGAGGTTTATAGAGCAGCGAATGCCAATCAACTTTAATAGCACTGCCAACATGAGTGAGCAGTGAGGAGTGAGGTCATGGGCATAGCCACAACCAATCTGAGAAATGGATACATGCTTAGCAGCGTTAGCGGTTCTCTGACATCCGGCTGCTTACCAAACTGATTCTACGTCTTTATTTGGCTCAACATGCGCCGACACCCAGCTCACACAGATATATCTCACTATGCCTGCCAGGTTGATGGCAAGCTGTTTCAGTAAAGAGAAACACAACATGCCTGAATGCGAAGCTACAACTTCCAGAGCTCAGGTTTAAAGAAACGTTAAGATGACCCCTCTAGGATTATGACACCCACTCTGTTTGACCCCCCCCCCCCTCCACACACACACACTCCAAACCAAAGCAAGCCTTTTAATAATGGGTGCAAAAACATTACCATCCTTTTCTCTGGGGAATACCTCAGCTTTCCCCAAACACACACAGAGTCTCTCGGAAAAGAGAAAAGACTCAGGGCTGCTGCAGCTTCCACAGTGTTCCACCACAACAGTTATGTTTCACATCCCAAGAGACCAACACGTGTTATGTCTGTTCTCTGGGTCATCTGTAACAATATTTTCTGCAAAGTTTTTTTGCAACTAAAATGCACAAGAAGTAAAAAAAAAAAAAAAATTCCTGAAGACAAGCTTGTGAAAATTCCTTGAGTTTTCTGCTCGGTTTCAGATAGCAAAATTAATCTGTTGCTGCAAACAGAAAATCCAAATGAATTCCCTGTGGCAGGTGAATTTTCATTAGAATTTTCAGTACTGGGTTATCAGTCCTCATTATATCACTGAGCCATTTCATTAAGCTTTCATCCTCTGAGCTATTCAATTCTTTTAACATTAATATTCATGGGAGTAAAAATCTACTTCATGATTCTGTCAGTGATGTTCTTAATTAACATTCTGAACATTGTACGTGATCTCAAAGTGGATCCACAATACCGTGTCAATCAAGCACCCAGCACAAATATACCGAAAGGAAACCCACCTGCAACTGAATATTACCTGTGATAAAACCACAATTTAGCAATAACCTAAAGAAACAAGCACACTAATCATCCTACTCACCCTCTCCAAGTCCTGTCGGAGGTGTGTGAATAGTTTGAGGCGTCTGTAGAGGACGTCCTGCTCCTGCTGGGCCAGGTTGTCCACCTCATCCCTCTTTAAAGTCACTAGAGGCTGATTAAAGTTGGCCTTCCTCTTCAACTTCCAGAACTGGTATAGAAAGTCCACCTTAAATAAAGAAGAGATTATACTATTTGTTAGGTGTTGCCAGCAGGTTAATTGAGACATTTATCTAAATATCTTTACTATGCTGCATCATTATCTTGTTCAAAGTATCTGTTTTGCATTTAATGTATGTCGAATGTTTTTTAAAACTGTTGAAACTACCTGGACGTCACACAGTTATAACAAATGCTCACTAGGGGGCGACATTTTCCAGAACGACCACTGACAAAGAAGAAATTTTTAGCTCATCAATTGGCCAAGAATGTAAACAGCTCATTCACCGCAAGTAAACAACAGAGCAACAATAAACTTCAGAAGTCCTGGAGCTTCTGTTTTGACTTTGGTGTTCAAACCTAATGCAGTTTTCAAAATAACCATTCCGGTATGAGCAAGAGAAGCAGCGAGCTTTCCAGCATGTTGGCCTTCCTGGTGTCCTACGTCACTTCCTGTCTTTGGTTCACTGGATGGTCCGTTTGCTTTCACACTGTAAGCTGCATGTGAACCGAGACCTCTTGTTTTACTAGAGTTAACCAAAGTTTGTTTCTTTGGTCCACACCAGAGTTTCAATGTGCATTCACACTACTACAAATGAACCGGACTGTACAAGGAAGCACACCAGGGCTCATTTAAAATGAACCAAACAGTGCCAGTCTGAATGCAACTTATTCTAAATAATGTGAACAGCAGTGTTTCCCCTACCATAATAATAGCCCCATCTAGGGCTGTGCAATATCTCAATTTTTTAAATAATGTTGATATAATGTTACACAAGATACAGAATTACACAATATTGCTTATGTCGACGTAGAGTTCACATTGCATTAGAATTATAAAAACACAACTTCATAGTTCTGCCCACCCCCCACGTTGGAGCACAAGCCACCACCCCCTCCATCCCTCACTTCAGTAGTGGCAACAAGGAGACGGATACAAATGGGAAGCAAGTGGTTGAAGAGCTGGTGGCCCCATTATTTTGAGATGGTTCAGATTCTAAGTTGCAGATGAACAGCAGAGTAATATTGTCTGTAGAGAATGATGAAAACAGGTTTCAAAAAAAGGTTTGAGCACAACCGATTCGCTCCATCGTTTACAGCATCGTCAAAAAGTGTAGTATGAAGAGTTTCAGGCTGCAAGCCAGACTGTGAAGCCGCTCCCGCACTGAAACAAACTATGGCACAAATCTCATTTACTTAAGTAGTAGCCTGCCATATCGCTGAGGAGATTATCCTTTTCTTGACTGAGGAACAGGATGGACTTACTACTAAAAACCCTTGATCCAAAATATCAGTTACCAAGTTAGAATTCCTTTTCAAGAGGAGTGCTGCCCAAAAATGTATAGGGCCTGACTAGCAAAAGTGTCCTCAGTGTCTCTTTGTTTTTCCTTTACAGGAAAAAAAAGAATGTATATCATGTATCATCATTTACCCAAAAAATACCAAGATTCAGCCTTATGCTCACCTCCACTCTACCATAAGAAAGCTAACAGACCAAATCCAAACACTTTTTTTTTTAACAGATAAAAGAAACTATGCTGGATCAGGCATACCGGAAAACCTATCCAAGGATCCAGAGATATCATTCCATAAAAACTTCTATCAGACACCGTCAACAGCACCCTTTTCCATTGTTAAGGAATTAAATCAGGAAGAGTGTTAATCTAATCTAAAACGACCAGCTGAAACCTTGAGATTTTTAAAAACAAATGCTTTGGACAATAATGCCCCACTTACACCCTCACACAGCTGTTACTGTGGAACTTGTATCGGTCTGGTTATAGCTTTTATTTCTCAGTGGATAGGTTCATTTTTCTAAACATTGCTATGTGGACCAGGTTATTTCTGGGACCAAAAGAAGGAAAAAAAAAACAAAAAAAAAAAACTCCATGTTTTTGCCTTCTGTCTTTTGTTCCTCAGTAAAAGACTGTGCACTTGATTGCTCAACTGCATGCCACTGTCATAACTTCCTGCTGCTAAACATGAAGAAGTGTTGCTATTCTGACCTCACATCATCATCAAGCCTTTCAACCACTTCACTTGTTGACCTTGTCTGAGCTCAGTAATTATGCTGTATTTAAACTTGAGTCACTATCTGCAGGTGAAAATTATTTTCAATACATGTGTAGGTGTACCTCTCACAGTCAGTGACACATGGATGATGGAATTTTTTATATTAACAGTTTCATGTACCTGTGAGAGGGGCAGCCCCAAGTTGTCGGCCACCTCCCTGGGGTCCACCAGTCGGTAAAACTCATCCTCCAGCTCCTGGAGCTTCTGTTTCCTCTGGCTCACCTTCTCCCTCTCCAGCTGGTCCCTCTCAGCTCGCTCTGATGCCGACACTGAAACGAGGTGGGATACCGACCTCTGCTCCGTGTCGCCGCTGCCATTCGGCTCGTGCTGCTGACCCGGCCGAAGCTCAGGAGTAACCCCGATGGTGGTCCAGTCAGGTCTGGCTGTGCCGTTGGTGGTGGAAGTGGCGGGGTGGCTGCCGTTGCTCACGCTGGTTGAACTGGATGTGTTGTTGGCGGTTGTGCTGCTGTTGCTGGTGGAGCAGCTGTGCTCCAGGCAGAAGGACTTGAAACGCACTTCATCGTTCTCGGCCAGGATGGTCTTCATGTCCAGACCGTGGTCGAAGGCGCATGTCACATGGAAGGCCACAATGCAGGAGGGCATGGAGCACTAGGAGGAGAGGACAGAGGACAAAGACTTTTTATGTCTTTCTTTTAAGTGACAGTTTCTGTCAGTTAATTGCTTGATCACGGTTCCAATACTAGCACAGCAAAGCTGAAAGACTAACCAAGTCACAGAAAACATGGATCCCCCATCTCTGCTGATATTTTGGTAACTTGGGATGTGTGTTCAGTGTGTGGGTGTGTATGTTTCTCAGCACTATCCATTACAGGTCATATAAAGAGGCAACCTCCTGCCGAGTCCCCTCAGGCATGGTGTGATTTTGTCTGTGTGAGCCCTTGTGGCTATGTGCTGTTGTCACCGTGTGCACGCACATTTGTAAATGTGTGTACGGGTAAGTGTGGGTGAAGGTTGGTACTTGTACTTGTCAAAGGAGTTCAACATTCAGCAGGAGGGCACTGCACAGTGTTTGTATATGAGCACAGGGACAAAAACCTGCCTGTTCTTACCAATTCCACCACCTGCAAAACAACTCAACTCTAACATTTCCATTAAGCGGCTTTCTCTTTTCCATCCTCTCTGATTTAACAGATTAACTCATAAGAGCAGACAGTAAAGCTTAGCCAGCTCTTATCCTCATTTCTTGCTTATTTAAAAAGTTTTTTTAAGTCTTTAAAAAGTT